>NW_022060027.1:5691588-6065492 GCF_007399415.2 Gopherus evgoodei | reverse complement strand
CAGCGCCCCCTGAACCCCCTGCCCACCCCCAGCAGCACAGCGCCCCCCAAACTCTCACCCGCAGCACAGTGCCCACTGCTGAGTCCCCCGCCTGCCCCCTGCAGCACAGCGACCCCCGAACCCCCTGCCCACCCCCAGCAGCACAGCGCCCCCCGAACTCTCACCCGCAGCACAGTGCCCACTGCTGAGCCCCCGCCTGCCCCCTGCAGAACAGCGACCCCCGAACCCCCTGCCCACCCCCAGCAGCACAGCGACCCCCGAACTCTCACCCGCAGCACAGTGCCCACTGCTGAGCCCCCGCCTGCCCCCTGCAGCACAGCGCCCCCCCGAACCCCCTGCCTGCCCCCTGCAGCACAGTGCCCCCCCGAGCCCCCTGCCCACACCCAGCAGCACAGCGCCCCCGAACTCTCACCCGCAGCACAGTGCCCACTGCTGAGCCCCCCGCCTGCCCCCTGCAGCACAGCGACCCCCGAACCCCCTGCCCACCCCCAGCAGCACAGCGCCCCCGAACTCTCACCCGCAGCACAGTGCCCACTGCTGAGCCCCCCGCCTGCCCCCTGCAGAACAGCGACCCCCGAACCCCCTGCCCACCCCAGCAGCACAGTGCCCCCCGAACTCTCACCCGCAGCACAGTGCCCATTGCTGAGCCCCCCGCCTGCCCCCTGCAGCACAGCGCCCCCTGATCCCCCTGCCCACCCCCAGCAGCACAGCGCCCCCTGAACTCTCACCCGCAGCACAGTGCCCACTGCTGAGGCCCCCCGCCTGCCCCCTGCAGCACAGCGCCCCCTGAACCCCCTGCCCACCCCAGCAGCACAGCGCCCCCCGAACTCTCACCTGCAGCACAGTGCCCACTGCTGAGCCCCCCGCCTGCCCCCTGCAGCACAGCGCTCCCCGAACCCTCTGCCCACCCCAGCAGCACAGCGCCCCCTGAACTGTCACCCGCAGCACAGTGCCCACTGCTGAGCCCCCCGCCTGCCCCCTGCAGCACAGCGCCCCCCCGAACCCTCTGCCCACCCCAGCAGCACAGCACCCCCCGAACTGTCACCCGCAGCACAGTGCCCACTGCTGAGCCCCCCGCCTGCCCCCTGCAGCACAGTGCCCCCTGAACCCCCTGCCCACCCCCAGCAGCACAGCGCCCCCCGAACCCCCTGCCCACCCCCAGCAGCACAGCGCCCCCCGAACTCTCACCCGCAGCACAGTGCCCATTGCTGAGCCCCCCGCCTGCCCCCTGCAGCACAGCGCCCCCCCCGAACCCTCTGCCCACCCCAGCAGCACAGCATCCCCCGAACTCTCACCCGCAGCACAGTGCCCATTGCTGAGCCCCCCGCCTGCCCCCTGCAGCACAGCGACCCCCGAACCCCCTGCCCACCCCCAGCAGCACAGCGCCCCCCCGAACTCTCACCCGCAGCACAGTGCCCACTGCTGAGCCCCCCGCCTGCCCCCTGCAGAACAGCGACCCCCGAACCCCCTGCCCACCCCCAGCAGCACAGCGCCCTCCGAACTCTCAACCCGCAGCACAGTGCCCATTGCTGAGCCCCCCGCCTGCCCCCTGCAGCACAGCGCCCCCCCGAACCCCCTGCCCACCCCCAGCAGCACAGCGCCCCCGAACTCTCACCCGCAGCACAGTGCCGATTGCTGAGCACCCCCCTGCCCACCCCCAGCAGCACAGCGCTCCCCGAACTCTTACCCGCAGCACAGTGCCCACTGCTGAGCCCCCCGCCTGCCCCCAGCAGCACAGCGACCCCGAACCCCCTGCCCACCCCCAGCAGCACAGCGACCCCCGAACCCCCTGCCCACCCCCAGCAGCACAGCGCCCCCTGAACTCTCACCCGCAGCACAGTGCCCACTGCTGAGCCCCCCGCCTGCCCCCTGCAGAACAGCGACCCCCGAACCCCCTGCCCACCCCCAGCAGCACAGCGCCCCCCGAACTCTCACCCGCAGCACAGTGCCCATTGCTGAGCCCCCCGCCTGCCCCCTGCAGCACAGCGCCCCCCCGAACCCCCTGCCCACCCCCAGCAGCACAGCACCCCCGAACTCTCACCCGCAGCACAGTGCCCATTGCTGAGCCCCCCGCCTGCCCCCTGCAGCACAGCGCCCCCTGAACCCCCTGCCCACCCCCAGCAGCACAGCGCCCCCCGAACTCTCACCTGCAGCACAGTGCCCACTGCTGAGCCCCCCGCCTGCCCCCTGCAGCACAGCGCTCCCCCGAACCCTCTGCCCACCCCAGCAGCACAGCGCCCCCTGAACTGTCACCCGCAGCACAGTGCCCACTGCTGAGCCCCCCGCCTGCCCCCTGCAGCACAGCGCCCCCCCGAACCCCCTGCCCACACCCAGCAGAACAGCGCCCCCGAACTCTCACCCGCAGCACAGTGCCCACTGCTGAGCCCCCCGCCTGCCCCCTGCAGCACAGCGCCCCCTGAACCCCCTGCCCACTCCCAGCAGCACAGCGCCCCCGAACTCTCACCCGCAGCACAGTGCCCATTGCTGAGCCCGCCTGCCCCCTGCAGCACAGCGCCCCCCCGAGCCTCCCCCCCAGCCCGGTGCCTCCAGACCTCGGGGGCTCTCACCGTCTGTGAAGAAGCTCGCGGCCGCGATCTGAAAAAGGGGAGAAGAGCTCAGAGACCCCGAGAGGAAACGAACCCTCCAGGCTCTGTCCGTCCGGGTCCGCGGGCGTCTGTCTGTCCGCGCCTCTGCGCCCCCTGCTGGCAGGGCCGAGCCCTGCGTGCGCCCCACGATTCCTGGCCCTTTCCCGCGTCCCCCCCACTGGCCCCCCTTGGGCCCATTCCTCCCCCGCCCCCGGAGCCAGCCAGTCCCTGCCCTGGGGCTGATGGGAGCCGGCGTCCCCTGCAGGCGCCAGGCCCCGGCCCCACTCCCCGCCCTGCCGGGCTCTCACCTGCCGGGTGGCGTCGTCCCCGGGCTCGGCCGTGCTGACCATGTGCACGTTGGGGGTGGAGGTGGAGCGGTGGCGCTGGAGGGGCTGCCCCCCACCAGGGGGGTCTGGGAAGCTGAAGACATCGGGGCCAAGACACTGCTGGCGGGAGCTGGGCGGGGGGGCACAGGCAGACGAGAGCTGGGTCAGCGGCTCCCTTCCCCTCTGCGCCCAAGGGACTGACCTCCCAGAGTCCCTGGCCCGTGGGCACGGGGCCTTGCCCCTCCCTCCTCCCCTCCCCGCCCGATCCCTGAATCGGGGGCCGCAGGGTCCCAGCCGCGGTCACCCCAGGGTCATACCCAGAGCTCCGGCTCCAGATTCCCCCGGGATCCCGGCACCCCTCGCCCGTCAGGACGCCCCCCTCCCCTTCGCTCCTGGGCATCCAGATTTCCACAGAACCATATGACACGAGATTTCCTGCCGCCCCGTTTACATGGCTCCCGCCCCTGGTCGCTCTGGACTGGTGACCCGGCCTCTGTGTCAGTCCCCCTGCAATCTGGGGGTGATTTCTTCCCACGCCCCCCCCCCCGGGGTGGGACTGGGGGGCTCCCATACCTGGTGGGTTGCGGCGTTAGGGGGGCCAGGCCGGGCTGGGCTGAGGGGGAATCCTGCCCCTGCACATCAGGGTAGGGGCCATGGCTGTAAATCCTGTGGGGGGGAGGAGAGAGAATGTGGGGTGCAGATGCCCCTCACTCCTGATCTGCAGCCCCCTGTTCGCCCAGCCCTGCCAGTGCCCCTCACTCCTGATCCATAGCCCCTGCTCGCCCAGCCCTGGGCTCCCTGCCCCCACCCCCCAGCCCTGCTGGTGCCCCTAACTCCCAACCCACAGCCCCTGCCAGCCCAGCCCTGGGCTCCATCCCCAGCCCTGCCAGTACCCCTCATCCCTGACCCACAGCCCCTGCTAGCCCAGCCCTGGGCTCCCCCCAGCCCTGCTGGTGCCCCTCACTCCCAACCCACAGCCCCTGCCAGCCCAGCCCTGGGCTCCATCCCCAGCACTGCCAGTGCCCCTCACTCCTGACCCGCAGCCCCCTGCTTGCCCAGCCCTGGCCACCTCATTCACACACCCAGCTGTGCTGATGTCTCCCACCATCCCCTTCCCATTACCACTCCGGACGCCTGGGTCCCCTCGTCCCATGGCAGGCCAGGGAGGGTCCCCATGGGCCTGCCTCCTTTAGGTACAGGCATGGGAGGGGCAGGAAGGGCTGCGGGGGGGGCGTCACTCATGGGCCGTGGGCTGCACCCAGGGCCACGCACACACTGGGCAAGCAGCTGGGGGGGTCGACGACTGGTGGGGGCTGCGGGGGAGGGCTGGGAGAGCCGTGGGGGATCTCAGGGTCACTCACGGGCAGTGGGCCGTGCCCAGGGCCACGCACACGCTGGGCAAGCGGCTGGGGGGTAGAGGGCTGCGGGGGAGGGCTGGGGGGGCCGTGGGGGATCTGGGAGTCACTCACGGGCAGTGGGCCATGCCCAGGGCCACGCACATGCTGGGCAAGCGGCTGGGGGGTGGAGGGGTGCGGGGAAGGGCTGGGGCCTGCGGGGGCTGTGGGGGATCTGGGGGTCACTCACGGGCAGTGGGCCGCGTCCAGGGCCACGCACACGCTGGGCAAGCAGCTGGGGGGTCGACGACTGGTGGGGGCTGCGGGGGAGGGCTGGGAGGGCCGTGGGGGATCTCAGGGTCACTCACGGGCAGTGGGCCATGCCCAGGGCCACGCACATGCTGGGCAAGCGGCTGGGGGGTGGAGGGGTGCGGGGAAGGGCTGGGGCCTGCGGGGGCCGTGGGGGATCTGGGGGTCACTCACGGGCAGTGGGCCATGCCCAGGGCCACGCACACGCTGGGCAAGCGGCTGGGGGGTGGAGGGGTACGGGGAAGGGCTGGGGCCGTGGGGGATCTGGGGGTCACTCACGGGCAGTGGGCCGCGTCCAGGGCCACGCACACGCTGGGCACGCGGCTGCTGCAGTGCTGGTGGAATTTGTAGCCGCACGTCTGGCAGCGGAAGCCGTGGAAGAGGAACTTGAGGCAGAAGTCGCAGAAGGCCAGGCTGAAAAACGTCTTACGGACCTGAGGGGACAGATGGACACATCTAGGGTTATTGCTAGGTCTCTTGGGGACGGTGTGTTATTGTTGGGTCTCTCGGGGCTGGGGCGTTATTGTTGGGTCTCTCGGGGCTGGGGCATTATTGTTGGGTCTCTCGGGGCCGGGGCGTTATTGTTGGGTCTCTGGGGGCTGGGGCATTATTGTTGGGTCTCTCGGGGCCGGGGCGTTATTGTTGGGTCTCTCGGGGGCCAGTGCATTATTGTTGGGTCTCTCGGGGGCCAGAGTGTTATTGTTGGGTCTCTGGGGGCCGGGGCGTTATTGTTGGGTCTCTCGGGGGCTGGGGCGTTATTGTTGGGTCTCTGGGGGCCGGTGCGCTATTGTTGGGTCTCCTGGGGGCCGGTGTGTTATTGTTGGGTCTCTGGGGGTCAGGGCTTTATTGCTGGGTCTCCTGGGGGCCGGTGCATTATTGTTGGGTCTCTCAGGGCTGGGACGTTATTGTTGGGTCTCTCGGGGCGGGGTTGTTATTGTTGGGTCTCTGGGGGCCGGTGCGTTATTGTTGGGTCTCTCAGAGCCGGTGCGTTATTGTTGGGTCTCTCGGGGCGGGGTTGTTATTGTTGGGTCTCTGGAGGCCGGTGTGTTATTGTTGGGTCTCTCAGGGCTGGGGCGTTATTGTTGGGTCTCCTGGGGGCTGGTGCGTTATTGTTGGGTCTTTCAGGGCCGGTGCGTTATTGTTGGGTCTCTCAGGGCTGGGGCGTTATTGTTGGGTCTCTCAGGGCTGGGGCGTTATTGTTGGGTCTCCTGGGGGCTGGTGCGTTATTGTTGGGTCTTTCAGGGCCGGTGCGTTATTGTTGGGTCTCTGGAGGCCGGTGCATTATTGTTGGGCCTCTCAGGGCCGATGCGTTATTGTTGGGTCTCCTGGGGGCCGGTGCGTTATTGTTGGGTCTCCTGGGGGCCGGTGCATTATTGTTGGGTTTCTGGAGGCCGGTGCGTTATTGTTGGGCCTCTCAGGGCCGATGCGTTATTGTTGGTTCTCTCAGGGCCGGTGCGTTATTGTTGGGTCTCCTGGGGGCCGGTGCGTTATTGTTGGGCCTCTCAGGGCCGATGCGTTATTGTTGGGTCTCCTGGGGGCCGGTGTGTTATTGTCGGGTCTCAGGGCCGGTGCATTATCGTTGGGTCTCTCAGGGCTGGAGTGTTATTGTTGGGTCTCTGGGGGCTGGGGCGTTATTGTTGGGTCTCTCGGGGCCGGTGTGTTATTGCAGGGTCTCTCGGGGGCCGGTGAGTTATTGTAGGGTCTCTGGAGGCTGGGGCGTTATTGTTGGGTCTCCTGGGGGCTGGGGCGTTATTGTAGGGTCTCTGGGGGCTGGGGCGTTATTGTTGGGTCTCTGGGGGCTGGGGCGTTATTGTTGGGTCTCTCGGGGCCGGTGTGTTATTGTAGGGTCTCTCGGGGGCCGGTGTGTTATTGTAGGGTGTCTGGGGGCTGGTGCATTATTGTTAGGTCTCTGGAGGCTGTTGCGTTATTGTTGGGTCTCTGGGGGCTGGGGCGTTATTGTTGGGTCTCCTGGGGGCTGGGGCATTACTGTTGGGTCTCCTGGGACTCACAAAGTTGTGCATGGTGAGTGGCACCTCGTCCAGCACCTCCACATAGAGAACCTGCCCCTCCAGCGGGGTGATGTCCGTGTCCCAGGCGGTCGGCATCTTCGTCCTGCCAGAGAGACGGGTCAGAACCGGACCCAGCCCCCGGCTAGGCCGTTGCCCCCCACTCCCAACCCACAGCCCCCCCGACCCCTGCCGCTGCCCCACACACCCGACCCACAGCCCCCCCAAACCCTGCCGGTGCCCCTCTCGCCCGACCTGCAGCCTCCGCGAACCCTGCCGGTGCCCCCCACTCCCAACCCACAGCAGCCCCAGAACCCTGCCGGTGCCCCCAACTCCCAACCCACAGCCTCTGCGAACTCTGCCGGTGCCGCCCACACGCCCGACCCACAGCCTCCCCGAACCCTGCCGGTGCCCCACACGCCCAACCCACATCCTCCCCGAACCCTGCCGGTGCCCCCCACTCCCTACCCACAGCCCCCCTGAACCCTGCCGGTGCCCCGCACGCCGACCCGCAGCCTCCCTGAACCCTGCCGGTGCCCCCAATTCCCGACCCGCAGCCTCCCTGGACCCTGCCGGTGCCCCCAACTCCCAACCCACAGCAGCCCCAGAATTCTGACGGAGCCCCCCACTCCCTACCCGCAGCCCCTCCTGAACCCTGCCGGTGCCCCCCACTCCTGACCCGCAGCCCTGCTCACCCGCCCAGGCGCCGATACACCGCGCAGCAGTCCTGGTTCAGCCCTCGCACCTTCAGCGCTTTGTCCAGGGCATCGTAGACGGTGGCTCCCGGCCGTACGTTGACCTGACGTGGGGGAGGGGTTACACACGGCTTTTGCCCCCCCAGGGCACTGGTGAGCTCAGCCCCCCACCCCTGCACAGCCTGCAACGGACCCCCCCACGTAGCCAGGTAGACGCCCACACTCGTGCAAGGGCATGGCTAGAGTGCCCCTCACCCCCCGGAGCCGTGCAACAAGACACACTCGTGTGCAATTGCACGGATGGTGCTCACGCTCCCCTGCATGCCCAGGGAGCCGTGTGCAATGACACTGCCTGTGCTCATATCCCCTGCACACTCAATACATACCGAGGGAGCCGTGAAAGACCCGTGCCTATGCAATTGCACGGACCGTGCTCATGCTCCCCGGCACACCACAGGTGTGCTCCGGCAGCCGTGCACTGAGCCAGGCACGTGTGCAGTTGCATGGTCTGTGCTCACCCCGCCTGCACATCTAGGGGGCCGTGCAAAGCACTGGAGGCTGGAGAGGAGAGACATAAGAACGGCCAGACTGGGTCAGACCAAAGGTCCATCCAGCCCCGTGTCCTGTCCTCTGCCAGTGGCCAACGCCGAATGCCCCAGAGGGAATGAACAGAACAGGGAATCATCAAGTGTCCACCCCGTCGCCCATTCCCATCTCCTGGCAAACAAAGGCTAGTGACACCATCCCTGCCTGTCCTGGCTACTAGCCACTGATGGACCTGAACTCCATGGATCTGTCTAGCTCCCTTCTGAACCCTGTTATGGCCTTGGCCTTCACAACATCATCCAGCGAGGAGTTCCACAGGTTGACTGTGTGTTGTGTGAAGAAATACATCCTTGTGTTTGTGTTAAACCTGCTGCCTGTTCATTTCATTGGGGGACCCCTAGTTCTCGTGTTGTGGGAAGGGGTAAATAACACGTCCTGATTTACTTTCTCCACCCCAGTCATGATTTTATAGACTCTATCATATCCCCCCGAAACACCTTAATTCCAGCCTGAACAGTCCCAGGCTGATTAATCTCTCCTCATACAGCAGCTGCTCTATACCCTGATCATTTCTGTTGCCCTTTTCTGAACCTTTTCTAATTCCAATCTAGCTTTTGGGAGACGGGGCGACCACACCTGCTCGCAGTATTCCCGGTGTGGGCAAACTAGGGATTTATATAGAGGCTACTTGGTATTTCCTATCTCCCTTTCTTAAGGGTTCCTAACACTTTGTTTGTTTTTTGGCTGCCGCTGCGCATCGAGCGGATGATTTCACAGAACTCTCCACAGTGACGGCAAGATCTTTCTCGAGTGGTAACAGCTAATTCAGACCCATCATTGTGTACGGAGAGTTGGGATTCTGTTCTCCAATGTGCATCACTTTGCATTGATCAACGCTGAATTTCCTCTGCCATTTTCTTGCCTAGTCGCCCAGTTTGGTGAGATCCCTTTGTCGCTCTTCGCAGGCTGCCTGGGACTTAACTGTCTGGAGCAGTTTTGTGTCATCTGCACATTTTGCCACCGCCCTGTTCATGCCTTTTTCCAGATGGTTTATTAGGATGTTGACTAGGACTGGGCTCAGTACAGACCCCTGGGGGGGGACACTATTTACCTCCCTCCATTCTGAAAACTGACCATTTATTCCTACCTTTTAACTAGTTACCGCTCCATGAGGGGACCTTCCCTCGTATCGTATGACAGCTCACTTTGTGTAAGAGCCTTTGGTGAGGGACCTTGTCAAAGACTTTCTGGAAATCTAAGTACACTAGATCCACTGGCTCCCCTTGTCCACATGCTTGTTGACGCATCAAAGAATTCTAGTAGATTGGTGAGGCGCGATTTCCTGTTACTAAAACCCTGTTGACTCTTCCCCAACAAATTACGTTCATTGATGTGTCTGACAATTTGGTTCTTTACTAGTTTCAGCCAGTTTGCCCAGTACTGAAGTGAGGCTCACTGGCCTGTAGCTGCCGGGGTCACCTCTGCAGCCCTTTTTAAAAATTGGCGTCACATTAGCTACCCTCTGGTCATTTGGTCCAGTCAGCTTGTGCCTGAGGCTGGTCGGGGACCTGCTTGCTCCCAGCCCCTATCCCGGGGTCCTCAGCCCCGGGGCCCCCTGCCCCGTCCCCACGGTGAAGGGGCCCCTCACCACGGTGCGCTGCTGGTTGGGGAGATAGACCTTGACGGTGCCGGTGCCGGCGCCCAGGCCCGCCTCAGCTGTGGGGCTCTCGTCCGGCGCCAGCCCCCGGGGCGGCTCCATGGGCACCGGGTCCTCCAAGCGCAGGCCATTGGAGATGGGGCAGGAGGAGTCCGAGCAGCGCCGCATGGGGGAAGGCAATGGGGAGGGAGAGAGCCTGGGGAGAAGGGGGGAGAGTGAGACACAAGATGCCCCCAATAGCATAGTGCCCCCCACCCTCACCCCCCAGCACGGTGCCCCCCACCACATCCCTACCTGCCCCCTGCTATTCCAACCCTAGGCTCCCCGCACCCCCTGCTCTGCCAGCGCCCCTCAGTCCTGACCCTGAGTTCTCTGACCTGCTCTGGGAGGGGAGAGAGGGGGAGCTGGTGGCTAGAGCAGTGGGGGCTGGGAGCCCGGACGCCTCGGTTCTCTCCCCAGCTCTGGGAAGGGAGTTGGGGCTGGTGGGTGAGAGCGAGGGAGGGGACTGGGAGCCAGGACTCCTGGGTTCTCTCCCTGGCTCTGGGAGGGGAGTGAGGGAACAGCAGTGGCTATAGCTGACAGCACCCACCTAGCATGGGCTGTCGGGTGGGGAAGGGGCTGCCAAGAACTGGGGTCTTTGGGGCCCGTGAGGCCGTGGGGTGAAAACCAGCCCCAGCTGCTCCCAGGGTGAAAGTGTCACCCTGCAGCTAGGCAGAGAGCAACAGCCTGGCCCTGGGGTGCAGCCAGCTCTGTGGCAGGGCACCTGGGGAAACAGCCGCATATAACATGGGGGTGGGAGATTCCATTGCACTGAGGGGGGCACTGCAGCCCCCACTCACCCCCTGCTATGGGGGATGGGAGATTCCACTGCACTGGGGGGCGCTGCAGCCCCCTCTGCCCCCCTGCTACGGGGGGGGTGGGAGATTCCATTGCACTGGGGGGGCGCTGCAGCCCCCACTGCCCCCCTGCTATGGGGGGGTAGGAGATTCCATTGCACTGGGGGGGCACTGCAGCCCCACTCACCCCCTGCTATGGGGGGTGGGAGATTCCATTGCACTGGGGGGGCGCTGCAGCCCCCACTGCCCCCCTGCTATGGGGGGAGGGAGATTCCATTGCACTGGGGGGGGCGCTGCAGCCCCCACTGCCCCCCTGCTACGGGGGGGTGGGAGATTCCATTGCACTGGGGGGCGCTGCAGCCCCCACTGCCCCCCTGCTACGGGGGGGTGGGAGATTCCATTGCACCCAGCTGGGGGGGAGCAGGAAGTTCCTACCTGTCACAAGGAACCAGCCACCATCTTGAATGAAAGTACCAAAGGGGCGTGGCCTTTGCCCTGACGTCAGATGGGCGGGGCCTATGTGGGGCGGGTTTAACCCTTCCCCTGCTGCAGGACTCCTGGGTTCTTTCCCCGGTTCGGGGAGGGGAGGAGGACTAGTGGTTAAAGCGGGGGCGGGGTGTCTTGGAGCCCGGACGCCTGGGTTCCCCCCGCTGGCCCTGCGTCACTCCCCGGGGGGCAGCAGAGACCGGGGACGGGACTTCTTTCTCCCGGAGCTGCCCGGACGCCTGGGTTCCCTGGGCCTGGGGGGAGTGAGGGGGGTCTGAGGATCCCAGCTAGGGCCGGGCTCGAGGGGGTGCCGTGGGGCAGGGCTGAGCGGGGGGCGCTCTCCGCTGGCCGTCAGGGCAGGGGGCTGGGGGACGCACTGGGGCAGGGCTGAGCGGGGGCTGGGGGGCGCACTGGGGCAGGGCTGAGCGGGGGGCGCTCTCTGCTGGCAGTCAGGGCAGGAGGCTGGGGGGCGCACTGGGGCAGGGCTGAGCGGGGGGCGCTCTCCGCTGGCCGTCAGGGCAGGAGGCTGGGGGGCGCACTGGGGCAGGGCTGAGCGGGGGGCGCTCTCTGCTGGCCGTCAGGGCAGGGGGCTGGGGGGCGCTCTCTGCTGGCAGTCAGGGCAGGGGGCTGGGGGGCGCTGGGGGCTGCCGTGGGGCAGAGGGCTGGGCAGGGGGCGCTCTCCGCTGGCAGTCGGGGCCGAGCATTGGGGTGCGCCGTGGGGCAGGGGGCTAATGCAGGAGGACGCTGTGGTTTTGAAAGCCCCATTTCAATCTCACGCAGGGCCCCTGCTGTCCTTGGCCCTTCCGTTAACAGCCTCCGCGCTGCTCCCCAGAGGTGGCTGCAATTTGCCGGGGTCTTGTGCTCAGGCCCTGCTGGCAGAGCTGGGGTTTGACCCACCTTCGGGGTGGGACCCTTGTGGTGGACTGAACATGTCCCGGATTAACTCCTGAATCATTCACCCCGTTACAGCATTAACACACATACACGGCTCAGCCCCTCCAGCAGGGACACACACACACACACACAGCACACGGCTCAGCCCCTCCAGCAGGGGAACACAAACAGACACACACACTGCCCAGTCACACAACACCACACACCCATCAAAAGCCACATAGTAAATCAGTAGCAGAACTGAAAAGAGAAGAACTCAGGATAGCTAGATAGAGGGGGTGGCTGGGGATAGATAGCTAGATAGAGGGGGTGGCTGGGGATGGATGGATAGAGGGGGTGGCTGAGGATGGATGGATAGATAGATAGCTAGATTAGATGGTGTGTATAGGGTTGGATAGATAAATAGACAGAGAAAGAGGAGTGTCTATGAGATGACAGATAGATTGATTAGATGTGGGGGTTGCAGATAGATAAAGAGGGGTGTGTATAGGGAGATCTATACATGTGGGTGGATGGATGGGAGAGGTGTGGATTGATAAAGAGGAGAAATGGGTGGATGGATAGAGGGGATGGATGGGTGGATGGAGGGAGGGGAGGAAGGCTGGATGGGGTGGGTGGGTGGATGGAGGGAGGGAGGGAAGGGATGGATGGATGAATAGTGGGGAGGGATGGGTGGATGTATAGTGGGGAGGGACGGATGGATGGGTGGATGTATAGTGGAGAGGGATGGATGGATGGATGGATGAATAGAGGGGAGGGATGGACGGATGGATGGATGGATAGAGGGGAGGGATGGATTAATCTTTTGTGAGCCCTGGTACCGGACTGTGGCCCCACCTCAACTCCACCCACTCTCCTCCTGCCCCCGTTGGCCCTCTTTCCTCAAGGCCCTGCCCCTGCTCGGCCTCTTCCCCTGAGGCCCTGCCCACCATTCGCATGAAGGGGGGGCGGAGAGGAGCACCCACTGCCAAAACCAGAAGGTAGCACCCTTATGGGACATTTTCCCCAACGGGAGCTGCTGCATTCACTCAGGGCCATGCCCCAGCCTGCGTTTTGCAGGAGATCCCAGTGGACCTGTCTAGGCTCGGAAGCTCTGAATCTGGTTAAACAATACCCAGTGAAGTCTTCCTCTGACACAGTGGCGGTTCCTGGGCTGGCTCCCATCCCCCTTTGTCCTAGGTGTGTGTGTTTGGAGGGTCTCATCGTATCGCAAATGAAAAACGAGGCCCGGCTCCTTGTCCTGGCTGCTCTTCTCCGCACCTGGTCCCATCCGGCTTCCTCCGACTTGCCCATGGGCGACCAAAATGCCGATTGCCTGGCCCCGATATATTTCTTCAGCATCACCTCCTGGCTGATGTCTCACCTCCACTCCCTGCTGCACACCTGCATCCCGCCTCTCCTTCTACGCCTCCAACCAGGTCCTCCACTTCTTCTGTGACATCTTTCCCCTGCTGACCCTCTCCTGCTCCGACACCAGGCTCAATGCCCTGGTGGTGCACACCGAGGAGGCCCTAGTGGTCAATGGGGCGCTGGTTTTCATCTTCCTGCGTCGCCATTGTGTCCGCCGTCATCAAGGTCCCTTCGCCTGAGGGCAAGCGCAAGACCTTCTCAACCGGTGGCTCGCACCTGGCTGTCATAGCAGTCTTCTACAGCACCATCATCTGGGACTACTTCCAGCCCTCATGCAGCTCCTCTGCCGAAAAGGATGCTCTGGCAGCTGTCATGTACACTGTGGTCACCCCCATGCTCAACCCCTCCGTCTTCTACACCCTGAGGGATGATGAGACGAAGGGGGCTCTGAGAAACGCCATCAGCCGGATGGTGGCCTCTCTGGGGACGTAGGTGCTACTTGGGTGGACTTGGCTCGCCCCAGCGCCCAGGAGATGGAGTGTAGGAACTTCACTGTACAGTCTAGAGGCTGGCTCTAAAGTGAGCTTTGGGGGCCACAGGCTGACAAGGTATTGCTGAATTTTGAGTTGTTTTCTTGAGTCAACCTCTTTTTGAGTCCCCTCGATGGATGCTCTTCTTGAGTTGTCTTTCTGAGCCATACTTTTCTTGAGTTGTCTTTCTCAGTCAATTTCTACCTGAAAAGCAGCAAAAAGTCCTGTGGCACCTTATAGACTAACAGACGTATTGGAGCATGAGCTTTCATGGGTGAATACCCACTTCGTCGGATGTGTGCTCCAGTACGTCTGTTAGTCTGTCTTCCTTCCTCTTCTTCTGTTGTCGTCTTCTTTAGTAACTTTCTTCTGATGTCTTCCTTTGGAGCTGTCTTCTTCCTGAGTCATATTTTTCTAGAGTCTTCTATTTGAGCTGTCTAGTTGAGTCATCTTTTTGGGTTGTCTTACGTCAACATCTCTGTCCTACTCAGACGCCCTGCGATAACTTCCTCTCATTAGCTCTGTTTTTTCCAGTGCCGGTCTGATAGCTCAGAGCTCTCCGGGGGCCCCGTTAATTCGCCTTTTAGTCTGCGGAGTTCCAATGGAGCTGTCTCCCAGCTGAGCTCGTTAGCAAAAGGCCCTTGGGGGAGATCGTGGCGCTTCGCCCTCGTCAGCGGCAGGTGCGACTCCCTCGGCGGGACCCAGGCTGGTTCAGGTGCTTAGGGTTGCTGGGGGTCTCCAGGCCCAGCTGGAGGTGAGGGACTCTGGGAACTGAGTGCTGTTCCCAGGGCAGTAAACTGTGCACCCCCCCAGAGACTGGGCAGAGCCACCTGCACCGTGGCCAATCGGGCACCTCTGCCAGGGGAACCTGGAGTTGGAGCAGAGAGGTGATTTTCCATGTGTATTTGGCCCTGGTGTGATTGTAACTGAAGCCCAGTTTTGGGGTGTACCTTTAAAAAGAGGACAGGGAAAAATTGCAGAGGGGGGCCTGTGACACTCTGTACCTCAAAATAGCACCCTGGAGCCCCCATATTCATCCTGGTGATGTGGTTGTGATGGGTTTGGTGCAATGCGTGCCTCGCGAGGGATTGTTTGAGACGTCAGGATCGGCTGAACGTTGCTACCCTGTTGGCTGGTGCGTGGTCTTGTTGGCAGGGGAGCTAGCAAGTATTGCTGAGTGTTTGTCACTGAAATACATGGCCAGTGGGAACACCCACAGCCGGCCTTTCAGTGGCACGAAAGGAGCAGCACATGGACAAGATGGATTTACATCTCGATTGGCCGGGCAGGTGTTGAGGGCCCATCAAGAAGAATCCACTCTCCTGGAAACTCCTTAGAGGGGGCACATACCCCATGGGGGTGGCCTGACTCCCATGTCATGGCCAGGAGCTTTCTAGCACCTGGAGAGAAAGTATAAACGAGGGTCCGTAACCTCACCACTGGGCCTCTCCCCTCCTGCATCACCTGGACTATCTCTCGGACAACAAAGCCTTTGAACTGGGGAGATTGGTCCCAGGCTGGAAGGGAATCCAGCCTGTGTACTGAGAACCGGGAGCTGTCTGGCCCGGGTGGAGAAGAGCCGGCTGATTCCAATCTTGCTTCGTCTGATAAAGTTTCACATTTAGCCTGCGAGTCTATTTTTATTTCCTAGGTAACCAATTTTGACCTCTGTGCCTACCACGTATAATCCCTGACCATCGAGTCGTCTGCAGTTAATAAACTCAGTGTAATGGTTCATCCTGCCCAGTGAGTTTGTTGCAAGTGGTTGGGGAAATCTGCTCCGATTACAAAGGCGGATGTGCGTCCACTTCCCTTTGACGAGGGGGTGAACTAATGAATGAGCTTGCACTGTTCAAGGGAAGGTCCTGAGCAGCATAAGAGGGGACATCTACGGGGCGCAAGGCGGGCGGTCTGGGGAAATTGGCTGGGGTCTCCCTGTGTCTAATTCATGAGTGGCTAAGAAAGCGTTCATGCAGCTCTGCTGGGGGTGTCCCTGGGTGTTGATGGCTGAGTGATCACAGCCCCTGAAGGGGCTTGCAGCTGGTCAGTGGCATGGCCTTAGGTGAAACAGGACAGGCTGGAGAGTTTAAGAGGACTCGGCGGTCACGCAGGCTAGGTTGTACCCCCGGGTTATGTCACAGGGTATATGGGGGAGAGAGAGAGAGAGAGAGAGAGAGAGAGAGAGAGAAGGGTGTGTGGCTGGGGATAGATAGATAGATAGATAGATAGAGGGGGTGACTGGGGATAGATAGATAAAGAGGGTAGATGGGGATAGATAGATTAGATAGAAGGGGTGGCTTGAGATAGATAGATAGATGGGCGGCTGGGGATAGATAGATAGATAGATAGATAGATAGATAGATAGATAGATAGATAGAGGGGGTGGATGGGGATGATAGATAGATAGATAGAGGGGGTGGATGGGGATGGATAGATAGATGGTATGGGGATAGGTAAATAAAGAGATAGATGGGTGTGTGGGGATCGAGGGGGTGGATGGCAAAGATGGCACTTGCTGCCAATCCTGTAAGGGACTAAAGATTTATTCACCAGGAGAAAGAAACGAGGGAGTTATTTGCACTGTGAAAGACACTCTGTGAGCTGTTGGTGCCCTGGATAGCCCTCCCTGAAAATGCCAAGGATACTCCCCAGACTGGTGGGTAATAGTGAAGTTAGACTCACCAACCAGTCACAAACTGGCTCCCAATCAGCACCTGGGGCCAGTATAGTGCAAAGTTATTTAAAAACTCTGCTCACTAAATGAAACATTCTTCTGACCCCAAAGGGCCAGCCATGTTTTCAGGTCAATATTACGTTGGATCTGACCCAAAATACCATGCTGCAGCCAATCCTTCAGCATCTAAAACTAAAGGTTTATTATAACAGAAAGAAGGAATGAGAAGAGAGTTGTTAAACGGTAAAGCAATCACATAAATACAAAGACAAATGGATATAAACTGGCCATCAGGAAATTTAGGCTTGACATTAGATGAAGGTTTCTAACCATTAGAGGAGTGAAGTTCTGGACCAGCCTCCCAAGGGGAGTAGTGGGGGCAAAAGACCTAACTGGCTTTAAGACTAAGCTTGATAAGTTTATGGAAGGGATGGTATGATGGGAGAGCCTAATTTTGGCAATTAATTGATCTTTGACTATTAGCGGTAAATATGCCCAATGGTCTGTGATGGGATATTAGCTGGGTTGGGATCTGAGTTCCAAGAGAGGATTCTTTCCTGGGTGCTGGCTGGTGAGCCTTGCCAACGTGCTCAGGGTTTAGCTGATCGCCATATTTGGGGTCAGGAAGGAATTTTCCTGCAGGGCAGATTAGCAGGGTCTTTTTCACCTTCCTCTGCAGCGTGGGTCATGGGTCACTTGCTGGAGGATTCTCAACACCTTGAAGTCTTTAAACCACAATTTGAGGACTTCAATAGCTCAGAAATAGGTCAGGGGTTTGTTGCGGGAGCGGGTGGGTGAGATTCTGTGGCCTGCTTTGTGCAGGAGGTCAGACTAGATGCTCATGATGGTCCCTTCTGACCTTAAGGTCTAGGAGTCTATGACTTCAAAGTCTATATATCAGGTTCTAAACTCTGGTGAGTTTGCTGGATTGTAAAGTCTCTCTGGAACACACCCACCACGAGGATGGGTCAGTCAGTCCTTTCTTCAGAGCGTCAGTTTGTAGAGAAGCGACTCCAGAGGTGAGGAGCAGGATTGAAGACAAAATGGAGAGGATGCAGCTGCCTTTTCATATCCTTTGCCGTGTGGCGTCCACATCCTGTGTCCCAGACACAAGCTTCACAGCACATGGCATGGAAAGGCCTTAGAGGTTTCTGTCCACCGGCCTGACTCAAGGCGTAGCCCTGGACTTCTCTCAGTGGCCTCATTGTACAGCTGAGAGGCCATCAAGCAGGCTGGCTTGTGCTGGTGCCAATCTCCAGAAACACAGTACAAGTTGGATGTACGAATATCTCACACGTATTTATAACTCATAATACACTAATGATACACACATACAGCCGTGATTATCATAGTTAGCCAGTCCTACCTTTCCCGCTGATACCTCACATGGCGTATCTGGTAAAAGCCGTTGCAATTTTGTAATGTTGGTCTCAATAATATTGTAAATGGGTCACCCCTATTCCATACAGCGTCACAGACGCACAAATGAGAGACGGTCCACAGGTGCTGTAATACGTGAGATCTCTGCGTTCTGTAGGGCTAACTGGCTGGGGACCCCAGGCCTATGAGGGGAGCTCACATCCACCGATCTTTGGCGCCCGATGTTCGCTGGACAGGGGAGGACCCCTCTTGTGGGGACAGAGCGTTTCACTCTGGGTGACGTGTCTCCCCCGACCAGGGGGTTCCCAGTCTTAGTGAACATTTCTATAGTCACAGAGTAAATGTGGCAGATCCCAGGTGGGGACAATGGGCTGTAGCTCCATTGGAGTCAATGGGGCAGATCCCAGCTGGGGTCAATGGGTCATAGCTCCATTGGGGTCAATGGGGCAGATCCCAGCTGGGGTCAATGGGTCATAGCTCCATTGGGGTCAATGGGGCAGATCCTAGCTGGGGTCAATGGGCCGTAGCTCCATTGGGGTCAATGGGGCAGATCCCAGCTGGGGTCAATGGGCCGTAGCTCCATTGGAGTCAATGGGGCAGATCCCAGCTGGGGTCAATGGGTCATAGCTCCATTGGGGTCAATGGGGCAGATCCCAGCTGGGGTCAATGGGCCGTAGCTCCATTGGGGTCAATGGGGCAGATCCCAGCTGGGGTCAATGGGCTGTAGCTCCATTGGAGTCAATGGGGCAGATCCCAGCTGGGGTCAATGGGCCATAGCTCCATTGGAGTCAATGCGGCAGATCCCAGATGGGGTCAATGGGCCGTAGCTCCACTGGAGTCAATGGGGCAGATCCCAGCTGGGGTCAATGGGCTGTAGCTCCATTGGAGTCAATGGGGAAGATCCCAGCTGGGGTCAATGGGCCGTAGCTCCATTGGGGTCAATGGGGCAGATACCAGCTGGGGTCCATAGGCCGTAGCTCCATTGGGGTCAATGGGGCAGATCCCAGCTGGGGTCAATAGGGCTGATCCCCATACAAATATACCCCCCTATTTTCAGTTGGCGCCGTTGGCCCTGCCCCACAGAGTTTAATGTGGGGGCAGGACAGGAGAAGGGGAGCTGAGGTGAGCTGAGCTGGTCCAGTTTTTTGCCCCATCGGGACCTACCCCTTGTCGCTGGGTCCTGTTGGGTTGGGCTCTACAGGACTTGAATCATGTTGGTGTCTCTTCTGTCCCTGCTCCAATTTTCAACCTTCTTTTGAAACCGGGTCCCCCCAGCACTGGGCCCAGGATTTCAGGATGGGTCTCTGCGCTTCCGGACACCAAGGGAAATCACCTCCATGAGGGTGTTGGGGCCTGTGCAGTGCCTGGCATGATTGGGCCCTGATCTCAGTCGGGGTGTGAGCAGCTCCTGGCACAATGGGGCCCTGATCTCAATGGGGATCTGGTAGATAGACAGACAGGCCAGTGTAGAAGGACATGGGAGGGGGAATAGTCACTGCTCGGACATGTAGTGAGAGGCAGCAAAGAGGAGCTAGGGGGGCGGGGAAACTGAGGCAAGGGATGGGGCAGGGACTTGGCCAGGGCCGGCCAGCAGGTTGCATGTCATGGCTCGGAATGGCTCAGGGCCCTTTGGCTGGGTTTTCCCGCCACGGCTCAACATTTCAAACCCGAGACCCGTCAGCAGGTAGGGATTGGAAGTGGGGGTTGGGGTCATCACACGGTTTTGCTCAAGCTCCCTGATGGGAGAGGCTAAGACAGGATTTTGGGGATGGGAAAGAGCATAAGGGAGCCTGGAAAGATGTGGGGCTGTCTGAGACGCCAGCCGGCACGTGCAGGAGGGAGGGAGATAAAATGGGCCCCCCTCCACTGTCCAGCGCTGCCCAGGGGAGACCCCAAAACAGGACCAAGGTGACGCCTTTGCTCTACCCTGCCATGTCTTTTCCCTTCAATTGCCATTTAGCTCACCCCCCTCCTGTGGGTCCCTCAGGCTGTCTTCTCTCTTCATGGGCCATGGGAGACCAGCTCTTGGCCTCCGCATCAACCTGGCAGCTCGCCAGTAAGCCCGTGACCAGGATCCACTCTCATTTTTCAGGGCAGTGCAGTGGTCAGGAAGGATTAATTTCCCCCAGGGCATGTGACCCAGGGACTTCTAGGATCCCAGCTGAATCCAAATCAAGTCACCTCTCTGCTCCGACGCATGATTCCCTTATTAATCCATCCCATTGGGGCTGAGTTTTATTTTTCCCTGGTGGGGATGCTCCACACCTGGTTGTCCTGAGGCCCCGCCTCTACTCTGCCCCTCCCTTTGAGGCCCCGCCCTCATCCCCGCCCCCTTCCTGAGGCCCCACCCTCATTCCACTCCTTCCTGCCCCCACTCCACGCCCTCCCCGAGTCCCCCGCCTGCCCACAGCTAGCTCCTCTCTGCCCCCCCCCCCAGTTTTTATTGATGTACATTTCCACCATTGTGGGCAATTGGCTGGGGTGTCCAAACGATGGGGGCGGGGGGGGGGTGTCAGACACTAATTAGTTAATGACAGGGGAGGCTGAGATTCCGAAAGATCAAAGTTTGTTGTCCTCAACCCACACACCGTGCACATCACGTCAAGACAGACAAAGGAATATCCTGAAATCGCTCCGCTGTCAATTTTGCTCGTTAGCGTCACTGAGCAATTAAAAAAGTGAATCCTTCCTCTCCCGGCTGTACTGTTAATAACAGTATTTGAATCGAGGCTGCGCAATGGGAAATGAACGAACTTTATTGAGCTGACACTTATTTACCTTATGGAAATGAAAGCCGGTGACTGCAGAAATGGCACATTTCCATGGGCTGCCAATCAACATTATTCAGGATTTTCACCTCAGGGGCAGCTCCGTCTTTTCGGCTGCGTTCGAAATACGAAATCAAGCTGCAGAACGTCAGCATTTCCCACAGACCAGAACGTCAGGTTTTATCCGCCCCGTGTGGAGGAGGAAAAGCCACAGATTCGAATGAGGAACGAAAGAAATTTGATTGTCACCGGCGGCCTGCGGAACTCTCTGCCACAAGACTTAAAACAGGAGCGGGTGCCCAGGACAGCCAGAGTCAGAGAAGCCCAGGCTGCCCCCTGCCAGGGAAATGAGCCTGCTGACTTTGAGGGAAAGTGACCAGAGGACGCTTTGCACATTCCTCTGCCAGCAGCCACTTGAAGACGGGATACCGGGTTAGATGGGCCCATTGCTCTGTTACACGGCAGCAGGGAGAGGTGGGCGATAATACAATGGATTGGGCCCGTGGCTCTCATCGGCGGCAGCAATTCAGCTGCTTCCATTTTCGGGGCCAGGACTTGTGACTTCCAGCCCCGCTGCTCTGACTCACTAAGACCCCACTCCCCACCCAGAGCCAGGGAGAGAATCCAGGAGTCCTGGCTCCCAGGCCCCCCACCCCGCCCTGCTCTAACCACCAGACCCCACTCCCCTCCCAGAACTGAGGAGAGAACCCAGGAGTCCTGGCTCCCAGCTCCCCAGCTCTAACCACTAGACCCCACTCCCCTCCCAGAGCCGGGGAGAGAACCCAGGAGTCCTGGCTCCCAGCTCCCCAGTTCTAACCACCAGATCCCACTCTCTCCCAGGCATGAGGCACTGGACCAAACCTCCCACCTCCCCGCCGGCCACATTAGCCCCATGCCCTCACTGTCCCTGTGTCCTTGGGCCAGGCTCCTCTCCTGCCCGGGCTAGGCTCCCTGGGGTGCCGCCCCCCTCCCCAGCACCCGCCGGAGAGCCCCCCTCATCTCCTGGTTGCGGAGGCTGTAGATGAAGGGGTTGAGGAGGGGAGTGACGGTGGAGTAGAGCAGGGTGGTCACCATGTCCTGCCAGGGGGCGTAGTGGCCGGCGGGCCGGATGAAAAGCCCGATGACAGTCCCATAGAACAGGGCCACCATGGCCAGGTGGGCCCCGCAGGTGGAGAGGGCCCGGCTCCAGCCCCTGGCGGTGGGCAGCTGGGCCAGGGTGGCCACGATGCGCCCGTAGGAGCCGGCCACCAGGAGCAGCGGCCCCAGCACGGCCAGGCTGCCCTCGGCCAAGACGGCGGCGTGGTTGGGCCAGGTGTCCCCGCCGGCCAGGGCCAGGAGCTGGCGCAGGTCGCAGAAGAAGTGGCGGAGGCGGGGGCGGGCGGGGAAGGGCAGGCGGGCGAGGAGCAGGGTGTGCAACAGGGCATGGAGCTGGGCCAGCCCCCCGGAGGCGCCCACCAGCCCCCAGCGGCGCCCAGGGCTCATCAGAGCGGTGTAGCGGAGCAGGCAGCAGACGGCCAGGTAGCGGTCGTAGGCCATGACGGCCAGCAGGAAGTTCTCCAGCACCCCGAAGGTGATGAAGACGTAGCTCTGGGCCAGGCAGGCGGCGTACGGCACCGCCCAGCTCCCGAACGCCAGGGTCCTCAGTGCCGTGGGGGCTGCAGCTGTGGTGAAGCCCACGTCGGCCAGCGAGAGGTGGGCCAGGAAGAAATACATGGGGGCCTGGCGCAGGCGGGGGTCCTGGCGGCTCAGCAGGGACACCAGAAGGTTGCCCAGCAGGGTGGCCAGGTAGATGCCCAGGGAGAGGGGGAAGAGCAGACGGCGTGTAGCCGGGCGGGAGGCGAGGCCCAGCAGGACGAACTCGGAGACGCCGGTCCCGTTCCCCAGCTCCATGGCCCTGCGGGGGGTAGAGCGGGGGACAGAGTTATGGTCTGGCCCCTAATGCCCGGCCCATGGAGCTCTCCAGCCTAGCGCTACCTGCAGGACCCCATCCACCCCTTCTGGCTACTGACCCCCCCATCCATCAATCCTCACATGCCCCTTCCAGCCAGCTGTCTGTCCCCTGCATCTATCCATCCACCCCCCACACCCCTATCTATCTATCCATCCACCCCCCTACACCTGTCCGTCCCCCCATCTGTCCATCCACCCCCACACCCCTGTCTATCTATCCATCCACACCCCTACACCTGTCCGTCCCCCCATCTATCCATCCACCCCCCACACCCCTATCTATCTATCCATCCACCCCCCTACACCTGTCCGTCCCCCCATCTATCCATCCACCCCCACCCCCTGTCTATCTATCCATCCACCCCCCTACACCTGTCCGTCCCCCCCATCTATCCATCCACCCCCCACACCCCTGTCTATCTATCCATCCACCCTCCTACACCTGTCTGTTCCCCCATCTATCCATCCACCCCCCACACCCTCTGTCTGTCCATCCATCCACCCCCACACAACCCCTCTATCTGTCCATTTATCCATCCCCAGCCACCCACTCTGTCCATCCATCCCCACACAACCCCTCTATCTATCCCACCCCCCTCTATCTATCTATTCCCATCTGCCCCCTCTATCATCTATCTATCTATCTATCTATCCATCCATCTCCATACACTCCCTGTATCTATCTATCTATCTATCTATCCCCACACACCCCCTCTATCTATCTATCCTCTGTCCCCCCCATACATTCTATTTATAAATTGGAGTCAAGGATTCTGCATTGGTGGGGTGGGGTCAATTGTTTTGAATGGTAAAACGGTGGGGCAAAGGGGGCCAAGAAGAGGAGCATCCCTCAAAATGTGGGTAATGGGAGCAATACAGCGTGGCCCGTGGAACTCACCGCTACAAGCTATTCCATTGCGCAAGGTACTGGGGGGCTGCCGGGCCAGAGTCCTGCACAGTCATTTGGATTTATCTAGCCTACAGCCGGGAAGAACTGGTATCCCTGCTTGTGCAGAACAGCTCCTGTCAAACCAATCGGCCTTTCTCTGTCTGAGCTTAACCCACTTGGGAACTGGATTAAACTAATCCCGACAAAGGGGACATGTTATTCCAGAATAAGGGAGCCTGCGCGCATGGAGGCAGCCAACCCGCTCTCCATTCACATCCTTCCTTAACTTCCCACACCCGGCTCCCATTTCTTTGGCCTCATCAGGTGCCTGCGACAGTGTGAACAGAATCGGCTTGGCTCCACTTCTCTTGGCCTCCAGAAGTCTCCGTAGCATCTTAAACATGCCCGAAGCGAGACAGGAACCACTTTTCTGGCCTTCTCTCATTCCAGTTGTGATGTCTACTGATTTTCCTGATTTGCATTCCCCTTGTCTGCAGAGAATTACGTTTCTGGGTGCACTTCCCCCAAATTCCACCCTCTCAATTAATGCAACAGAGCTGCCGCGGAAGAGAACCGAGGGTCTGTGACCCCAATAAATAAGTGTCATAATTGTGCAGGCTCCATTTGTGGAGAGAGGCTCTTCCCACAGAGCCTTCTTCTAAAAGTCACATTAAATATCTCATAGCCACGCTAGGTTGTGTTTCAGAGGTGAGCAAATGGGGAAACTGAGGCAGGGACCAGGTGCAGCATCTTGCCCAAGGCTAAAGGGCAGACATGGGGGCTTGAGCCCGGGGTTTTCTCAGCAGTGCTCACCGGTGCCTCTCGGAGCCCCATCCACCGAGAGTGATATTTTTCACCTGCCGTTTCGTGATGCCCAGAGTGGCTGATCCAGGTTACGATCAGTAACGAATGAAAGGAGCGGGGTGGGGACAATTAGTGCCCACCAGCGTGGTTGTGTGGCCAATTGGTCCTGTCACGCTAAGCGGCCTTTCTCCGTATGATCTCAACCCGCTTTGCAGCGGCGTTGAACTCAGCTGGGAAAAGGAGACGTGGGATTCCAGACCAAGACAGTCCCCCCACGACGTGGATTCACGTCACGGTCGCCAGATTATTTCAGCTCCCCGGCCCCAAATTTCCAATCAATGAAAATGGTCCGAGGGTTCAGTTCGGCCGACAGGCGTTGGAGAGAGAAGGGACCTCAGAAACGTCTTGGTTTGTGGGCTGGAAAACGCTTCGTTCGAGCCGAAGGAAACCGCGTGACTTTCCTGGTTCAGCTGAAGGCACGGGAAATCAGTATTCCCCACAGCTCGGCTCTTAAGGAACCTCCAGGCCACAGCCCTACCCTGGATTAGGACCCCGGCACGCACTGCGTTACCCACCCTGGCTCTGACGGGCAAGGTGGTAGCACTGACCTGCCTGGTCCACACCAGATCCCGTCATGGAGAAATGTCTCCCGCCGCTTGCAGGGCTTCGGTAAGGACAGCCAGAGACGAGGCCGGACGTGGGGATTTAAACGCCTCCCCGGCTGGCTCTGGAGAGGCACCTTCGAGATGAAGGGTGGCAGGTCCTGCTCTGGCACCTCGCAGAGGGATATAGATGGGGGAGGCGAAGGAAGGGGTGTGGACAGCTGGGCCCCCTGGCACTGTGGGGGTGGCCCCCCCTTCCCAGGCTGCTGGGAGGTTAATGATGCACAGGAGAAGCAATTAACACATGCTGGCAATTAGGGGCGTGGGGGGGCCTGCCCCCCCATCCTAGGCAGGGTGGAAAATGCAGCGTTATTTCTCCTGCCCCATGTCAACAGCTTGGGGCCCAGTGGCTGTGCTGCAGGCAGCGGTGTGGCGTGTCCCGCTGGGGGCGCTCTCCCCTGGCAGTCAGGGCTGGGCAGGGGAGACGCCATGCGGCAGGGAGTGGGGTGTTATGTGTGGCTGTTCCCAGCTGCCCCACCCCAGAGGTGGCTGCATCTCACCGCCAGGCGAGCCGTCCCCATGCAGAGTTCGGTGTAGTTATTCCCCAGCTGTTCTGCCCCAGAGGTGGCTGCATCTCACTGCTGGGCGAGCCGTCCCCATGCAGAGTTCTATGTAGCTATTTCCTGGCTGTCCTGCCCCAGAGGTGGCTGCATCTCACCGCCAGGCAAGCCATCTCCATGTGGAGTTCTGTGCAGCTGTTTCCCAGCTGCCTCGCCCTAGAGGTGGCTGCATCTCAGCGCCAGGCCAGCCATCCCTGTGTGGCGTTACGTGCCGCTGTTCCTCAGCTGGCCAAGCAGCTTGATTTTGGGTTGTCCTCCACAGAAAAACATTTGTTTTCCCTGTGAGCATTGATGAACTGAAACAATTTGTGGGTTAACGTTGCTTAAAATTTCCTCCCCGGTGCCATCTCCCCTCCCAAAATGGGCTTGTTTCTCCCCTGGTCGCTGCCCTGCCAAACTCTTCGCTCATCCCACGGTGCAAAGATTTTTCCTAATCAGCCCCCCCGCCCCCACAATGCGGGCCTCAGATACATACTGCTGCTGTGACTGTCTTGTAAGACCCAGAACATGGTGAGTGTCCCAGCAGGGTTCTCAAGCTATTAATGGGACACTCCCCAGAGCTAGGTGCATTTTAATCCAGCCGAATGCAGGATTTGCCATCTAGGAACCAGGAGGCCAGGCCAGATTACACAATGAGGGCTGGATCCCGGAAAGCAGGGCTCTGGGAAGGAGCTGGAGCAAACAACTCAACATGAGTTGATCGCTTGATGATTCCCTGTTCTGTTCATTCCCTCTGGGGCACCCGGCACTGGCCAATGTTGGAAGACAGGACACTGGGCTAGATGGACATTTAGTCTGACCCAGTCTGGTCGTTCTTATGAGGGCTTGCAGGATAGGATTAAAATTCAAACTGGAGAAATGGTCTGAAGAAAATTGGATGAAATTCAATTGAGACAAATGCAAAGTGCTCCTCTTAGGAAGGACCAACCTGTTGCACACACAAAATGGGCAGTGACTGCCTAGCAAGGAGTCCTGTGGAAAGGGATCTGCAGGGTCAGAGAGGATTATAAGCTAAAATATGAGTCAACCGTGTGCTGCAGAAAAAGCCAACGTCGTTCCGGGCTGTGTCAGCAGGAGCGTTGTAAGCCAGACACAAGGACAGATTCTTCTGCCCTGATATGGTCTCAGCTGGAGGACTGGGTCCTGTTCTGGGTGCAGGAGAGATGGGGACAAATTGGAGAACATCCAGAGAAGAGCAGCAAACACGATGAAAAGTCTAGAAAACATGAGCTTTGGGGGGCGATTGAAACAAGGGGGTTTGTCGAGTCTGGAGAAGAGACGCCGGTGAGGGGACAGGAGAAGAGTTTGCAAGTACAGAAAACGTGGTTACAAGAAGGAGAAAAATTGTTCTCTGTAAGGACAGGACAAGAAGCAACGGGCTTAAATTGCAGCCAAGGTGGTTTAGGTTGGACATTAGGAAAACCGTTCTGACTGTCGGGTGGTGAAGCTCTGGAATAAGTTGCCTGGGGAGGTTGTGGAATCTCCATCGTTGGGGATTTTGAAGAAGAGCAGGTTGGACAAACCTCTGTCAGGGAGGGTCTCGATAATGCTGAGTCCTGCCATAAGTGCAGGGGACTGGACTAGATGATCTCTTGAGGTCCCTTCCAGTCCTACAATTCTGTGATTCTAGGAGTCATTAGCAACGGGTTCGCTCGCAAACCGGGACGGCGAATCTAGCTGGGGCTGGCGAGCGTCGGTGTTCGATTGAATGACTCGGCTAACAGAGCGGCGAGCAGGCTGGTGCTTTTGGGGCCGGGGTTTGGGTTGAAAACGATCTGGACAAGGGCTCTGAAATCGGGCAGGAGAAATCAGGTAGGGGAAATTGGAGAAGGACCGAGTGCAGCGTATGCCTCCGAGGAAGGAAAAAATCAAATGTGCAGCTGCTGGCCGCATGGCTGACGGGGATGGGGGGTTCCCGCGGGGACAAATCGGATCCAAGCCGACAGCGGGGTGCAGCTACGGAAGAAGCAACTCTCGTTCTGGGGGATATCAAAGGAGGCTCCTACACCATCCTGCTGAGCTCGGTGCTGGGGAGGCCTCAGGGGGATGGTGACAAACCGGAGAGCATCCAGGCGACATGAGCAAAGGTTTAGAAAGTCTGCCTGGTGGGAAGAGGTTAAAAAGCTGGGCCTGCTTTGTCTGGGAAAAAGCCTGAGGGGGGACCAGAGAGATCTGTCCCGAGCTGTTCTGAACAGGCTGGAGATCACCTGCTCTCCGCATCCGCTGAAGGCAGGACAAGCTGGGACGGGCTGAACGCTCGGCCTGGGAATTTGAGGTGAGAGATTAGGAGAAAGTGTGAGTCTCCTACAGACTCCACTCCGGCCTCTGTTGTGTTCTCTGTTTCCCCTTGAATCGAGGACTGGGGATCCCAATGGAGGGGGAAGGGGAACCTGATGGGATACAGCAGCAGCCAGGCTTGGGGTTTCTGGGGGTAGGGCATCCATTGGAAGATGCACAAGCCACAGGGCTCCCCTGGCATTCGCCGACTACAGGAGGGGCCAACACAGAACTTTGTGCTTGGAAAATAACCAGAACATAAGAACGGCCGCATGGGGTCCATCTAGCTCAGGATCCTGGTGCCATGTGCTTGAGAGAGAATGAACAGAACAGGGCAAATATCAAGTGGCCCATCCACTGTGCCGGCCAGTCTCAGCTCCCGGCCATCAGATATTTAGAGACACCCAGAGCATGGGGCTGCCTCCCTGACCATCTTGGCTAATTGCCATCCATGGACCTGTCCTCCAGGAACTTCTCTCACTCTTTTTATGAACCCAGTTCTACTTTTGGCCTTCACACCATCCTCTGGCGAGGAGTTCCACAGGTCAACTGGCTGCTGGGCGAAGAAGTCCTTCCTTCCCTCCATTTTAAACCTGCTGCCTATTAATTTCATCGGGTCACTGCAGTTTTTCTGTTATAGGCAGGAGTAAATAACACGTTCTTATTTACCTTCCCCACCCTAGTCATGATTTCATAGACCTCGCTCATATCCCCTCTTAGTCGTCGCTTTTCCAAGCTGAACAGTCCCAGGCTGATTACTCTGTCCTCATACTGCAGCCGTTCCAGACCCCTGATCATTTTTGTTGCCCTTTTCTGAACCTTTTCCAATGCCAATCTAGCTTTTGGGAGATGGGGCGACCACATCTGCACGCAGTATTCACGGTGTGGGCAAACCACGGATTTATATAGAAGCAACATGGTATTTTCTGTCTTATTCTCTCTCCCTTTCTTAAGGGTTCTCAGCGCTCTGTTTGGTTTTTTGGCTGCCGCTGCGCATCAAGTGGATGATTTCAGATAACTCTCCACAGCGATGCCAAGATCTTTCTCGAGTGGTAACAGCTAATTCAGACCCATCATTGTGTATGTAGAGTTGGGATGATGTTTTCCAATGTGTGGCACTTTGCATTTATCAACGTTGAATTTTCTCTGCCCTTTTCTTGCCCAGTCGCCCAGTTTGGTGAGATCCCTTTGTTGCTGTTCGCAGGCTGCCTGGGACTTAACTATCTGGAGCAGTTTTGTATCAGCTGCCAACTTTGCCACCTCACTGTTTACCCCTTGTTCCAGATCGTTTATGGATATGTTGACTAGGACTGGGCCCAGCACAGACCTCTGGGGGGAATACTATTTACCCCCCCTCCATTCTGAAAACTGACCATTTATTCCTACCCTTTGTTTCCTGTCTTTTAACCAGTTACCGCTCCATGAAGGGACCTTCCCTCCTATCCCATGACAGCTCAGTTTGCGTAAGAGCCTTTGGTGAGGGACCTTGTCAAAGGCTTTCTGAACATCCAAGGACACCATATCCACTGGATCATCCTTGTCCACGTGTTGGTTGAATTCAGCCCTGATTGCAGAATGGCGAGACCTAGGAAATGGGTCTGGAACAGCTGGGAGTAGGGAATGGGACGCGGGGTATTTCCCCTCTAGGGGGTGCCGATCTGGCCCCAGGATAGGGGGGACTGGCTGGCTCAGGGGGACAGGGAATGGGATGTGGAGTCTTTCCTCTCTAGGGGGCACCAGCTCTGATCTGGACAATTCAGTGTGCAGGGGATGAAGTGGGAGACTGGAGGTAAGCACCCCAACTCCCATTTCCAGGCCTTCAGAGAATCCCCAGCTCCCGCTGCCCATTGAAACTCGCCCCCTAACTAAAAGCAGAATTAGCTGCATCGAGACCTCAACGAGCCTGTGGACACTCGTCCCGGGGGCGAACAGCGCTAACGAACCCCACGGGGCCTGCGTTAACGAACCCAATCAGTGCTAGGTCCCCTTGGCTCCCGATCCTCACCCCGACTCTCCCATGATTAATTAGTCAGAGCCACATTCAAGGAGCAAATGAGAAAACTTGGGACTCAGGGGAGGAGGAGAGAAAAAGTCCAGAAGTTGGTGTGAACGGAAAGAATTTGACGAACGTACAGATCCCGACACCCCTGCCCTATATCACTGGGAGGGGCCACGGATCCAGATGCCTCCACCCCATATCACCCGGGAGGCCATGGATCTAGGTACCCCGCTACCCCCCAGGTAGTTGTCTTAGTGCTTGGCTACACTCAGGACATAGTGTACAAAATCCTTGTAATTGGATTATTTAAACCAGATTAATCTCTATAGAGAGCCCCTGGTTTGGAACTAAAGCGGCTTTAATTCTGTTCAGTGTAATTCAGTTAATTAATGGAATTAAGCTAAACCACATTAAATCGGAATTAAAATGCCTCTTCTCAACTGAATTAAGGCCCCTTTCATTCTGAATGGGAGGGTCCAGAAGGCGGAATATAATGTGGTTTATCTAATCCACTTTCAATCCACTATCTCAACTGGAATTGTGTATTGTGTGTCCCCCAAAACATAGGTCTATCTACATCTGGTGCCGCCAGCAGCGACCCAAGATTGCAACGTCAACGAGCAATCCCAAAATCGATCGGACGGAGGGCTGTGTGCTGTTATGGGTCAGGTGAACGAATTAGTCTGGTATATCAGGAGAACGCAGGGAGACCCAATGTCTTTCACTGCTGTGCTTGTCTTCTGAACGGAGAGTCACAGAATTATAGAATCTCAGGGTTGGAAGGGACCTCAGGAGGTCATCTAGTCCAACCCCCTACTCAAAGCAGGACCAACCCCAACTAAATCATCCCAGCCAGGGCTTTGCCAAGCCAGCCCTTAAAAACTGCTACGGATGGAGATTCCACCACCTCCCTAGGGAACCCATTCCAGTGCTTCACCACCCTCCTAGTGAAAAACGTTTCCTAATATCCAACCTAGACCTCCCCCACTGCAACTTGAGACCATTACTCCTTGTTCTGTCACCTGCCACCACTGAGAACAATCTAGATCCATCCTCTCTGGAAACCCCCTTTCAGGTAGCTGAAGGCTGCTGTCAAATCCCCCCTCACTCTTCTCTTCTGCAGACTAAACAATCCCAGTTCCCTCAGCCTCCCCTCGTAAGTCATGTGCCCCAGCTCCCTAATCATTTTCATTGCCCTCCGCTGGACTCTTTCCAATTTGTCCACATCTCTCTGACAGTGTGACGCTCAGAACTGGACACAGTCCTGCTCCGCTGAGGCCTGTGAATTGCAAACTTTCGTAAAAGATCTCGCTTGGTAGATTTTGACAGTACAATCACATTGTGTACAATGAGTTGGTTTAACTGCTTATATTGTGGGGTGTGACGGGGTTGGGACTCACCACCGTGGTGCCTCCCACTGGTCGCTCCGGGAATTAGCTCAGTCCAGTGGAACACCCTCTCCCGGTGGTGTCCCGTCCGTCGTCTGTTCCTTGCTGGTGTCTGGACCTGTGTTGCTCCCCGTTTGGCAGCATCCTCTTCAGGCCACTGCCCTCCGGCAGTGCCCCCTAGTCCATCCTCACCCCCTTCCAGGATCGTGGGGAGCAACAGTCCTTGCACAACCTCCAGAGTCTAGCCCTTGTCCCAAGGGCCAGTTGCAGTTTTTTTTCAGCCACCCTACTACATGGCCAGGTGCAGTACAAGGGGGGATCCACGCCACCCGCTACTCTGGGTCCCAACCCAGGGACCCTTTAGTGACAGCCTCCCTGCCCGCCTTCTCTCCTCTTCGGCCCCTTTGCACCGGCTAGGCCCTTCCCTCAGGGCCTGCAGCCTGGCAGGTAGTGGCTGGATTTCCCTTCTGCTCCCCCGAGCCCGCCCAGCACTTCGCCATCCCAGGTGCTGGTTTCCTTGCTCAGGAGACAAACTTTCCCCTCTGAAGGTCCCAGAGAGACTCCCTGCTGCTGGTCTGGGCAGCCTTTATATAGGGCCAAGCTGAGCCCTGATTGGCTGTCTCCAATCTCAGCCCTCATTGGCTCTCAGTAAGCCCTTCCCTGAGTGGCTGATGTCCTGCGAAGCCGCTCTGGTCTACTCTAGCCCCCTCTCACATGGGGTGGGGGCCACTGCCCCACCACACGGGGGGTTCAACCTCTTGCTGGTCTGGGAGACCCAGCTCCTGTGTAGACATAACCTAAGAGTCTCACTTAGCCAGACAAGACATATATTCTGCAACACGGCTCTGAGCCTGGAACCAGAGAGACAAGCAATGCCGGAAACAGTCCGATGCTGGTACAAGTTGGCCAGGTCTCGGAGTAGCCATATAAGAACGGCCAAACTGGGTCACACCAATGGTCCGTCCAGTCCAGTATCCTGACTTCAGACAGTGGCCAGTGCCAGATGCTTCAGGGGAATGAACAGAGCAGTGCAATTATTGCGAGATCTGTCCATGTTGTCCATTCCCAGCTTCCGGCCATCGGACATTTCGGGACACCCAGAGCATGAGGTTACATCCCTGACCATCTTGGCTAATCGCCATTGATAGCTCTACTCTCCAGGAACATATCTTATTCTTTTTGTAACCCACTTCTACTTTTGGCCTTCATAACATCCCCTGGCAAGGAGTTCCACAGGTTGATGGTGCGTTGTATGAAGAAATACTTCCTTTAGTTTGTTTTAAACCCACTGCCTGTTAATTTCATTGGGTGACCCCAGTTTTTGTGTTATGGGAAAGGGTAAATAACACTTCCTGATTGACTTTCTCCTCCCCATTAATGATTTTCTAGGCCTCTATCATCTCCCCCTCTCAATCATCTCTTTTCCAAGCTGAACAGTCCTCCTCTGCTGAATCTCACCACATCAAGAGGATGTTTTCAGAGAACTGGCCACGGTGCCTGAAAACACGTGCCAGGCCTACGATTCTCTAGTGGTCAGGTTGGAAATAAAAAATCAGCAGCAGAGATAGAAGTGGAGTTGTCTTTCCTTGCACGTTTCATGTGCATTTGTCTTACACTTCCAATGCTTAAGTGCTTTGCCTTCTCTCCATAAAAGGTAAGCGGGATTTTTAATGGGGTGTTTGCCATGGGGTTAGGCAGGCTGATGGCTCTGATACCAAATCCTGAACTGTGTTTAACACCATTTAATGTGGGACAGTGACAGGGTCACATCTCTGGGCCCGTTTATTCCATGGAAAGTAATCCAGCATTGAGGATCTAGAACATGGGACATGAGGGACCTAGAACCTTGAGCTCTGGAGCTGAGGACAGGTCAGGAAATGCACAATGACTGAGGAGGGGAACCACACGTGGAGCTGGTGCTGTAAGTGCCAGTTCAAGGAGGGCTGGGATGGGTGTGTCTCTCCAGCTCAAAATGTATGCTTACCTGGAGGAGGCAGCAGCATTGAGATCTGGCCTAAAGCCCAGAATGGACCCTGATGTGAATGAGGATTCAGAAACTAAGGCTCCTGGCATCTTCTGCCAACCTCAGAGGTTTGGAAGCTTCTGAATTGATGCTGGGAGCCCACTGGGGGAACATCCTGGGGCAGAGGCGGGTGGGCTGGCAGTGCCGGGGTCCGGGGCTGCTGGGAAGTGGGTGGGAGAGGACTCCAGCCCCTCCTGGGACCTCATTAAGGCCTCCCCAGCAGGGGAACAAGGGGCTCCCAAGTAACCAATCAGGACCAGTCTGCCTGGCTTTGGGAGGGGCTGGAAGGGAGTGAAATACCCCTAACAGCCACCCAGCCTGGCTCTTTCCTCCTCTGTAGGGTGAGAGACAAACCCAGCTGGGATCCAGGCCCCAGTGATCCCCCCCCCGCGCAACTCCCCCTGCCCCAAGAATACTGGCCGAGCCCCCCATGCAGCGGAGAATCTGAGATCAGGTAAGTGGAGGGTTGCGGGTGGGGGCCTTCAGATCAGCACAGAGGGTTCATCTCCCAGCATCAGTTGTGAGTCACTTCACTATGACATTGACTCCCGGCCTTCCCCCATTCTAACCACCAGACCCCACTCCTCTCCCAGAGCCGGGCAGAGAACCCAGGAGTCCTGGCTCTCAGCCCCCCCTACTCTAACCACCAGACCCCACTCCCCTCCCAGAGCTGGGGAGAGAACCATAAGAACATAAGAACGGCCGTACTGGGTCAGACCAAAAGTCCATCCAGCCCAGTGTCCTGTCTACCGACAGTGGCCAATGCCAGGTGCTCCAGAGGGAGTGAACCTAACAGGTAACGATCAAGTGATCTCTCTCCTGCCATCCATCTCCATCCTCTGACAAACAGAGGCTGGGGACACCGTTCCTTACCCAACCTGGCTAATACCATTAATGGACTTAACCTCTGTGAATTTACCCAGTTCTCTTTTAAATGCTGTTATAGTCCAGCCTTCACAACCTCCTCAGGTAAGGAGCTTCACAGGCTGCCTGTGTGCTGTGTGAACTTCCTTTGATTTGTTTTAAACCTGCTGCCTATTCATTTCATTTGGTGACCCCTAGTTCTTGTGTTATGGGAACAAGTAAATAACTTTTCCTTATCCACTTTCTCCACATCACTCATGATTTTATAGACCTGTCATATCCCCCCTTAGTCTCCTCTTTTCCAAGCTGAACAGTCCTAGCCTCTTTCATCTCCTCATATGGGACTCTCTCCAAACCCCGAATCATTTTAGTTGCCCTTCTCTGAACCTTTTCTAGTGCCAGTAGATCTTTTTTGAGATGAGGAGACCACATCTGTACACAGTATTCGAGATGTGGGTGTACTATGGATTTCCATAAGAGCAATAAGATATTCTCCGTCTTATTCTCTATCCCCTTTTCAATGATTCCTAACATTCTGTTTGCTTTTTTGACCATTTCTGCACACTGCGTGGACGTCTTCCAAGAACTGTCCATGATGACTCCACGATCTTTTTCCTGATTAGTTGTAGCTAAATTAGCTCCCATCATGTTGTATGTATAGTTGGGGTTATTTTTTCCAAGGTGCATTACTTTACATTGATCCACATTAAATTTCACGTGCCATTTTGTTGCCCAGTCGCTTAGTTTTGTGAGCCCAGGAGTCCTGGCTCCCAGCCTCTGTGCCCCTCTTCTAACCACTAGACCCCACTCCCCTCCCAGAGCCAGGGAGAGAACTCAGGAGTTCTGGCTCCCAGCCCCCCCTGCTCTCACCACTAGACCCCACTCCTCCCCCCGACCCCAAGAACCCGGGACAGGTTGCCAGAGTCCAACACTGAGGTACTCCTGGCATTTTCCAAACCTCAGCTCAGCTGCTAACCTGACCCCCATTGACAGCCCCACACCCTGGCCAGCCTGAGCTCCCTGTCCCCAGGCCGGAACCCCAGCAATGTGCCAGCCCCTCACATGGGACTCACTCTGCCTTCAGGGTCGGCCCCGCAGCCTCCCTGCCTCTGAGACTGAGCCCCCAGGCTCCGGGCCTCCTGCTCCACCCCAGCAGCTCCCCTGGTAGAGCTGGGTACCCCCCTTCAGGGACGCAGGCACCCCAGGATTGGCAGCAACCGCTCCCCCCTAGCTGCCTTTTCCGACCAGAGCCTGGTTCTCTGGCCCCCTGGCATGCAGCCTCGGGGGCAGCATGGCTCAAAGAGAGGCAAGGAGGTTAAAGCCCCAGTTGGCCATGCCACAGCATCCCCCAGCCGCACGCTGGTAGCCCCGTGTCTCTTGGTCCTCGTTGTCCATCTCAGCCTCTGCCCAGCCCTTTCTCCTTATCCCCTCCCCGGACTGCCTTACCGACCCACTGGTTTGGCCCTAGACTGCCAGGCAGCAGCCCCCGCTCCTGGCTCCCGCGCCAAAATCTTCCCTCCCTTCGTCCCTGGCCAGCAATGCAACACATAGAGGGAAACTGAGGCAGCATCCCAACGCTATTACAGACCGTTCCCACCATGTCACAACCCTGTGGACAGCCCGTGGGGAGGGCACCGCCCCGGGAGGTGATTCGAACCCCTCCTGCGGCCTGAGCGGAGACTCCGGCTCAGGATCGACAGCCGGGGAGGATTGGAAAACAGGCCATCAGCATCCCAGCCAAGGGCCCTGATCCCTTTCTCTCTCTGTCCTTCCGCATGACTCCGGGGAGCAGCTCCTGGCTGAGAATCCGGAGACCAACTGGCCCCAAGCCATAAGAAGGGCCATAGTGGGTCAGAGCAAAGGTCCGTCCAGCCCGGGGTCCCATCTATCGACAATGGCCAATGCCGGGTGCCCCAGAGGGAATGAACAGAACAGGGAATCATCAAGTTTCCATCCCCTGTTGCCCATTCCCAGCTTCTGGCAAACAGAGGCTAGTGACACCATCCCTGTCCATCCCAGCTAAGAGCAATAGATGGACCTATCCTCCATTAACTGATTTAGTTCTTTTTTGAACCCTGTTATGGTCTTGGCCTTCACAACATCCTCCGGCGAGGAGTTCCTCGGGTTGACTGTGCGTTGTGGGAAGAAATACTTCCTCGTGTTTGTGTTAAACCTGCTGCCTGTTCATTTCATGTGGTGTCCCCTAGTTCTTATTCTCTGAGGAGTAAATAACACATCCTGATTTACTTTCTCCGCACAAGCCATGATTTTATAGACCTCCATCCTATCCCCCCTTAGTCATCTCTTTTCCAAGCTGAACAGTCCCAGTCTGATTAATCTTTCCTCATACGGAAGCCATCCCAGACCCCTGATCATTTTTGTTGCCCTTTTCTGAACCTTTTCCAATTCCAATCTAGCTTTTTGGAGACGGGGCGACCAGATCTGCATGCACTATTCCCGGTGTGTATGTACCATGGATTTATATAGAGGCAATAGGATATTTTCTGTCTTATTATCTCTCCCTTTCCTAATGACTCCCAATGCTCTGTTCACTTTTTTGGCTGCCGCTGCACATTGAATGGATGATTTCACAGAACTCTCCACAGCGACGCCAAGATCTTTCCCGAGTGGTAACAGCTAATCCAGACCCCATCATTGTGTATGTAGAGTTGGGATTCTGTTCTCCGAGGTGCATCACTTTGCATTTATCAACGTTGAATTTCTTCTGCCATTTTCTTGCCCAGTTTGGTGAGATCCCTTTGTCGCTCTTTGCAGGCTGCCTGGGACTTAACTATCTGGAGCAGTTTTGTGTCATCTGCACATTTTGCCACCGCCCTGTTCATCCCTTTTTCCAGATCGTTTATGAGGATTTTGAACAGTGCTGGTCCCAGTACAGGCCCTGGGAGAGAGAGAGAGTGTCTCCTTTAGCAGATTTCCTGGTTCATCTGGGCCAGAGAATGTCCCCCACAATCACTCCGAGAAAAACAGCCCAGCTCGGCCAGTGGTGGAGAACCCACCACGCCCCGGGGGAAATTCTCCCAAGGGCTCATGCTGCTCACTGCTAACGATTGATGCCTTACGTCCTGTCTGAACTTGTCCAGATGTAACTTCCAGGCCCTTGGATCGGGCTCAGCCTTCGCTATGAAATCGCTGTTCCCCACGTCGGTACTTACAGAAGGGATCCAGTCACCTCTTCGCCTTCTCTTTCTTCAGCTCAATAGTTGAGGCTGCTGGTGTTTCTCGTGCTCAGTCTGGTTTCTAGCCCTTTAAATCATCCTCGTGGCTCTTCTCCAACCCCTCCCCGACTGATCAATGTCCTTCTTGAAAGGTGGCCAGCGGAAACAGATGCAGGATCCCAGCAGCGGTTGCACCAGGGCCAAAGCCAGAAGTCAAATCCCCTCTCTGCTCCAACTCACAATTCCCCTGGTTATACCTCCCAGGATGGCATAGCTCATCCGGTCCCAGCATTGCACTGTGTTCTCCCATTTGGCTGATTGTCCCCCATGACTCTCAAATCTTTTCCTGCATCCCTGGGCTGAGATCCACCGCTGGCAACATGCCCACACAACAACGATTCCTGTTGACAATCACATTTTGAGATCTATCAGTTAGCCAGTTTTTAAACCCATTGAATGGGAGGTGAGGGGGGGGGGAAGGTGTTCATTTCATATCCTTCTAGGGTTTTTTAATCATGGGACCCAGTCAAAGGCCTCACAGACGTCTAAGTCTCGGACATCAGCGCCATCCCTTGAGCAACCGGACTTGGAATCTCATCTCCAGACAATTCCAAGTTAGTGTGACAGGGAATCAGCCTGAAGCCAACCATCGGTTCCCCATGGCTCCAACTGGCTGAGCCAACCCCACGTCAGCCCCCCCAGGCTTGGGGAGCCAGGACCCAGACCCCAGCCCTGGACACTGAGTCATCAGAGATGTGTCCCCCCACCCGGTCACATAGTTAAGCTAGTGCTGCCACCCAGTGGCCATCCCCCTAAGTGCATCCCCAGGGGCGGGGGGGATCCAGTAGTAGGGGGAGGGCTGGGAGCCAGGACTCATGGGGTCTCTTCCTGGCTCTGGGAGGGGAGAGGGGTATAGTGATTGGAGCAGGTGGGGGCTGGGATCCAGGACTCCTGTGTTCTCTCCCTGGCTCTGGGAGAGGAATGGGGTATAGTGGTTGGAGCAGGGCGGCCTGGGAGCCAGGACTCCTGGGTTCTCTCCCCAGCTCTGGGAGGGAGTGGGGTCTAGTGGTTAAAGCAGGGTGGGCTGGGAGCCAGGACTCCAGGGTTCTCTCCTCAGCTCTGGGAGGGAGTAGGGTCTAGTGGTTAGAGCAGGGTGGGCTGGGAGCCAGGACTCCTGGGCTCTCTCCCCAGCTCTGTCACTGACCTGCTGTGTGACCTAAGCAAACCCACTTCTGCTCTTTGTGCCTCTTTCCCCCCACACCCCACCCAGTGTCAAATTGGATTGCCAGTGCTTTGAAGGAGGAACTGTCTCTCTCTCTGTGTCAGGGCAGCACCCGGTGCAATGGGGCCCTGATCTCACTTTCTATCACTCACTGGAGGGATGGAGTATGTAGATGGAGAGATGGTTTGGTTGTAGATCAGCGGATGAATGTGGGGGGATGGATTCCTAAATTCCTGGATTCCATGACCAGAAGGGACCATTGTGCTCGCCAAGTCTGCCCCCTGTATAGCCCAGGCCAGAGCCTGTCCCCACCATAATTCCCAGGGCAGAGCTTTCAGAAAAACATCCCACCTTGATTTCTAAATGGCCAGTGATGGCGAAGCAACTGTGACCCTTGGGAAATTATTCCCAGGGAAAGTTTCCTTCACTGTTCAAAATTCAGGATTTGTTTCCACTCTCTGTTTGTCCAGCTTCCACTTCCAGCCCACATTCCTCTGCTGGCCTGATGAGCCCATTCGTAAATATTTGCTCCCCTACGGTGGTACTTCTAGCCTGGGATCAAGTCACTCCTTCACCTTCTTTGCTGCACTTAGTAGACCGAGCTGCTGGCCTTTGTCACGTCAGCATCTTGGTGGCTTTTCCCTGAGCCCTCTCCGGTTTATCAAGATCCTTCTTGAACTGTGGGCATCAGAACCGGCTGCAGGATCCCCAGCATCGGTCGCACCAGGGCCAAATCAAGAAGTCAAATCATCTCTCGGCACCAACTCGGAATTCCCCTGTTTACATAGGCACCGGCTTTTTCTAGGACCGGGGGGTGCTCAACTCCTGGCTCCAACCCAGGCCCTGCCCCCACCCCATCCCTTCCGTCAAGCTCCCACCCCTGCCCTCTCTTCCCACCCAGTTCCACCCCCTTCCCCCAGCCCCATCCCACTCCTCCGCCTCCCTCCTAGAGCCTCCTGCATGCTGCGAAACAGCTGATTGCTGTAGGGAGGGAGAGGGAGGCACAGATCTGCAGGACAGCAGGCCGGCGGGAGGTGCTGCTGGGGGGAAGGGGGAACTGACTGCCAGTAGGTGCTAAGCACCCACTAATTTTTTTCCGTGGGTGCTCCAGTCCTGGCGCACCCACGGCGTTGCCAGCGCCTATGCCTGTTCATCCATCCCAGGATTGCATTAGCTTTTTTGACCACAGAGTCACTCAGAGCTTGTGCGTCCAGCTGATTATCCACCCCCCACACCCGAATTCTCTTTCCGAATTGCTGCTTCCCAGGAGAGCGACAGCTGACGTTGTTCCCAAATGGATCCATTTACATCTCGCCATATTTAACCCCCTCTTCTTTGCATGCCCCCAGCTTACCAAGTGATCTAGAGAGCTCCATCTCAGTAACCTGTCCTGCTTCTTGTTAATCCTTCCCCCAGCACTGTGTCACCTTCAGCCTTCATCCAGGAGGATTTGCTTTCCTCCAGCTCACTGATAGAGACGTTCACTCGCCTCGGGACAAGGCACAGTCGCTGCAGCATCCCACTGGAAAGCCAGTCGCCCGGCGAGGATTCCCCGTTGACAGATACATTGTCAGATCTATCAGTTAGCCGGTTACAAGCCATTAAATGCAGGCAGGGCCGGCTCCAGCTGTTTTGCCTCCCCAAGCGACGAAGAAAGAAAAAAAAAAGATCAAGCCACTATCTGTGGCACTTCAGTGGCGGCTCTACTGCGCCGCTTCCTTCTTCGATGGCACGGCGGCAGCAGCTCTACCGTGCTGCTTTGTTCTTCAGCAGCAATTCGGCGGCCACTCCTTCCCTCCGAGAGGGACTGAGGGACCCACTGCCGAATTGCTGCCGAAGACCAGGATGTGCCGTCCCTTCCCCTTGGCCACCCCAAGCAGCTGCTTCCTGCGCTGGTGCCGGGAGCCGGCCCTGAGTGGAGGCTGAGTAAGTTAATTGTATATCCTCCTAGTTTTTTAATCTAAACGTCACGCGGTACCAGGTCAAACACCTCACAGAGATCTAAATCGATGATATCACACTACTGCCTTTAGCAAGCAAACTTGTAATGTCATCAAAAAAGATAATGCGTTAGTTTGACAAGCTCTGTTCCTCAGACACCGTCCTTGACTGGCATCAGCTCCATTACCCTCCTTTAATTCTTTATTAATCAAGTCCAGTATCGGTTGTTCAACTATCCTGCCCTGGATCGATGTCCAACTTACAGGCCTACAATTACCCAGGTCGTCCTATTTGCCTTTTTTACCAATTGGCACAACACTGGCTTTCTTCCAGGCCTCTGGAATTTCCCGGACATGCCAAGACTTGTTAAATATCAGCATGAAGGGTTCAGCGAACTCCTCAGCTGGCTCTTTTAAAACTCTTGAATAGATAGATTGATGGATGGACAGGGTGATCCATGGATGGATGAATCGATGAAGTGATTAGTGGATAGATGGATGGATTGATGGATAGATGGATGGGTAGGGTGAAGAGTGGGTGGGTGGGTGGGTGGGTGGATGGACAGATGGGTAGTCTGAAGAGTGGATGGGTGAATAGATGGATTGATGGATGGATGGGTAGGGTGAAGAGAGGATGGATGGATGGGGTAATTAGTGGATGGAGGGATTTGTGCATAGATTAGTGGATTGATGGATGGATGGATGGGTGTCTGGCAATGGATGGATCGATGGATGGATGGAGTGTCTGGCGATGGATGGCTGGCTGGCTGGATGGGTGTCTGGCAATGGATGGATGGATGGAGTGTCTGGCAATGGATGGATGGATGGAGTGTCTGGCGATGGATGGATGGATGGATGGATGGAGTGTCCGGCGATGGATGGATGGATGGATGGATGGAGTGTCTGGCGATGAATGGATGGGTGTCTGGCAATGGATGGATGGATGGATGGATGGAGTGTCTGGCGATGGATGGATGGATGGATGGAGTGTCTGGCGATGGATGGATGGATGGATGGATGGATGGAGTGTCTGGCGAAGGATGGATGGATGGAGTGTCTGGCGATGGATGGATGGATGGAGTGTCCGGCGATGGATGGATGGATGGATGGATGGAGTGTCTGGCGATGAATGGATGGGTGTCTGGCAATGGATGGATGGATGGATGGATGGAGTGTCTGGCGATGGATGGATGGATGGATGGAGTGTCTGGCGATGGATGGATGGATGGATGGATGGATGGAGTGTCTGGCGAAGGATGGATGGATGGGTGTCTGGCGATGGATGGATGGATGGATGGGTGTCTGGCAATGGATGGATGGATGGATGGATGGGGTGTCTGGCGATGGATGGAGGGATGGATGGATGGATGAACAGATGGCTGGCTGGCTAGACAAATGGGTGGGTCTCCTTTCATCCAACACCCAAACTCTCAGCTGTATCCCCATCTCTTTCCCTGCTCAGGCCCATGGACAGCACCAACAGCAGCATCCACCCCGACTTCCTCCTGCTGGGGTTTTCCAGCCACCCCGGCCAGGAGCACTTGCTCTTCTCCCTCTTCCTCTGCATGTACCTTCTCAACCTGCTGGGCAACCTACTGATCCTGCTGCTGACCCGCTCCGACCCCCGCCTGCGCGGTTCCCCCATGTATTTCTTCCTCAGCCACCTCTCGTTGGTGGATGTCTGCTTCACCTCCACCATCATGCCCAAGATGCTAGCCAACCTGCGTGCCAGGGGCCAGGGCATCCCGTACACCGGCTGCCTGGTGCAAATGTATTTCTTTGTGGCCTTTGCCATCACTGAGAACTTCCTGCTGGGCGTCATAGCCTTGGACCGCTACCTGGCTATCTGCCGGCCCTTGCGCTATGCCGTCCTCATGAGCCCTCTGCGGCGCCAGGCACTGGTGGGCTCTTCCTGGCTGCTGGCCCATCTCCACTCCCTGCTGCACACCCTGCTGATGTCCCAGCTCTCCTTCTGCGGCCACACCCGCCTCCCGCATTTCTTCTGCGATTTCCAGCCCTTGCTGGCCTTGGCCTGCTCCCGGAAGCGGCTCAACGAGCTACTCAGCTTCTTGGAGGGGGGTGTCCTCGTCATCGGGCCCTTCCTCCTCATCGTCCTCTCCTACGCCCGCATCCTCTGGGACGTGCTCCGGGTGCCCGAGAGGCGCAGGAAGGCCTTCCAGACCTGCGGTGCCCACCTGGCTGTGGTGGGGCTCTTCTATGGCACTGCCATCAGCGTCTACTTCCGGCCCCTCACCAGCTACTCTGGGGACAGGGACAAGCTGGCCACAGTCATGTACACCGTGGTCACCCCCACGCTCAACCCCTTCATCTACAGTTTGCGCAACCAGGACATAAAGGCTGCCCTGCGCCAGAGCCTAGGCAGGCTAAGGGGGGCGTGGCGGGGCTGGGCTCAGGAGAGGTAGGGCCGAAGGGCAAGTGGGGAGGGCTAGGGCCGGGATAGGGGAGGAGGCAAGTCTCTTTGGGGAATGAAGGGGTGTGTCCCTGTGGGGAATAAAGAGGCGTGTCCCTGTGGGTTGTTGGGAATTCAATCCAGGTTTACTCTGTGCTTACTCAGAAGTCCTTGAGAATTCACTCCAGGTTTACTCTGTGCTTACTCAGAGGTCATTGAGAATTCACTCCAGGTTTACTCTGTGGTTACTCAGAGGTCCTTGAGAATTCATTCCAGGTTTACTCTGTGCTTACTCAGAGGTCGTTGAGAATTCACTCCAGGTTTACTCTGTGGTTACTCAGAGGTCCTTGAGAATTCACTCCAGGTTTACTCTGTGCTTTCTCAGAGGTCCTTGAGAATTCACTCCAGTTTTACTCTGTGGTTACTCAGAGGTCGTTGAGAATTCACTCCAGGTTTACTCTGTGCTTATTCAGAAGTCCTTGAGAATTCACTCCAGGTTTACTCTGTGCTTACTTAGAGGTCATTGAGAATTCACTCCAGGTTTACTCTGTGCTTACTCAGAGGTCGCTGAGAATTCACTCCAGGTTTACTCTGTGCTTACTCAGAGGTCCTTGAGATTTCACTCCAGATTTACTCTGTGCTTACTCAAAGTTTCATCAGTCTTCACTCAACTTGTTCTGACTTTGCTTATCCATTACTCAGAGTTTGCTCGGTCCTTACTCAGCTGTTTTTCCTCAACCCTTTCTGAGAGTTTATTCTGGCCCTAGTCTTGTTTATTAATAAACTCCTGTTTATGGAGCAAATGCTTTGCTAGCACTGCTAGTGTCACCCCAGTGAGTTTTTCTGCCAATATCTGCCACCACCTCCCAAGCGACATTAGCTATGTTGACAGGAACACTGGTGGGGGACTCTCTCCTGGGAAGCTGGGACTCTGAAAATGATTCGGGGCGGGGAGGGAATCAGCCAAACAGGAGTTCCCAATGTGACACTGGCACTGAAAGAGCTAATGCCATCCTGGGATGAGTAAATAGGGGAATGTTGAGTCGGAGCAGAGAGGCAATTTGGTCTCTGGATTTGGCCCCAGGACAGCTGGTGCTGGGATCTTGCATCCATTTCTGGTGGCCACAGTTCAGGAAGGAGGTTGATCACTCGGGGAGGGTCAGAGAAGAGCCGTGAGAATGATTAACGGGTTAGAAACCCGGCCTGAGAGAGAGACTCCAGGAGCTCTGTCTATTTAGCTGAACAAAGAGACGGTGAAGGGGTGACTGGATCCCAGTCTATAAAGACCAACGTGGAGGACAAAGATTTGATAACAGGCTCTTCGCTCCAGCAGAGGAAGCTCTAACCCGATCCAGTGGCTGGAAGTTGAAGCTAGACGAATTCAGACTGGAAATAGGACGTATGTTTTTAATGGGAAGGGAAATGAAGCGTCGGGACAATGGGAATTCTTCCATCAACTTAGCAGTGTCTACACTGAGGCTCAGATAGGCTTAACTACAACACTCAAATCTGAATTTTTTCACAGTCCTGAGCAACGTAGTTAGGTCGACCTAACTTTGTAGGCTACAATAGGCCATGAGAGTTTACTCAGCCCTTACTCTGAATGTACTCGGCCCACACCCAGGGTTTACTCAGCCCTTACTCTGAATGTACTCGTCCCACACCCAGGGTTTACTCAGCTCTTACTCTGAATGTACTCGGCCCACACCCAAGGTTTACTCAGCCCTTACTCTGAATGTACTCGGCCCACACCCAGGGTTTACTCAGCTCTTACTCTGAATGTACTCGGCCCACACCCAAGGTTTACTCAGCCCTTACTCTGAATGTACTCGGCCCACACCCAGGGTTTACTCAGCCCTTACTCTGAATGTACTCGTCCCACACCCAGGGTTTACCCAGCCCTTACTCTGAATGTACTCGTCCCACATCCAGGGTTTACTCAGCCCTTACTCTGAATGTACTCGGCCCACACTCAGGGTTTACTCAGCCCTTACTCTGAATGTACTCGGCCCACACCCAGGGTTTACTCAGCCCTTACTCTGAATGTACTCGTCCCACACCCAGGGTTTACTCAGCCCTTACTCTGAATTTACTCTGACCATACCCACTGCCTGGGTAGTAGGGATTATGGTGTGGGTGGGGGGGTGCAGATCACCTCTCCTCTGCTACTACGAGGTTCCCACACTTCCTCTGCAGCATCAGATGCCAGGCTCTGGTGGAGCTGGAACACCAGGTTAGGTGGGCCGGAGGGCTGAGCTGGTCGAGCGAGCGCTTTCTCAGAAATGCCCCAGGCTGCCCTCACATCAAGCAGAGCTGTCGGCTGCTCAGCCCGCTTGAAAATCAGGCTGCGAATTTACCCGCCTGATGCAGAGACCGAGAGTCCCCAGAATCATGGGGCCTCTCTTCCTGGCTCTGCCTCTGCCCTGCGGGATGAGCCCTGGCAAGTCATGTCCCTGCTTCGGGCTTTGCTTTCTCTCCCGCCCTTTGTCTATTTAGACTGCGAGAGCTTGTGTCACTGTGTGTCTGGGCAGCACCGGGCACGACAGGGGACCCTGATCTCAGCTGGGGTCTGGGCAGCACCTGGCACAATGGGGCCCTGATTTCAGTCGGGGTCTGGGCTGCGCCGGGCACGATGGGGCCCCGATCTCTATCGGGGTCTGGGCAGCTGTTGGCAGAAGGGTTTAGGAAACTGCAAAGACTCTCTCAGTGAGGACCCCCGCAAACCCGCCCCGGTCCATGGGCTCAGCAAGGCAGCTTCTCACACGATTTCAGGCAGCCCCCAGTGCCAGCCCCAGACCAGCCAGGACTCCTGGGTTCTCTCCCTGGCTCTGGGAGGGGAGTGGGGTCTGGTGGTTAGAGCAGGGGGGTGGGGCTGGGAGCCAGGACTCCTGAGTTCTCTCCCCGCCTCTAGGAGGGGAGTGGGGCCTGGTGGTTAGAGCAGGAAGGGGCTGGGAGCCAGGACTCCTGGATTCTCTTCTGGCTCTGGGAGGGGAGTGGGGTCTGGTGGTTAGAGCAGGGGGGTGGGGTGGGGCTGGGAGCCAGGACTCCTGGATTCTCTTCTGGCTCTGGGAGGGGAGTGGGGACCAGTAGGGGTAGGTTTAGGGTGACTTGGCTGGCTCTGGGGGGTGGGGAACAGGACCTGGTACCTTTCCCCTCTGGGAGGGGCCAGTTCTGAGCCACCCCAGGAGGGCAGAGCCCAGCTGGCTCACGCAGCTCTCTCTAGATGTGGAGAGCCGGCTGGGTTACACCCCAGGGGACACGGGCACATGCCCGCGCCTTTCTAACCAGCCAGGCTAGGAGCCAGGCCCTGTCTACACCAGAGCGTCACCCTACAGGAGCTGAAATCGGTTTGTAACTCAAGCACCATCAAGGGCTTCGGAGCTTGCGTCGTGGCCCCGGCGGTTCAGGCTGAACGGGCCCTTCGCACGTGGGCCGAGGCCAGACGTCTCACAGAGATCCCCTTCCCCCGCGCCGAATCGAACCTCTTGTGGCCAAGGCCTGGGACGAAGTGGAACAAGCCTCTCGCTTCTCTCCAGCCCAGGACTGGCATGTCAGCCCTCCACTCTAACCACTATCCCCTACTCCCCTCCCAGAGCCGGGGACAGAACCCAGGCGTCCTGGCTCCCAGCCCCCCCCGCTCTAACCACTAGACACCACTCCCCTCCCAGAGCCAGGGAGAGAACCCAGGAGTCCTGGCTCCCAGCCCCCCCCGCTCTAACCACTAGACCCCACTCCCCTCCCCGAGCCAGGGAGAGAACCCAGGAGTCCTGGCTCCCAGCCCCCCCGCTCTAACCACTATCCCCTTCTCCCCTCCCAGAGCCGGGGAGAGAACCCAGGAGTCCTGGCTCCCAGCCCCCCCCCCGCTCTAACCACTAGACCCCACTCCCCTCCCCGAGCCAGGGAGAGAACCCAGGAGTCCTGGCTCCCAGCCCCCCCGCTCTAACCACTAGCCCCTACTCCCCTCCCAGAGCCGGGGAGAGAACCCAGGAGTCCTGGCTCCCAGCACCCCCCCCCGCCCCCCCACTGTAAGTCACCAGACCCCACTCCCCTCCCAGAGCTGAGAGAACCCAGGAGTCCTGGCTCCCAGCAACCCCCCCCCCCCCCGCTCTAAGTCACCAGACCCCACTCCCCTCCCAGAGCTGAGAGAGAACCCAGGAGTCCTGGCTCCCAGCACCCCTGCTCTAACCACCAGACCCCACTGCCCTCACAGAGCTGAGAGAGAACCCAGGAGTCCTGGCTCCCAGCCCCCGCCCCCAAGGCACCAGCCCCACTCCCCTCCCATAGCTGGGGGGAGGCCTGGCTCACTGAGTTCGGGGGGCAGGTTTGGGGGCTCAGTCAGGGTGAGTGGGGGGGCTGAGGAGAGAGGACGAGATCTCTGGGCCAAAGGTCTAAGAGTCCCCCCCCCCCCCCGCCGCCCAGCCATGAGGCTCCCCACCCAGCTGCGCATATCAAAGGGCAGGAGATGGCCCATTGTGTGGGGCTGGGCCCTGGCTCCAGGCGGCTATTGGCATGCAAAGCTGCCGGCCAGCAGGAGCCAGAGTCAGCCAGGGCGGGACCCCCCAGGCCTGACCCCTCGCCCAGCCCTGGCCCCTCGGAATCACCCCAAGCAAAGCCCTGAGCCCCCAAACTAGATCCCATTCCCCCTCCTGCGTCTTCTCCCCACACTCGGCCCCTGCCCCCCGAACCTCAGTCCCCCCAAAGTCTTCTCTCCCCAGTGCCCCCAAACTGAGCTCCCATCCCAACCCCTCAAATTCAGCCTCTGCCCCCAACTCAGCTCCTGTCCCAGCCCCCAACATAACCCCCATCCCAGCCCCCTCACATTCAGCCCCTGCCCCCCAACTCAGCCCCTGTCCCATCTCCCAGCAGAACCCCCATCCCAGCCCCCTCACATTTGGCCCCTGCCCCCCAACTCAGCTCCTGTCCCAGCCCCCAGCATAACCTCCATCCCAGCCCCCTCACATTCAGCCTCTGCCCCCCAACTCAGCTCCTGTCTCAGAACCCAACATAACCTCCATCCCAGCCCCTGGGCCCCCCAAATCCCTGCATCCCAGCCACCCTCAAATTCAGCCCCTGTCCCCCAACTCAGCTCCCAGCCACATGTTGGACCTTCAAACTCAGGTCCCAGCCCCAAAACTTGTCCCCCCTCCTGTGCCCCCAGCCTCAGATCCCTGCCTTGATTTTAACCTCCATTTCTGAGAACCCCCCATTTCACCTTAGCCCCAAAGTTACACTGGCAGCCCCAAATTGTGACTCCCTCAAGTCTCCACATTCACCCTGAACTCCAAACGGGGCTCTTTTTCCCTGGCACTCAGACTGAACCCCCAGAATTCCACCCCACAGCCACCCCCCATTCACCCCTTGGGAGCCTTGGAAACCGTCACCCCCAAATGTAAAGTGCTCTAACCACTGGATCCCACTTCTCTCTCAGAGCGGGGAGAGAACCCAGCAGTCCAGGCTCCCAGCGCCCCCCACTCTAACCACCAGACTCCACTCCCCTCCCAGAGCCAGGGAGAGAACCCAGGAGTCCTGGCTCCCAGCCCCCCCCCCAGTAAATGGGCTTGTAGCTGTCTTTAGACTTTCTACAGCAGATTTCCCCTTCCCCGCTGGGCACAGCCCACCCCCCTCGGGCCCCACTGATATGCAGGAATCTGGGCCCAGGGCTGAGCTGGATTAGTTTGCAAATGAGCTGGAGTGGGAGGGGGGAGAAAGGCAAATAGAGACAAAGGCTCAGGGAGAACAATAGAGATCGGCCCCCCCACCCCCTTCCTGGAGCCGCTCCCCACCCCAGCCCGTCTAGCCCCATCACAGAGATCCCCCATCACAGCCCATCTGCCCCCATCACAGAGATCCCCCCATGACACCCCGTCTGCCCCGTCACAGAGATCCCCCCATGACACCCCATCTGCCCTGTCACAGAGATCCCCCATCACAGCCCATCTGCCCCCCATCACAGAGATCCCCCCATGACACCCCGTCTGCCCCGTCACAGAGATCCCCCATTACAGCCCGTCTGCCCCGTCACAGAGATCCCCCATCACAGCCCGTCTGCCCCCATCACAGAGATCCCCCCATGACACCCCATCTGCCCTGTCACAGAGATCCCCCATCACAGCCCATCTGCCCCCCATCACAGAGATCCCCCCATGACACCCCGTCTGCCCCGTCACAGAGATCCCCCATCACAGCCCGTCTGCCCCGTCACAGAGATCCCCCCATGACACCCCATCTGCCCTGTCACAGAGATCCCCCATCACAGCCCATCTGCCCCCCGTCACAGAGATCCCCCCATGACACCCCGTCTGCCCCGTCACAGAGATCCCCCATCGCAGCCCGTCTGCCCCGTCACAGAGATCCCCCATCACAGCCTGTCTGCCCCCATCACAGAGATCCCCCCATGACACCCCATGTGCCCCCATCACAGAGATCCCCCATCACAGCCTGTCTGCCCTCGTCACAGAGATCCCCCCATGACACCCCATGTGCCCCCATCACAGAGATCCCCCATCACAGCCTGTCTGCCCTCGTCACAGAGATCCCCCCATGACACCCCATGTGCCCCCATCACAGAGATCCCCCATCACAGCCTGTCTGCCCTCGTCACAGAGATCCCCTGTCACAGCCCATGTACCCCCATCACAGAGATCCCCCATGACACCCCATCCCCTCCGTCACAGAGATCCCCCATCACAGCCCGTCTGCCCCCTGTCACAGAGATCCCCCCATGACACCCCATCTGCCCCCATCACAGAGATCCCCCATGACACCCCATCCCCTCCGTCACAGAGATCCCCCATCACAGCCCGTCTGCCCCCGGTCACAGAGCCACCCCTATCATAGTCTGTCAGCCCCCCGTGACATCTCTGGAGCTGGCCCTGATCACAGTCCCTCTGCCCCCCATCACAGAGCTGCCCCTCACCCCAGCCCATCTGCTCCCACCCACTCAGACCCCCAGCCCAGCCCTGGGGCCAAGGCAGGGAGCCGGGGCTGATGGGGGATTTCTTGGCTCATAGCTGGGGTTAGCGTGAGCCAGGTGCATTCTGGTCACTATCCCAGAGTTTGGGGGGAATCTATGAGGGGGGGCAGTGAGGGACACAGCGGAGAAAGGGCCTGCAGGGATTTGGGGAGCTGATGTGGGGTGATGGCCCAAGGCCCTTCTCCTTTGGGAGGGAAGTGGCAGCTTGTGGTTGGGAGGGGAGCCAGGACTCCTGGGTTCTCTCCCTGGCTCCAGGAGGGGAGTGGGGTCTGGTGGTTACAGCAGGGGGGACTGGGGGCCAGGACTCCTGGGTTCAATCCCTGACTTAGGGAGGGGGGATCTGATGGTTAGAGCAGGGGGCTGGGAGCCAGGACTCCTGGGTTCAATCTCTGGCCATTTGGCCTTCACATATCTTCCCCCCTTGCTGGGCCTGGTTTAATTTTTTCAGGGGAGCTCCCTTGGGGGGCCTGCTGGCTCCCTAGCTGGGCCAGAGAAGGCCGCTTGGGACTAACAGGATTTTCCCCCCAGAAGGATCCCCTGACAGGGGGGTCTGTGAGCTGGGGGATCCCCTCTCCGGGAGAAGGGCTGGGGGGGTCTGTGAGCTGGGGGATCCCCTCCCCGGGAGATGGGATGGAGGGGGTCTGTGAGTTGAGGGATCCTCTGCCCAGGGGGAGGCCCAGGAGCAGATGTAAAAGGGGATTCACTGCCAGAGGTTGGGGAGATTCCCTGGAGCAGCTTCTGGGGTTCATGGCAAAGCCCCCCTCCCATTCAGATGCAGGACCCCCTTGAGCCAAGGGAGGCATCTCCCCCGCTTGGTGGAAATCCAAATAGCCCCCATCTTGCCCCCCCAGGACCAAAAAGGGGAGATGCCCCCGCGTCAGGGCCCACCCCCAGAGCTGCTTCCCCCTGCCCTGCACCAGGGCCTGCATACACCCCCCTCTGGGCACTTCCAGCTGGAGGGAGGTTTCGGAGGTGAATTGGGGGAACTCATTTGACCCAGGGGGTGTCCTGCTGGGACTGAAGATTTCCCCAGGCTGCGAAAGGGCCTTGTACCCACTGACCCAGGACCAGCTGATTGAATTGGGGGGGGGGATTCACCCTCTTCAGAGGGAACATTCAGCCCAGACCTTGGTCAACAACTTAATAAATGACTCCCAGACAGCCTGGGCTGGGCCCCCAGGGGTCAATCAGTGGGTTGGGGGGGGAGGGCCAGATCCCCAACTAAGATCCATGGGTTTCATAGCTCTAGTGGGGTCAATGGGGCTGATCCCCAGGTGTGTGTGGGGATCCCCTCCCTGGGAGAAGGGCAGGGGGGGTCTGTGAGTTGGGGGATCCCCTCCCCAGGAGAAGGGCTGGGGGGTCTGTGAGCTGGGGGATCCCCTCCCTGGGAGAAGGGCTGGGAGGGGTCTGTGAGCTGGGGGATACCCTCCACAGGAGAAGGGCTGGGGGGGGGTCTGTGAGCTGGGGGATACCCTCCACAGGAGAAGGGCTGGGGGGTCTGTGAGCTGGGGGATCCCCTCCCCAGGAGAAGGGCTGGGGGGGTCTGTGAGCTGGGGGATCCCGTCCCTGGGAGAAGGGCTGGGGGGGTGTCTGTGAGCTTGGGGATCCCCTCCCCGGGAGATGGGCTGGGGGGGTCTGTGAGTTGGGGGATCCCCTCCCCAGGAGAAGGGCTGGGGGGTCTGTGAGCTGGGGGATCCCCTCCCTAGGAGAAGGGCTGGGGGGGGTCTGTGAGCTGGGGGATACCCTCCACAGGAGAAGGGCTGGGGGGTTGTCTGAGCTGGGGGATCCCCTCCACAGGAGAAGGGCTGGGAGGGGTCTGTGAGCTGGGGGATCCCGTCCCTGGGAGAAGGGCTGGGGGGGGTGTCTGTGAGCTGGGGGATCCCCTCCCCGGGAGATGGGCTGGGGGGGTCTGTGAGCTGAGGGATCCCGTCCCTGGGAGAAGGGCTGGGGGGGGTGTCTGTGAGCTGGGGGATCCCCTCCCTGGGAGATGGGCTGGGGGGGTCTGTGAGCTGGGGGATCCCCTCTCCGGGAGAAGGGCTGGGGGGGTCTGTGAGCTGGGGTATCCCCTCCCCGGGAGATGGGATGGAGGGGGTCTGTGAGTTGAGGGATCCTCTGCCCAGGGGGAGGCCCAGGAGCAGATGTAAAAGGGGTTCATTGCTGGAGGCTGGGGAGATTCCCTGGAGCAGCTTCTGGGGTTCATGGCAAAGCCCCCCTCTCATTCAGATGCAGGACCCCCTTGAGCCAAGGGAGGCATCTCCCCCGCTTGGTGGAAATCCAAATAGCCCCCATCTTGCCCCCCCAGGACCAAAAGGGGGAGATGTCTCCCCATCAGGGCCCAGCCCCAGAGCTGCTTCCCCCGCCCTGCACCGGGGCCTGGGTACACCCCCCTCTGGGCACTTCCAGTTGGAGGGAGGTTTCGGAGGTGAATTGGGGGAGCTCATTTGACCCAGGGGGTGTCCTGCTGGGACTGAAGATATCCCCAGGCTGCGAAAGGGCCCCGAAGCAGTTTGTACCCGCTAACCCAGGACGGCTCGCCCGGCGCTGAGCTGCACCCACTTCTGGGGCGAGGCGGGTGGGGAACACCCACACATAAGGCCACATGATCATGGTGCGAGTTGCGGCTGCCTCTGGGGCAGAGTAACTGGACTCCCGTGGGAGAGGATTTGGCCAGGACACCAGGGTACCCTCCTCCCCACCCCTGGGGATAGGAGCTGTGGGGTGCTAGCGCTGTTTCCAGGTGGGGAGAGGCTCCTGCTGGCCCTGTCATGCCCAGGTCTGAGCCAGCTTTGGGGGGCTGGGCAGGGCCGGACTCCCCAGAGTTACTGACAGAGGCCTGATAGCAGGGTAGATGGGCTCCTGGGTCTGATCTGCGGGGGTAAGGGGGATACATGACTCTGATCTGGGCACCCAACTCCCCCCACCCATTCAGGACTTCAGCTCTCCGGCCCCAGCGGCCTGCTCCCCAATGGACCCCACCCCCACCCCTCTGGCCATGGGGCTAGGGGAGGGAGTGTGGTATGCAGAGACCCCCCCCACCCCGCCACTCTAGGCCCATTGTCTCTGGCTGATGAGGGGCCAATGGCCCATCCAGCCCCCCACCCCCTCCAGAGCTGAATCACCCAGGGAGGGGCTGGGTGGGTCTTTGTTCTCCAAGAGTTGGGGGGCGAGAGGGGGGGGCCTTGAACTTGATTGGAGGAAAAGCTGGGAGTGGAGGGAGTCCAGGGGCCAATGGCGCGAGGGGGCAGCCCGCGGGGTGCGACCTTTATAAAGTCCTGAGTAGCTGGGGGGCAGGCCAGGACCCGCAGAGCTCAGGAGGGCACAGGCCCAGCAGGTATGTAGGGGGGTAGTGGGGTGAAGGGGGGATGAGCTATGGGATGGGGGAGATCTCGGGGCTGGGGTGGGGGCCTCAGGGAGACTCACCTTTCTGGGTGAGGGGTGCGTTGAGATGTAGAGGGGTGAATAGGGGTTGGGGGGGCTTGGAGTGGGGTGGAGGGGTCTGGGCTTTGGGCTAGGATCGATGGGTTGAATGGAGGGTGCCTGTGAGGATGTCGGGGTGAGCTGTAACTCTGGATATTGGGGGGGAGGGGGAGTTATTGGGGTCTTGGGGTGAAATGAAGGGCTCCATATACCCATATGGTGTTGAGGGGGCCGAACTGTGGGTCTGGATATACCTGGGGGAGAGGTAGAACTGGGAGGGGGGGTTAGTGGGATGTCCCGGGGCTGAGAAGCTCTGGTGAGGGGCTGGGAGTAGGGAACGGTGAGCTGGGGGGCTGGGAAGGGGGTGCTCCCGGGGGGGCTAGGTGATGAGGTGAGTTGGGTCCTGGGAGAGGGTGGGATTGGGGTCTGGGGGTGGAGCTGGGGATTCTTATAGGCCAGTGTGGGGCTGGTGTGTGTGTGTGTGGGGAAGCTGGGGCTGGGGATCTCTATAGGCCAGTGTGGGGTTTGGGTGCGTATGTGTGGGGGGGTTAATGGGTCCCGGGGGAGCTGTGGGGCTGGGGATCCCCAGGGAGTGATGTGGGGCTGAATAGAGTTTGTAGTACGGTCAGGGTGGGTTTGGAGGTGAGCTGTGGGGCTGGGGTTGGGGGGAGTCGGGGGCAGTAGGATCTGCATGGGAGTTAGGAGGGGCTGGGGGTGATGTGCGGGGTCAGTCGGGTCTGAAGGCGACTTAGCCGGGCCTGGCGGAGAGCTGTGGGGCTGCGCATCCTTAGGGACCGGCGTGGGGCCGCGCGTGTGTGTGTGTGGGGGGGGGCTATGCATTGGGGCCCGTGTGGCCCCGCCGGCCGGAGGCCACCAATACCGTGACACTGTCTTGTGCCCCCACCTTGAAAGTGCTTCGTTGTATTGGCAGCTTCTGGTCCGGCCACCTCTGCAGTGGGGCAGCCGGCGGGGGGGGGCAGGCTCCCCAGGGATCCCCCTCATTGTAGGGGGGGCAGTGGGGCATCCCCCAGCCAAACCTCCCTTCACAGCCACCACCACAACCCCCGCCCCCGGAGATCCGGGGGTGCCCATTCTGCGCCTCATAGCGCTTGGGGGGCGGAAAGCCAGGGACCCCCACACGAACCGTGGCCGGGGACCTCCGCACGAACCGGGGATGGGAAGGGGTGGGCAAAGGAGAGTTTCATGCACTGGGGCTAATTTCTTGCCTGAGACCCATAGAGATGGGGTGGGGCTCATGCGGGGTTGGATATTTGCCTCGTGTGTTAACCAGGCCATTTAAACGGGGCCCCGCCCATTTCAGACCATCCCAGACCTGCAACTGGCCCCTGAAACCTGCAGGTTACAGTTTCAGACAGACCCACGTCCACACTGCCCCGGCTGTATGGGCCAGACCCCGGGTGTGGGCCTGCCACTGACTTCCCAATGCCCCAGCACGTGGGGGCTCTCCCTGACTCCCGATCCTGTCTACACCCAGCCAGTCCACTCACTTCCCAATGCCCCAGCACAGGGGCTCTCCCTGACTCCAGATCCTGTCTACACCCAGCCAGTCCACTGACTTCCGAATCCCCCAGCACGTGGGGGTTCTCCCTGACTCCCCATCCTGTCTACACCCAGCCAGTCCACTCACTTCCCAATGCCCCAGCACAGGGGCTCTCCCTGACTCCAGATCCTGTCTACACCCAGCCAGTCCACTGACTTCCGAATCCCCCAGCACGTGGGGGCTCTCCCTGACACCAGATCCTGTCTACACCCAGCCAGTCCACTGACTTCCCAATCCCCCAGCACGTGGAGGCTCTCCCTGACTCCCCATCCTGTCTACACCCAGCCAGTCCACTGACTTCCCAATCCCCCAGCACGTGGGGGTTCTCCCTGACTCCCGATCCTGTCTACACCCAGCCAGTCCACTGACTTCGAATCCCCCAGCACGTGGGGGCTCTCCCTGACTCCCGATCCTGTCTACACCCAGCCAGTCCACTCACTTCCGAATCCCCCAGCACTTGGGGGCTCTCCCTGACTCCCCATCCTGTCTACACCCAGCCAGTCAACTGACTTCCGAATCCCCCAGCACGTGGGGGCTCTCCCTGACTCCAGATCCTGTCTACACCCAGCCAGTCCACTGACTTCCGAATCCCCCAGCACGTGGGGGCTCTCCCTGACTCCCGATCCTGTCTACACCCAGCCAGTCCACTCACTTCCCAATGCCCCAGCACTTGGGGGCTCTCCCTGACTCCCCATCCTGTCTACACCCAGCCAGTCCACTCACTTCCCAATGCCCCAGCACTTGGGGGCTCTCCTTGACTCCCCATCCTGTCTACACCCAGCCAGTCCACTGACTTCCCAATGCCCCAGCACGTGGGGGCTCTCCCTGACTCCAGATCCTGTCTACACCCAGCCAGTCCACTCACTTCCCAATCCCCCAGCACGTGGGGGCTCTCCCTGACTCCCGATCCTGTCTACACCCAGCCAGTCCACTCACTTCCCAATCCCCCAGCACGTGGGGGCTCTCCCTGACTCCCGATCCTGTCTAGATCCGACTAGTCCACTTACTTCCCAATCCCCCAGCACGGGGGCTCTCCCTGACTCCCCATCCTGTCTACACCCAGCCAGTCCACTCACTTCCCAATGCCACAGCACGTGGGGGCTCTCCCTGACTCCCCATCCTGTCTACACCCAGCCAGTCCACTGACTTGCCAATGCCCCAGCACGTGCAGGCTCTCCCTCACTCCCGATCCTGTCTACACCCAGCCAGTCCACTCACTTCCCAATCCCCCAGCACGTGGAGGCTCTCCCTGACTCCCGATCCTGTCTACACCCAGCCAGTCCACTCACTTCCCAATCCCCCAGCACGTGGAGGCTCTCCCTGAGTCCCCATCCTGTCTACACCCAGCCAGTCCACTCACTTCCCAATCCCCCAGCACGTGGGGGTTCTCCCTGACTCCCGATCCTGTCTACACCCAGCCAGTCCACTCACTTCCCAATCCCCCAGCACGTGGAGGCTCTCCCTGAGTCCCCATCCTGTCTACACCCAGCCAGTCCACTCACTTCCCAATCCCCCAGCACGTGGGGGTTCTCCCTGACTCCCCATCCTGTCTACACCCAGCCAGTCCACTCACTTCCCAATCCCCCAGCACGTGGAGGCTCTCCCTGACTCCCGATCCTGTCTACACCCAGCCAGTCCACTCACTTCCCAATCCCCCAGCACGTGGAGGCTCTCCCTGAGTCCCCATCCTGTCTACACCCAGCCAGTCCACTCACTTCCCAATCCCCCAGCACGTGGGGGTTCTCCCTGACTCCCCATCCTGTCTACACCCAGCCAGTCCACTCACTTCCCAATCCCCCAGCACGTGGAGGCTCTCCCTGACTCCCCATCCTGTCTACACCCAGCCAGTCCACTGACTTCCCAATGCCCCAGCACTTGGGGGCTCTCCCTGACTCCCCATCCTGTCTACACCCAGCCAGTCCACTGACTTCCCAATGCCCCAGCACGTGGGGGCTCTCCCTGACTCCCCATCCTGTCTACACCCAGCCAGTCCACTGACTTCCCAATGCCCCAGCACGTGGGGGCTCTCCCTGACTCCAGATCCTGTCTACACCCAGCCAGTCCACTGACTTCCCAATGCCCCAGCACGTGGGGGCTCTCCCTGACTCACCATCCTGTCTACACCCAGCCAGTCCACTGACTTCCCAATCCCCCACCACGTGGGGGCTCTCCCTGACTCCAGATCCAGCTAGTCCGGGGCTTCTCAGACTAGGGGGCGGGACCTTTCAGGGGGGGCACAAAGTTATTACATGGGGGTCGTGAGCTGTCAGCCTCCATCCCAAACCCACTTTGCCTCCGGCATTGATAATGGTGGTGGCACTCAGGCTTGCTGGGTGAAAGGGGGTCCCCAGTACAAAGTCTGAGAACCCTGATCTAGTGCGTCAGACACCGCCTGGCTGGTTACAGCAGCCCCTGCTGCTGGGTGATCCCATTTCGGCTGTCCAGCCATGCGAGGACACGGTGCAGGGGTGGGCAGCCTGTGGGGGCCGGGCGGGGGGCTCTGCATTTTAATTTAATTTTAAATGAAGCTGCTTAAACATTTTCAAAACCACCTTTACTTTACATACAACAACGGTTTAGTTCTATGTTACAGACTTACAGAAAGAGACCTTCTAGAAACGTTAAAATGTATGACTGGCACGTGAAATCTTAAATTAACAGTATATAGTTAGTGGGTATATACAGTATTCTGTGTATGTACACAGGTGTACATAGTGTGTGTGTGTGCGTGCATGTGTGTATATAGAATATATACACATACATAGTACTATGTGTATATGATATATAGTTTATAGCCTTGTATAGGTTGCCATATATAAAATTAGTGTATATGTAGCCTGTGTTTATATACTATGTTAGTTTGTATAAATAGTTCTTATAGTGCAGTGTGGATAGAGCATATAATTTGTATATAGCTCCATTTTTAGTCTGTGCAGTTTGTGCTCATACACTATAGGTTTGTGTTTATATATAGTGTGAATATTACTGGGTGTGTGTATATATAGTATTATATATAAATTATATACATATCTTTATATTTGATTAAGTTGAATAGTTTTTCTATATGGTCTATAGTATAGTTTATATGTAATAGTTATACAGTGTCTATAGTATATATATTTGAAATATATACAAACTAGTGATCGATTTAGTTTATTTTGCTTATATAAAATGTACATGTATTTAGACGTGTTTGCTAGTGTGTCTATATATTATCTAGCATGTATCTAATGGAAATGATGTTCTATATGAATATATAAAACAATATTGTATATGGCTACATTGATTATAAAATAGGGCATAGACAGGAATTGTGCATAATACCCCTTGTGTGTAATGTATATTCATTATTGCACATGATGTTACAATTCAGTTCTAAGATTGCTATAGATCATTTCACACTACATAGGAGATGCACATTCTTGTTTCTATAACTCACAGTTGATTAAAGAGGGCAGGAACTGTATATAAATACTTGTGAAACAAGTATTTATATGAATGAGATGATCTGCAGACACTATACAGCGACTGTATGAAATAATTGTATGAAATAATTGTGTGCATGTTCAGATCTGATGGTTGCATAACAATTGTATGTCCCTGTAAATCTAGCTGTAGGGTACAGGAAAAGTTGTTCAAATTTGATTAGAAAACAAGGCAGAAGACTTGCCATGCCTGGAGAATGTTAGTCTAGAAATTGTCTCTCTGTATAAGCAAATTTGTTTATAGGATGGGATGGATGGGAACTGCATGCCGAATGCAAGTTTGATTCTAATAAAGAAATCGTATGCCAAGTTGGATTATAAAACGGATAGAAATTCCAGTTAAATAGAAATTGGATTATAATTAGAAAATGGATTTAATTTGAAAATGGATATACGGAATCCAGGTTGTGTAAAAGAATGTGTGTAGAAAATTGTATATAATTAAATGCAGCCACAATATGAAACTCTTACTAAAGACTCTGTGTGTGTGTGTGTATAATATACACACACATACTGTCTTATATTCCTCCAATTCTACATGTATTCTGTGATCTAAAATGTGTGATAGCCAGGTGCTGATTCCAGTTCTCCAAATGCAGGTCCTCCGGAGAGTCCTCTCCATTTTGGAATTCTTTTTTGCTGTGGGGTTGCAAATTCACACTAGAAGTGGTCTCAATTTGGTTCACTGCCAAAGTGAACTCTGCTGAACCAGAGTGAGGTCACTTTCATTGTGAAGGCGCAACCACATGGGTGGCTAAATCAATTAAGATTAATTCAGATGAAGGAATTGACTAAGCCAGAAAAATGATGTCTGCAACCTCAGTTGTGTGCATTTGTGAGTGGACACACACACACACACACACACACACACACACAGTGGCACGGCTTGGCCCAAGCCTCAGAACTCCTGGGTTCCACTCTTCAGCTCTGCTGGCCAGCCTCAGTTTCCCTGTTAAGAAGAGAACTCTACTTGCCGCTGGTGTGAAGTGATTTTTGAGATCTACTGATTGACTATGCTGGACAGAACATGTCACCGCTCTGTGCTGGTCTGGGGATGCATGTGCAGTAGGGTTTTGGGGGGGCCACCCACCCACCAAAGTGGCTGCCCACACCCCACACAGACACTGGCACTTCTTTGTGACCTCAGCTTCAATTAAGTGCTATATTGTTTGTGTGGGGTAGGGGCTGGGCTGTGCAGTGGGGGTGGGGAACCCCCCTGGCTCCCCTCAGGCCTGGATTCGCTGAGAGAATGGGCTGCCTCATGGAGTTGGGAAGAGGGAGCCCCCCCCAGGGGTAGGAGCAGGAGGTCACTGCCTGCCCCTGGCCCAGACAATAGCACTTTCTTTGCTCTGCTCTCCAGGAAAGTGCTCTATCGTTTGGGTGAGGTTCGGGACAGACTCTCTGCAGGGACCGGGGTGCGGAGCCAGCCGGACACCCAGACCCACCCTGGCCGGTCCCGGCCCAAACATTGGCACTGTCCTGCTCTCCTCGCTGGGAAAGTGCTGCATTGTTTGGGTAGGGACTGGCTGGTATCCCGCCGGGCTGATCTATGGGCAGGGAGGGGAATGTGGAGACAGGACTGAGTGCTGACGCGGGGATATGGGGAGAGGGGCTGGCCTGGACTTGAAACCTGCCTCCCACTCCAGCCCCTATTCCTACCTGACCCTCTGCCACAGGCCGCCCTAGAAGAGCCTGGCTCAATGCATGTCCCTGCTGGAGGGACAAGTTCTGCTTTGTTTGGCGCTGTGTGTGTGTGAGACCATTTATCTCTACCCTTTGTTTCCTGTCTTTTAACCAGTGACCGATTCAGCAGAGCATCTTCCTTCCCTCTTATCCCACGGCCGCCTACGACGACACTGAAGTTCTTCAGAGCTCTTGGGTAAACCCCATCAGGTCCTGGTGACTTGCGGTTTCATTTATCGATTTGGTCTGGCAGCTCTGACCTTGCCCCCATGGGTCCTGCGCTTCTAAGCGGTTTATTGCTAGCCTCAGGGGCTCGCCGTGACCCTCCGTAGCCCTTCTCTCTCTAGGGCCAGGGTTAGTCTACTGAGCCCTGTTCATCATGGGCCTGCAAGGAGGCTGGTGAGAGAACTCCCACTCTGTGTCCCTGGGGGCTTATTTCACAACCGTTTAGCCTCCTGTGCTGACAGGGGTCTGACTTCCCCTCCCAGGTGATGTTCCTATAGTGGTGGGTTGGGGGAGAACCCAGGCCCCCCCTACTCTGGCCCAGGGACCCTCATGGTAGCAACTGTTGGCAGCCAACCTTTCACTGCCAGAGTTGCTACATTTCCCTGGGCCACTTCTTCACAGCTCTCCCGCTTCTCCCTTCTTCACTGTTACTTTGGGGCTCCCTTAATGATGTTTTGGGGGTGTCATGAACCAGCCCTTCAGCCACACTTCCTCTCCTCTGGCTCCCTGGCTCTCCCCTGCCTGACTGGAACGAGCCCAGGGCCTTAATTAGAGGGTATGGCTACCCTGGCAGCTGTACAGCGCTGGGAGTTACAGCTGTCTAGGGAAAGCGCTGCAGTGTGGCCACATTTGCAGCGCTGTTGGGAGTGGTGCATTATGGGCAGCTATCCCACAGAGCACCTCGTCCCATTTTGGCGCCGTGGGTTGTGGGAAGGGGACGGAAGGGTGTGGGTCATTCCGCTTCCTGTCCCAATGCCCCGTGGTGCATCACTTCACATCCCAGCAGTCACTGTTTTTCCATCCGCATTTGGCGCCATTGTGACTCCCAATGGTTTCTGTGCAGCGCGATTTCCGTGGGAAATGGAGCCTGAGCTGCTGAGGACTTTGCTGATGAATGTCGCCAGCACATCACGTTTGGCAGTGGAGCTATTCCTTCAGCTGCAAAGTGACAGTAACAGTGAGGAGTCCGACGATATCGAGTCGCCTGACGCGTGTGACACTGAATTGCTTGTGGCAGTAATGGACCTGCTCAGCAGCGTGGAACAGCAGCGTGGAACGCCGCGTTTGGGCTCGGGAAACAAGCACTGAGTGGTAGGATCATGGGATGATGAGCAGTGGCTGCAGAACTTTCGGATGAGAAAAGCCACTTTCATGGCACTGTGTGCTGAGCTCGCCCCCACCCTGCGGCGCAAGGACACGAGATTAAGAGCTGCCCTGCCAGTGGAGAAGCAGGTGGCTATTGCAATCTGGAAGCTGGCAACTCCAGGCAGCTACCGATCGGTCGCTAACCAGTTTGGAGTGGGAAAGTCGACCGTTGGAATGGTGCTGAGGCAAGTTTTGCAGGGCCATTAATCGCATCCTGCTCAGAAGAACTGTGACTCTGGGGAATGTGCAGGACATTGTGGATGGCTTTGCACAAATGGGTTTCCCTAACTGTGGAGGGGCAAGAGATGGGACGCATATTCCTATTCTGGCACCACCCCACCTAGCATCCGAGTACATTAATCGGAAGGGGTATTTCTCTGTGGTTCTCCAAGCACTTGTGGATCACCGTGGGCATTTCATTGACATTTACGCAGGCTGGCCTGGAAAGGTGCATGATGCACGCATCCCTGTTCAGGAAGCTGCAGGCTGGGACTTTTTTCCCACACCAGAAGATCACAGTAGGGGACATGGAAATGCCCACTGTGATCCTTGGAGACCCCGCTTACCCCATAATGCTTTGGCTTATGAAACCATATACAGGGAAGCTTGACAGCAGCAAGGACCGGTTCAACTACAGGCTGAACCGGTGCAGAACGACTGGAGTGTGCTTTTGGCCGCTTAAAAGGGCGCTGGTGATCTCTGTATGGGAAGCTAGACTTGGGGGAAACCAGCGTCCCTGCGGTTATATCCGCATGCTGTACCCTCCATAATATTTGTGACGGGAAGGGTGAAACATTCAGTCAGGCATGGACCTCTGAGGTTCAACGCCTGGAGGCTGAATTTGCACAGCCAGAGAACAGGGCTACTAGAGAGGCCCAGCACATAGCTACAAGGATTAGGGATGCCTTGAGGGAAGAATTTGAGGCTGGAAACCAACAGTAATGCTTGGTGCCTTGCATGGGAGTGCAGTGGTTACAATGTTAGTAGGAATCTGTTTTTCCTAAGTTGATTTACAGTGCCTGTTTCTTTCCTGGGCTAAGGCATCTTTGACTTTCAGCAATAAAGACTGTTTTCAAAGCCAAGAATACATTTATTGAAAAGAAAATAACTTTTACAGACACACAACATTTTGGGAACCTAAACAGGCAGGGGGTGGTGGGGTGGTGAACTGTACAGTCACAGGTTTGAATATGTCATGTCTGGAGTGCTGTGCAATGCCCGTTGCACTTCAGGATGAAAACACTGCATGGTGATGGCTTGAGTGCAGAGGTAAGGGTCGTAGCTCTCAGGACTGGTTGGTGAACATACAGGTGTTGGGGGCAGCTGGTGGTGGTAAGAACCTGATGCTGGGGAAGGGGGTTTGGAGCTGACATTGGGGCACAAGGGAAAGAGCTTTGGGACCGGGGGGGAGTGGGCACGGCACGGTGGTGCTCTGCCTGCATGGCTACGAGTGACTGGATAAAGTCCGCTTGGCGCGCCGGGATGCTTATCAGCTGCTTTGTGCTTTTCTTCCTGGCTGCTGTATTTCTCTGGCAGATCCTGCTTTCCCTTTCCCTCCAGTCCTGCAGTTTTTTACTCTCTGGCAGAGTGATCCATAACACCTTTCAGCGTGTCATCTTTGCTTTTTCGCAGTTTCTTCCTGAGGTTTTGTAGCCTCTGAGCAGTGGATGATACGGGCAGTCGAGTAGTCAAGGACACTTTTCAAAAGGCAAAAATGGCAACAGGTAACAGAGGCAGCATTGTTTATAATCTCACCCAGACAGTTATTCCCACACAATGAAGGAGTTTACAGTCTTCACTTTAGCATACTTTTCCCATACCAAACAGCGCACATAACCCACAGGAGCCCCGAAATGGTGAGTAAGGGGGACTGATTGCTTCAGGGATGTGCAGGGGTTTCGGTGTGTTGAGGAAAGCAAACTGATCAACATTTTCCACAGGAGTTAATCCTGGCTGCTGTGGGTCCCCTGGGAAGAGCGGGAAGGTCTTCTACAGCATGAAAGACCACATCAATGGGCTATTCCACATCCAGGCATGCATGCATGCATGCATGCATGCATGCAGCCATAACCCCCCCTCTCCTGAAACATTTCCATCCTGAAAATAAAAGCCGCTTACCGGTAACCCGCTCCTCTGCTTGTCCTTCACCAAGTACCAGCTGCTGTGACTGGCTATCTTCCTCCTGGGTTGAGAAGAGCTGGCTGCATGCCTCCTGGGACTCCAGGGTGTCTCCCCCCACCCAAGTACCCAGTCGGTTTCCTCCCCCCCACTCTGAAATGTCCGGATTGGCAGTGGGGTCACCCCCAAGTATCGTGTCCAGCTCCTTATAAAAACGGCTGAGGGTTTCCCTCGTGGGCCAATCTCCTGCAGCTCCTTTACTTTAATCCTGCACTGCACCATGTCCTGGTCATGGCCCCTTTCCAGCATGGGGTTTGATATCTGCCCATAGATATTGTAATTCCTATGGCTGGAGTGCAGCTGGGAGGTGCAGCAACTGGCCAATGCTCCATGCTGGGGTTCGTTTGGCCCGTGGAGGCATGGTCACCTGGAAAGATTCACTGCACTGCACACCTGGCTGAGCAAGCAGGAAGGGGATTTTTAAAATTCCCAGGGCATTTAAAGGGCGGGTCACCTGAGGCGAGGGCAGTAGAGTGTGAACTGATGAGCAGAGTGGCTGAACAGGCATTCTGAGATTCCTCCGAATACCTCTGGAGGCCAATTACAGCCCACCACCAGCGCTGCAACTCTCCAGTGTACCCAAGCCCACAGTCGAGTGGTCACATTAGCTTAATGATCTCACTTGATTCTTTGCAGGTTAATTGGAGTCAGGTATTCTCATTAGCCTGGAGCAGCCCCTGCTCTGGTCAGTCAGGGAACAGGATATCTGCCTTCTGCTGTACCCATCTGGCATGGGTCTATCACAGTTCAGAACCTACTAAGGGCTTGTCTACATCACAACGTTGCAGCGCTGGTGAGGGAGTTACAGCGCTGCAACTTTGAAGGTGTACACATCTGCAGGGCATCACCAGCGCTGCAACTCCCTGTTTGCAGCACTGGCTGTACTCCCGTTTTGTCTCGGGTGTAGAGGATCCAGCGCTGGTGATCCAGCGCTGGTAATCCAATGTAGACACTCACCAGCGCTTTTCTTGACCTCCGTGGAATAAGCAGGTATCCCAGCATACCTGAGGATACCTCTCTGGTAATCAAGAAAACTCCTCTGCCCTGTGCTCACCTGACCCCTCCTTTAAATGGCCCGGGAAATTTAAAAAATCACCTTCCTGTTTGCTCAGTCAGGCGTGGAGTGCAATTAATCAATCAATCATTCAGCGACCATGCCTCCACGCAACAAACGAGCCCCAGCATGGACCAATGCAGAGCTGCAGGGTCTAATTAGTGTGTGGGGAGATGAGGCTGTTCAAACACAGCTGCGCTCCAGAAGGAGAAACTACGATACCTATGGTCAGATATCACAGTCCATGATGAGAAGGGGCCACGAACGTGACGCCTTGCAATGCAGAGTAAAAATTAAGGAGCTGAGGAGTGCATACTGCAAAGCCCGTGAGGGAAACCGACGCTCAGGAGCAGCCCCCACAACCTGCAGGTTTTACAAGGAGCGGGATGCCATTCTTGGGTGTGACCCCACCGTGAATCCTAGGAGCACGATGAAGTGTTCGGAGCAGGGAGAAGTGGGGGATGGTGTAGAGGATGAATACAGTGATACTACTGGCGTTGAGGGGGACACCCCGGAGTCTCAGGACACAGGCAGCCAGGAGCTCTTCTCTAGCCCTGAGTAGACTAGCCAGTCACAGCAGCTGGAAGCTGACAGGAGGAAGCTGAGGATCGTGCTCGTGGTAAGTAGATTGCAATGCTTTGTGATAGCAGGATTCTCGTTATGGCTGACTGCATGCATGCCTAAACGTGGAATAGCCCATTGATTTGATATATGACATCTGTGTAATCTGCCTGAGTAATCTCTTGAAAAGTTGCAGCTAGATCTTGGGCAATGTGCTTTAACAAGTTTATAGGTAGAGCCACCGTGGTCCCTGTCCGATCCACTGTGCAGCGAGGGGTGGGGGGGACCATGGCTGCACAGAGGCGAGCTGCATAGGGGCCAGGGCGGTATCCGCATTCCTGTAGAAGACCCTCCCGCTCTTCCTTGGTAACACGCAGCAGTGATATGTCTGGCATTATGAAAGCCTGTGGATAGTTTAGGGATAATTGAGGGCAGGTAGCTAGAAGCACGGCGCCCCAGCGCAAGGCGCTCTGATTCCTCTGCCCCAATCCACCCCCCCCCTGCCCTTCCCAGCACGTAGGCATCCAGGCAGGGTGCTTCTTCCTCACCGATCCCCCCTTCCAAGCGTGAAACCTGCCCTGCTGTGTGCTCTGTCCGTCCCCCACCTCCCCTTCCAAGCGGGAACCCTGTCCTGCGGGGTGCTTCTTCCTCGCCGATCCCCCCTTCCAAGCGTGAAACCTGCCCTGCGGTGTGCTCTGTCCATCCCCCACCCCCCCTTCCAAGCGTGAAACCTGCCCTGCTGTGTGCTCTGTCCGTCCCCCACCCCCCCTTCCAAGCGGGAACCCTGTCCTGCGGGGTGCTCTGTCCGTCCCCCACCCCCCCTTCCAAGCGGGAACCCTGTCCTGCGGGGTGCTCTGTCCGTCCCCCACCCCCCCTTCCAAGCGGGAACCCTGTCCTGCGGGGTGCTTTTTCCTCACCCGGCCCCCCTTCCAAGCAGGAACCAAGGCATCCCAGTAACATGGGAGAATTTTAAGCAAAAGTACTCACCCCATTGCTAGACATGTCTTAGCTTTCTTGAACTCTACAGTGTTATGTGAGGTATGTGAGAGGGATGCTACCTACAGTTTCCAATGTCCTTCAAAAGTTGATAATAAACAATGATGCCCCTGTGTTTTACATGTCTCTATCTCTACTTTTTCTAGGCAACTCGAGTAATGCAGCTGTGTCACCGGCCTCACGTAGATTGCAGAATTTGAGGCGCAATCCTAGGAAATCAAAAGAGGAGCTCATCAAGACCATTCTGAACCACTACAACAGGGAAAGTAGGAAGACTGAGGAGTGGAGAAAAAGTGTACAGGAATGGATGCTGACTGAAAGCAGGAGACAGGAGTTGTCTGCCAAAAAAATAGTCAGGCAGATGAGACTCCTGTCTCGCCAAACCAAGTCTTTTGAGTCTCTTGTAGCCATGCAGATAAATATATACCGTGATATCCCACAGCCTTCCCAAAGCACTGTTCCTGGTCCCCCTGTGTATCCTCAAAATAGCTTTATGCAGCACCCAGTTCCTTATTATCATCAGCTGCCCCCAACACCTATAAGATCACCTAGTAACCAAGATATGTTTAATTCTTACCCAGTGCACTCCACCCCCATCATTCTGCAGCAAAGTAATGGTGACTTGCATCAGGCGGTTATAATTGAGTAAAATAGGAAATAGTAAAACATCTGAATGCTCTGTGAACCACCCATACCCCCTTTCCTGTTTTTTACTGTATGACAAATAAAAGGATTTGGTTTGTATTTCTTTCAATATGTTTTATTGGTGATAGAAAAGGCAAATTATACACAGCAAGGTAAAGCAAAGCACAACACATGCACCAAACATTACTGCTGGCTCTCAGCATCAAATTGCTCCCTTATGGCATCCCTAATCCTTGAAGCCCTTTCCTGGGCCTCCCTATTAGCCCTGCTCTCTGGCTAAGCAAACTCATTCTCCAGGCGTCTAACCTCGGAGGTCCATTCCTCACTGAACCTTTCACCCTTCCCTTCACAAATATTATGGAGGGTGCAGCACGCGGCTATAACAGCGGTTATGCTGCTTTCCATCAAATCTAGCTTCCCGAACAGACTGCGCCAGCGAGCTTTCAAACGGCCAAAAGCACGCTCCACAGTCATTCTACAGCGGCTCAACCTGTAGTTGAACTGTTCCTTGCTCCTGTCAAGCTTCCCCGTATATGGTTTCATGAGCCATGGCATTAATGGGTAAGCGGGGTCTCCCAGAATCACGATGGGCATTTCCACGTCCCCTACTATTATCTGGTGATCTGGGAAAAAGGTCCCGGCCCTAAGCCTCCTGAACAGGGCACTGTTCCTAAAAATGCGTGCATCGTGCACCTTTCCAGGCCATCCAGAGTAAATGTCAGTGAAATGCCCACGGTGATCCACAAGCGCTTGCAGAACCACAGAGAAGTACCCCTTGCGATTAATATACTCCGATGCCAGGTGGGGTGGAGAGATAATAGGAATATGCGTCCCATCTACTGCCCCTCCACAGTTAGGGAAGCCCATTTCTGCAAAGCCATCTAAAATGTCCTGCACGTTCCCAAGAGTCATGGTTCTTCTTGTCAGTGTTCGATTAATGGCCCTGCAAACTTGCAGCAGCACCATTCCAACGGTGGACTTTCCCACTCCGAACTGGTTCGCCACCGATCGGAAACAGTCTGGAGTTGCCAGCTTCCAGATTGCAATAGCCACCCGCTTCTCCACAGAAAGGGCATCTCTAAATCTCGTGTTCATGCGCCGCAGGTTGGGGGCGAGATCATCACAAAGTCCCATGAAAGTGGCTTTCCTCATACGAAAGTTCTGCAGTTCTGCAGCCACTGCTCGTCATCCCATGACTGCAGGACGATGTGATCCCACCACTCAGTGCTGGTTTCCCGGTTTCCCGAGCCCAAACGCACCGGTCCACGGAGCAGAGCACGTCTGTTATTGCCACTAGCATTGTACTGTCTGCATATTGATGCGACTCAGTACCATCGTCCCACTCCTCAATGTCAGTCACACGCACATTTAGCAGCCTAAGGATTAGATCCACAGTAAGGCGAGATGTGCTGGCAATAGTCATTAGTAAGGTATTCAGTAGCTGAGGATCCATTCTTGAAAGATAATGCAGAAAAACCGCTTTGGAGTCACAATGCTGCCACAGTGCTCCACATGTGTACCAAAGCAACGCTGGCCGTTGGAATAGGAACAGGAAGCAGAAGGACAATCACACTTCCTTCCCCTTCCCACAAGCCCCAGCGCCGCTTTGGGACAATCACACTTCCTTCCCCTTCCCACAAGCCCCAGCGCCGCTTTGGGACGAGGTGCCCTGTGGGATAGCCGCCCACAATGCATCACTCCCAACAGCGCTGCAGTGTGGCCACATCTAACAGCACTTGCAGCGCTGGTTGCAGTAAGTATGGCCACTCTGCAGCGCTGGCCCTATACAGCTGTACTAATACAGCTGTAACAACCAGCGCTGCAAAATTTTAGATGTAGACATGGCCTAAGTGTCTGGGACAATTCCTCAGATCTGTCCCCTAAAAAGAACGGCTCAGGATTGGGAATCTGCCTCACATCCTAAGCCGTGAAGACCGATGCAAAGAATTCGTATAGTTTCTCCAACGGCCTTATGGTCCTTGAGTGCTCCCTTAGCACCTTGAGCAGCCAGTGGCTGTTTAGCTGCTACCTGCTTCTGATGTAAATCAAAAAAATTTGCTATTACTTTTGGAGGCTTTGGGTAGCTGTTCCTCATTCCCTTTTGGCCTTCCTAATTGTATTCGTTTGCCAGCATTTATGCTCCTGATTTTCCTCGCTAGGATTTAACTTTCACTTTTTAAAGGATGCTTTTCTGCCTCTCACAGCCATCTTTTACATGTTTAGCCATGGTTCCTCTTTGATTTACTCTGGGGATACATTTAAGTTGAGCCTCTGGCATCTTTCCACGCAGCTTGCAGGGATTTCACTTTTGGGGCACTGCACCCTTTCATTTGTTTCACTAACCTCATTTTTGTGTAGTTCCCCTCTGAGGCCTTGTCTACACCACAAAGTTGCAGCGCTGGTGAGGGGGTTACAGCGCTGCAACTTAGGTGTACACACCTGCAGGGCATTACCAGTGCTGCAACTCCCTGTTTGCAGCGCTGGCCGTACACCCGGTCGAACCTCGGGTGTAGAGGATCCAGCGCTGGATCACCAGCGCTGGTCATCAGGTGTAGACACTCACCAGCGTTTTTGTTGAACTCCGTGGAATAAGCAGGTATCCCAGCATACCTGAGGAAGCCTCTCTGGTAATCAAGCAAATTCCACTGCCCTGTGCTCACCTGACCCCTCCTTTAAATGGCCCGGGAAATTTAAAAATCCCCTTCCTGTTTGCTCAGCCAGGTGTGGAGTCCAATTAATCTATCAATCACTCAGCGACCATGCCTCCACGCACCAAACGAGCCCCAGCATGGACCAATGCAGAGCTGCAGGACCTCATTACTGTGTGGGGAGAAGAGGCTGTGCAAACACAGCTGCGCTCCAGAAGGAGAAATTATGATACCTATGGTCAGATATCGCAGTCCTTGATGAGAAGGGACCATGAACGGGACACCTTGCAGTGCAGAGTAAAAATTAAGGAGCTGAGGAGCGTGTACTGCAAAGCCCGTGAGGGAAATCGCCGCTCAGGAGCTACCCCCACAACCTGCAGGTTTTACAAGGAGCGGGATGCCATACTTGGGTGTGACCCCACCGCGAATCCTAGGAGCACGATGGAGAGTTCAGAGCAGGGAGAAGTGGGGGATGGTGTAGAGGACTGAGACAGTGAGGCTACTGGCGTGGAGGGAGACACCCCAGAGTCCCAGGACACATGCAGCCAGGATCTCTTCTCCAGCCCGGAGGAGGCTAGCCAGTCACAGCAGCTGGAAGCTGACAGTGAGGAGGAAGCTGAGGATCGTGCTCGTGGTAAGTAGATTTCAATGTTTTGGGAGAGGAGGATTTTGGTTATGGCTGCCTGCATGCATGCCTAAACATGGAATAGCCCATTGATTTGATCTATCCTTCCCCGCGGTTTGCTCTGATGTCCCCCGAACCCCCTCTCCAAGCAGGTATCCTTCCCCGCGGTTTGCTCTGGTGTGCCCCAGCCACCCTCCAAGCAGGTATCCTTCCCCGCGGTTTGCTCTGGTGTCCCCCCCCCCCCCCAAAGCAGGCATCCAGCCCCGCGGTGTGCTGCCGTGTTCCCCAGCCACCCTCCCAGCACAGAGGCAACCACGTGGTGTGCAGGCATCCAGCACCGCATTTCGACCCCCCCCCCCCGCCAGTATCAGGACGGGTTGAAAGCGGACCCAAAAAACCCCCAACCCCCCAAGCACCTAGCTCACCGCCTTCCTGTTCACTACTGTCCCTTCTTCAGGACACCAGCTATCCCCTGTACCCACTGCTGATAAACCCCAGCGACCCAGTGGTCAATTCCCACTCCTAAGGGGTAATTTCTGCTAAAAACACTCACCCCATTGCTCGCCATGACTTAGCTTGCTTGCCCTCTCTGTGTTATGTGAGGTATGTGAGAAGGATGCTACCTAAAGTCTCAAAAGTCTTTCAAAATTTAATAAACAATGATGCCTCTGTGTATTACATGTTTCTATCTCTGTTTTCTAGGGACCTTGACTACTGCAGCTGTATCACCACCCTCACGTAGGTTGCAGAACTTGAGACGCAATCCTAGGAAATCAAAAGAGGAATTGATCAAGTCTGTTCTGAGCCACTACAACAGGGAAAGTAGGAAGACAGGGGAATGGAGAAGCAGTGTACAGGAGTGGAGAAAGACTGTACATGAATGGAGGCAAACAGAAAGCAGGAGAAAGGAATTGTCTGCCAAAAAAACAACAAAGCAGATGATAAGCCTCCTGTCTCGCCAAACTGAGTCTTTCGAGTCTCTTGTAGCCATGCAGACAAATATGTACTGTGCTAACCCACAGCCCTCCCAAAGCCCTCTTCCTTGTCACCCTGTATATTCACAAAACAACTTTCTCCAGCAGCCAGTTCCTTATGATCCCCAGCTGCCCCCAACACCTGTAAGATCACCTACTAGCCCTGATAACTATAATTCTTACCCTGTTCACTCCACCCCCATCATTCTGCAGCATAGTAATGCTGAAGTGCAACAGACAGTGAATATTGATCAAAATAGGACATAGTAAAACCTGCAAATATACTGTCAACCACCCCTACTCCCTTGCATGTTTTGTACTGTATGTTGAATAAAGGTTTTTTTTCTCCTATTTCTTTCACTACGTTTTATTGCTGCTGGAAGTGGTAAATAATACACAATGAGGTAGAGCAAAGCACATCAAATGCATCAAACATTACTGCTGGCTCTCAGCATCAAATTGCTCCCTTAAAGCATCCCTAATCCTTGAAGCCCTTTCCTAAGCCTCCCTATTAGCCCTACTCTCTGGCTGAGCAAACTCATTCTCCAGGCGTCTAACCTCGGAGGTCCATTCCTCACTTGAATCTTTCACCCTTCCCTTCACAAATATTATGGAGGGTGCAGCATGCGGATATAACAGCGGTGATGCTGCTTTCCATCAAATCTAGCTTCCCATAAAGACACCTCCAGCGAGCTTTCAAACAGCCAAAAGCACACTCCACAGTCATTCTGCACCGGCTCAGCCTGTAGTTGAACCGGTCCTTGCTCCTGTCAAGCTTCCCTGTATATGATTTCATGAGCCATGGCATTAAGGGGTAAGCGGGGTCTCCAAGGATCACAGTGGGCATTTGTGCGGTCTGGGAAAAAAGTCCCAGCCCTCAGCCTCCTGAACAGGGCACTGTTCCAAAATATATGCATGCATCGTGCACCTTTCCAGGCCATCCTGAGTAAATGTCAGTGAAACGCCCACGGTGATCCACAAGCGCTTGCAGAACCACGGAGAAATAACCCTTGCGATTAACATACTCTGATGCCAGGTGGGGTGGTGACAGAATAGGAATGAGTCCCATCTATTGCCCCTCCACAGTTAGGGAACCCCATTTCCGCAAAGCCATCTACAATGTCCTGCACGTTCCCAAGACAATTCTTAGCAGGGTGCGATTAATGGCCCGGCAAACTTGCATCAGCACCATTCCAACGGTAGACTTCCCCACTTCAAACTGGTTTGCCACCGATCTGAAGCAGTCTGGAGTTGCCAGCTTCCAGATTGCAACAGCCACCCATTTCTCCACAGGCAGGGCAGCTCTAAATCTCGTGTCCCTGCGCCGCAGGGTAGGGGCGAGCTCAGCACACTGCCATGAAAGTGGCTTTTCTCATCCGAAAGTCCTGTACAGTCACAATGCTGCCACACTGCTCCGCATGTGTAACAAAGCACCGCTGGGCGTTGGAACAGGAACCGGAAAGACAATCACACTTCCCCTTCCCACAAGCCACAGTGCCGATATGGGACGAGGTGTTCTGTGGGATAGCCGCCCACAATGCACCATTCCCAACAGCGCTGCAGCGTGGCCACATCTAACATCACTTGCAGCGCTGGTTGCTGTGAGTGTGGCCACTCTGCAGCGCTGGCCCTATACAGCTGTATGTAACAATCAGCGCTGCAAAATTGCAGATGTAGACATACCCTGAGATTAAATGCTACAGTGTTGGGTTCCTGCCACAGGGATATTGGATTTAATTATAACAGTCACTAAACCAAGCCCTCCAGCTATATTCACCTCTTGGGTCACCTCCTGTGTTCCACTTAGGACTAAATCAAGAATTGCCTCTCTAATGGGTTTTAGGACCAGCAGTCATTTAAGGTGTCAAGAAACTTTACCTCTACCTCCCATCCTGATGTGACCTGTACCCAGTCAATATGAGGATAATTGAAATCCCCCATTGTTGAGTTTATTTTAATGGTCTCCACGATCACCTTTAACAAGGGCAGCTGCACCTTCTAAAGGCCACACAGCAGGAGATGCATGGCACCTTCTGAAGGACCAATGTTGAGGCATCTGGTTGAGCTTCAAGAAAAAACAGCTTGAGGCTAAACTCCCTCTGCAAAAGGGCCTGCAAACATGGCCTGTTTCCCAATGTCCCTCCCTGTTTCAAGAACTGAAATACTCTTAGTTATTACAGGGGTGGGGGGGTTGGAGGAGGTTCAGGGAAACAATGCAACAGCAAGGATGGCATGGGAAAATGCAGATAAAGCAGTGCACATTACTGTAACGGTTTTTTCAAAGTCCCCCCGGAGCCTCATTGCCCTGCTATGGCAGTGAAGAATTTTCAGGATCCCCGTCCCACCCGTGCAGAAATGTCTCTCCCTTCACAAGAAGGTTGCACAGCTGAGCAGGGTCTATACTTCTCTGGCTATGGTGTACCCAGGGCTAAGCCAGGCTTCTGAAAACAAAAATGGTTTGTTTGGGGTCTATAGCAGGAAACATGCCCATAGCCTACCTGGCGAGTCCTTTGGGACTGGTAGTTAACCACACACTTATGATGTTTGGTGTAAGGGACCAACTGTCACACAACCCTGCCTAGGTGGCAACCTGATTTTCACACCCTGCTGTGTCCTGGCCTTGTCCGGGGGCAAGGAGGGGGAAGCTCTGCATTTTAATTTTAAATGAAGCTTAAAACATTTTAAAAACATTCAGTTTACATACAACAATGGTTTAGTTCTACACTATAAACTTACAGAAAGACCTTCTAAAAACATTAAAATGAATGACTGGCATGCGAAACCTGAAAGGTTGCTGACCCCTGGCCTCAAGGGCACTGGGGTCTGTTGTAAAGCACTGAGGCAAGGGGCTGGATGTAATAACCTCAATTATTTGGTGTTTATGCACTAGGCCAGTTTCCAGGCATGACTGGTTTCTATTGCAGTATTTCCGGTGGCAATAAATCATTCTCTGCTAACCCCTGCGGCGCTGATGAGCTAGCGGGTGGAGGGAGGGAAGACCCTGACCCTCAAATTGAGGTGCAACAAATCTAAAAGGCAGAGTGCACTCTGACACTGTCCCACCTGATTCTCAAACACTGCACCCCTCACGTACCTGCAGGGTCTGGTTCCAGCAGGTCGAGCAAAGGGGGGTGTTGAACTCTGGTCCTCCTGATGCTGTTTTTTCCTGCATCGAATGCTACCTCTTTGTAGCAGGGAAACACCTCCCTCGAAGTTAAATCCAGACACATCTGAGCTGGGAACAGGCCCCTCCATTTATAATGGTGACCAACCTCAAGGGAAGGAGGTGGTGGGGGGAGATGGTCTAGATCAAGTGTGGGGGGGGACCGTTTATCACAGGCCACTGACCCACAGAAAAAAATTGCACCCCCTGCCAAGATTTGAAATATAAATGTTCAACTCACCCGTCCCGGGAGGCGCAGAGCTGTAGCACGGTGAGCCGGCGCTTATGGATCCAGCCCCGTAGGGGGTAGACACCAAGGCTTGGGGGCTTCCCACCAGCGGCAGGGTGAGCTGGCGCTTGCAGCCCAATGGGGGGAAATCAGAGACTTGCCAAGGGCCAGATGAAATTAAGCAACGGCAGATGCAGCCCATGGGTTCCCTGCTGTGGTCTAGACCAGTGGTTCTCCAAGCCGGTCCCCCCGCCACTTGTTCAGGGAAAGCTCCTGGTGGGCCGGGCCGGTTTACCTGCTGCGGCCGCAGGTTCGGCCGATAGTGGCTCCCACTGGCCGCGGTTCGCCACTCCAGGCGTGCGGGTGCTGTGGGAAGGGCAGCCAACACCTCCCTGAACAAGCCGCAGACGGGTTTTGAGAACCACTGCTCCAGAGAATACTCAGTCCTGCCATGAGAACTGAGTAGACCGCTCGAGTCCCGTCCAGTCCTAGGATCTCATGTTTGGCAAATGGGAGACTTGAAGACTTCAGCCACGTGGGGACCCAATAACAGGAACCCAGGTGAATTTCTCCTGATGCCAGGATTGTCCCAGGAGAGACGTGTCCTTGAAACAAATATTAACAGCCACCACTCACAGCCGTTCTAAGTACCCTCCTGCATCGTCCAGCCCCATGTCGAGGGTGCAGCTTGCTGCCCCATCACAAACGGTGAGTGCAAAACGCCCTTCCCGGGAAGGAAACCATTTGATGGCTTGAGAAGAGTCTTCCATTTGCATTAGGCCAGCCTTCATCCCAGCCCCCAGACAGCTATTATAAGACTGACACTCAGATAGAAGTGAGTCTTGGATCCCCACCCAGACCTATCCACCTCCCAGAGCTACAGTTGTAAGAGGAGACCTGGCTCCCAGCCCCCTCCTGCTCTGATCCCCCACCCCAAGATCAGCTCCCAGCTCTGCTAATCTCCCCCCATCAACTCCCCTCTGGTGACTCAACTTCCCAGGATACCCAGGTGCAGAGTGACACTCAACAGCTGGAAGCCAGGGAGCACTGGGGTGGTTCCAGCCCCCAAAGGCAGCCAAGCACAGACTCTCCCGGCTCTGGGGAAGAAAAGCTTTAGTCTGGGTCCCTTCTACCCCAGCAGGGGATGAAAGGGTTCGTACTGGCCCCCAGATCTTGCTGCCTTCAGGCCAGCCCCAGATGAGCGTCCGAGCAGGCCACAGATATAACGCCAATGCTGATGCACTTGGCCCCGCCGTTTGCCAAGAGTGATGCCGCCGGGCTCGCAATGCGGCATGAACCCCAAGGGCAAAGGGCCCTCTGCCACCTGCAGAATCAGCCAGGAAAAGCTGAGCTGTATCAGAATTGGAAAAGGTGCAGAGAAGGGCAATCAAAACAACCGGGGCACGGAACAGCTCCCATGAGAGGAGAGTAAAGAGATGGGGACTGTTCACCGTAGGAGATACGATTCAGTGGGGATGTGTGAGGTCTAGAAAATCAATGTGTGGGGTGAAGACAGTGACTAGGGAAACATTCAGTGTTTTTACCCCTTCACATGACACACAAACCCGGGGCACCTGATGAAGCAGGCAGGTTTCAAACAGACAAAAAGGATCTTAACCCAACACAAGTGGAATTCCTTGCTGGAGAACATTGTGAAGGCCAAAAGTAGAACTGGGCTCAAGAAAGAGAAGTTCCTGGATAGGTCCCTCAGTGGCTATTAGCCAAGACAGACAGGGAGGGAAGCCCACATTCCAAGTGCCAGAATCTGTAGACAAGGGATGGATCACTTGATAATTGCCCCGTTCTGCTCATTCCCTCTGGCACCTGGCACCAGCTGCTGTCAGACAGGATGCTGGGCTAGATGGACGCAGCTCAGCTGTTGCGATCTTACCCCTTTTTACCCTATTAGCGAGCCAAACTCAAGGGTTCTGCTGGAGAAATCGGTGCTAGAGTCAGTTATTTCCCTTCACCATCCCTGTTATTTCCAGAGCCCGGAACAGTTTCCTTGCTCCTAGTCTCTTTCAGCCAGCCTTCTGCCCAAAAGCTCTCTCAGGGCTGTTCCCAACTACCAGCTCCTGCTGTTGCTCTGTGCTCCTCTTCTGCCCTTGCAAAGGGGCAGCGAGGTGGACATGCTTTCTCAAGAGACAATGCGGGGCCAGGGTGAGAGCGGGCACAAGACCAACTCCGGGTGAGTCTCCCAGGTTGAGCAATAAGCCATGGGTGTTTTCAGGGGTTTTATGCAGGGCTGTTCACTGGGGCACAGGTGTCCTGCCACCACAGTCTATTTTCCTGCCCTCCCTTACCCGCTGTGGCACAGCTGCTCTGCAAGAGATGGCTAAAGGATCTGGAATGGAGCCTTGGGGGTCAGGCTGCCCCCAAGGGAAGTGTCAGACCGGCCTCGAGGAAGAGGAGGAATGTGGGAGCAGGCGTCACCTCAAACCCCATGCAGGTTAGCCGTTGTCTGGGCCTCACACGCTAACAGATAATTCTGCCGGTGGGCCAGGTCAGGAGAGAGCTAGCTACACGCAGACTGAATTCAGCCCTGCCCAATGCAACTGTGTCTGGCCAGGCCAGCCCCAGCTCCCTGGCAGGTTGCCTTGGGTCAACGGGCAGAGCTGGATTCTTACCAGGGCTCTGAAAGTGCCAACAGGAGCAGAGATGAGGGCCCAGGAGAGCCCTCCGCCCCCCCCCCCCCCCGAGTCTCAGCCCAGCTGGCATACCCTCAGGGACACACGCTTGGGGCCACTCTAAACTTCCGACTACCAGAAGCTGGGGGAGGCAGACAGGAGTGAATTACTCCATAATCGCCCTGATCTGTACGTTCCCCTCGAGACAGGATACAGGACTGGATGGCTGTTCTTAGGGGGGCCTTTTTCAGAGCCGCCTCGACAGCTCAGTCATCCTGTAATCGAATTCCTGTCGCTCCACCCTCTCTAACATTCAGAACCCCGTCCAACTTTGGCCGTCTTCGCTACTGGCAAAAGGTCGAGAGCAGAGAGTTTGTTTCGGACTGTCTTTAATAGGCTCCGTAAAGCCGAAGAACTGAATACAGGAATTCCTTCACCACTTCAAAAAACACAGTATCAATGGAATTATGAGCGCTTCTTCCAGTAAAAAAAAGGGACGATATAAACAAACATTTTCGAGAACCTCTCGCGGAAAGTTTTTGCAAATCTAAGCTCGGGCTCGGTTACATCTCGCAGGAAAAATACCTTTTGCACACGAGTCGTGAGTCTCCCTTTGTTCTACCTGAGAGATTTGCCTCTCCCCTTCCTACGTGCTAAAGAAAATTTACAAAACTACAAAGGTGTTATAAAAAAAAGTGAAAGCCCCTCCACAGCTCATGCTCCGGGGGTCAGAGGCAGGCCCCACCTCCCATTCTGGCCAATTAAAAGAAGCCAAATTGAAAAGAAGAAACAGATCCCCAAATGCTTAAGAACTCGTGAAACCAGCCTGATCTTTGCTTTGCAGGGGGGGGAAGGGGAGGTGGAAGGGAGGGGGGGCCCCTGGAACGGGCCTCCCCTCTTGGGGCTGCATGTGACCAGGCTACAAAAGGGAAAAGTACAGGCGGATGTAACTAAACAGTAAGATTCAGCGAAGCTTCAAAAATCTTTATAAATACGGCCATTGGAAGGACGATCTCAGTTCGGGAAGGGCTGTTGTTCATTGCCGGGCTGAGGATAAGAAGCAGGTAGAATGGTAAAGGCACTGCGGCATTCAGACACACCAGCGGCATTTCGCGCCCCGCCTCCCTCCCTGGGGCGGGGGGCCAGGAGGGTGCTGTTCTTAAAAGGACCCAGGTCGGCTTCCAGCCGTCGCTTATTTCCTTGCTCGGGCATCGTCTGCAGCCCCCACTGGTGTGGAGTAGGTCCTGCGTGAAGGCGGGGCATTAAATCCCCCTACAAACTTACAGTTTGGCAGGTGTTTTCCCCCAGTCGGGTTAAAGGCAGCTCTGGGGTTTTATAAGACGGCCCAACAGCACCCCTTTAAGAGAGAAGTTGGATGGATTAAAAGTCCCTGGTGGGTTAAAGTCTCCACATGCATTTAGGCTAGACGGCGGGCGGGACGGATGGAAGAGACCGGGCGGCTCAGGCTGGTTACTTCAGGACACACTCACCCTAGTTGTCATAGCTGTCTCTATAGGAGCCTCCGGAGTAGCGGTCCCCATAGCCTCCCTGATTCCTGTGGGGAAAGCGAGGCGTGAAACCGGGACCCCAGCCAGCGGATCTCAGTTGCAGTGGGGAGGCTGCAAGGGATCTAGTTAGATCAGTCGAAGGAGGGCCAGGAACACTAGCAGTAGAGTCACACCTGCTCTCTGCCTGCCTCCTGCAGTTTCAGCATTGCTCGTGCGCTAATTTCACACACACGGGCAGTGCCAGGGTCACAGCCTCACTCCCGGAGGTGGCCTGCGAAGGCCACAGGAAGCTGGGGAGGGAGACTCGACCAGATTCTCTCCCCATCATGCCACACAACGGGGCAGCCCACACCACATGGCAGAAAAGCGAACAGGGCTCCAATCTCGGCTGGTTGCTAGTTACAAACAGGCCGTCCTGAATAAATCCCACCCCTACCCCAGATCATCCTCTAGCTACTATCAAAACCAGATCACAGCACCCCCCAGGCCCGCTCACCTGCTACCATAGTAATCCCTGGACCCGCCGTAGCCTCCACTTCGGTTGTCGTAACGGCCGCCACCATAGCCTCGGTCGCCGCCTCCTGCAGTGGAGAAAGAAGGAGGGGGTGTTTGGCATTGGCTGCACCCAGGGGTTGGCAAAGGGGGGGGGGGAGAAACGGGGGGGATGAAGACACTCGCCTCTTGAGAAGCCACCACGGCCTCTGCCCCCAGAAGAGCCACGAGACGATTTCCCAGCCTGGTCAACTCGGATCTGGCGCCCGTCCACAGACTGGGGAGAGGAAAGGATGCGGTTAGAAGTGGCTTTGCAGGCCCGGCAGGAAAGGGGGGCTGCGACAGAGCTGGGGATGCAGACCATGAGTGTAAGATGCCCTCATGCGCCACGGCTGCAGCAAGTCAGCTGCTGAGCCAGGCCAGATGGATCTGTTGTGTCCCATCCATCACCTGCCTTCCTCTGAGGCATATGGCCTCAGAGCAACGGCCCTAGTTGTGAGTGAGGGGGCAACCCCACTTCAGGGGCCTGGCAGCCATGTCACACTCAGATTTGGGGTCAGGTGGATCAGTGGGGACCCTGGGGGTTCTCACCTTCCTCTGCGGCACAAGTCACCTGTGGGGACATCCGGGAACCCCACCTTGCCAAATCCTTGCCCTTGTTGGCACCCTGGCTTCACTGCCTCCCAGGGGCTGGGATGCTTTGGTCTAACTAAAGTCTCGGGCACCTGGGGGCAATCTAATGGCTGGGCTACAGACAAGATCAGCCTAGATCTTCTCAGCTCCAGGCAATCATGTCTGCTGCCTGGGCTACTGACCTGCAGCCTCTCTGCTGTCCGGGACTGGCTATGCGCACACCCAGGAGCGCTGCATTCAGAGCCACGGCCCAGTGAGGGTGTCTGGGGATCACAGACTGGGCTTGGAAAAGCTTTTCACCTGGCCCAGGGGCTGCCGGCTTTCCAAGCTCCCAGCCCCCTTTACTGCACCCGAGCTGCTGCCTGTGGGCCCCCCACGTACAGGGCTGCTGGAAGCATGTTTGGTACGAGAGCAGGCCAGGTGTGGGGAGATGGGGCGGAGGTACATGGCGACAGATGTCTCCCGCGGGTGCTCTGGCATCGATGCCTGTGATTTGGGGGTTGGGGGGAATGGATGACTGGCCCCCACTCACCTCCCCATTCATAGCTCTCATGGCGTCCTTGGCATCCTCTGGACGGCGGTAGGTGATGAAGCCAAAGCCTCTGGATCTCTGGGTCTCCCGATCCTTCACTACCACCACTGGGAGAGCAAGAGGTACGGCATCAGGCTTCCTGTCAGGCCAGGGACACCCCGCCAGGGATCCCAGCGTAGGGGTCCAGCTTTGCAACATGGATGCTGCCCCCAGGCTAGCTGCAGCCAAGATGTGCCCTAGAGATCCTGCTCACAGCGCCCCATGGCTGGGCCCATCCACACATGGAAATAGTCAGGAACAGTAGCTGGGCTTCACATCATTCACACCCTGCCTTGGTCTGAATTAATTCTGAGGCGTTATAAGCCACTGGTTTTGTGCACACTGACAGGGGCCAGGGTCATAGTGGGGTGCCTGCACTTTCACCCCCCCTCATGCACTGGGAGACAACCCTCCTAACTGGTTTCACCTGTCACCATGGTGTCTGGTCAACTCCCCCCGCAAGGGCCTACCGGAGCCAACTCACCCATTTTGTAGCGCCAGGGATCCGAGGCGCAGAGGGAGACAGCCTGGGGGTGGAGACCAGTGACTGGCAGCCAGGACTCCTGGGTTCTACGCTTGACTCCGGGGTGGAGGGGCTCGCTTTAAGAGGGAGTCAGACTCCCCCTCTGCGCAGTGCTTTACAAGTCAGGGCCACATGCTGGAGACACCAGACTCTAGCCGGCCAGGGCAGAAACAGCCAAAGCGGGGACAGTGTTGGAGGGGCAAGGGGGTAAAATGAGACCCAGCTGGGGCCAACCCTCCCACCCAGCATTGTCCCCAACCTAGACCAGTGCAGGAGAGAACCCCTCGGTGGCCTGTGTGGGTGGGTGGGGGGACTACAGAGAGGAGCCAGAGCTCTCCCATCTTTCACCTCTGCTTCATTCCCCCAGCCCTGCCCCTTCAATCAATGTTCTCTTTCCCTTTAATTTACATTTCATTGATCCCCTCCAAAAACTCAGTTCCCTGCCATTCCATTGACTGATGTCTCTGCTTTCTCCCACTCTGCTCCTCAGGGCAAGGCCTTTCTGCTCTCCTGCCCTGGACAGACAAAGCAGGAGCCTGTTCTTGGCTGGCCCTTACTCAACAGTGACCGACAGCTTACAAATGTGTGCAGTGTAGCTGTAATCAGCCTGGTCCCAGGTAGGTGGGAAGTAATATCTGGCAGAGAGAGAAGCTTTCCAGCTACACAGGACATCTCTGGCTCGCAAGCTTGTCTCTTTGCCCAACAGAAGATGGCCCATTAAAAGGTATCACCTCGCCCACCTTGTGTCTCTCCTATCCTGGGACTGCCGTGGCTAACACTACACTGCCAGCACCAGGATGCAATTGCTTCAAAGCGAGCTGGGGTTAAAGGTGGAGTGTTCTTTGTGACAATTCAGTTCAATTGCTCTCGCTCAAGCCGCTTTCAGGCACAATCTTCACCTGCCATGGGACTACGTGGCTGGTCTGAGCCCAGATTATGATTGGAAGATGCAAAGTGGATTCCCACAAGTCTCTATTCTTGTTAGCTAGGGCTGGCTGAATGAGCCCCAGCAAGCCCCGTTTTCAGCCCAAACCTGAAAACTTTCTGGACTTTTCAGCCAAAATATTGATGTTTTCCCTGCAGGGAAGAGGCGTTTTCCATGAAGAAATCCACTTTCCTGTCTGGTCCCCTTGTTAAAACATAACCACAGCAATATTTAAGCCATGCCAACCTCTCCTCTCCCAGCACTTCACTCAAACACCTGAAGACCTGCCTCCATTTATGCATAAGCAGCCCCCATGCTAACAGGCAGGCTGCATGTTTTAGGATTTCCATGGCTGAGTCATGGATGTCACCGGGCTCCTAGCGAGGGGGTTGTTTTTCTGCTGTGGGGTTGGATGACAGGCAAACTCACCCTCTGCTATGTCACCATACGGGGAGAAAAGCTGCTCCAGGTTCTGCTCATTGGTGTCGAAGCTGAGTCCTCCAATGAAGAGCTTGCCTTCGTCAGATGCCATGACTGAAGTCACCTGCAGATGAAGGGAACACTTGGTCAATCAAGACAGGCGCAGACAGGCTCTGAAATGAACACCTGGCTTAGTGGAAAGTTGCAGTTTAATAGGCATCACATGTGCCGTTGAGACTGTTAGATCAAGGAAATGGTACCTTTAGCCCAGTATTCCCGCCCTATACCCCATCAGGCCAATTGTCCCAGTCAGACAAGTACTTGCCCCACACTCCATCTTTGCTGCCCCATGTCAGACCAGTTGCCCAATGGTAGAGCAGACTGGTGGTCCTGGTTTGCCTAGCATATCATCTATTAAAGCTCTTCAGAGAGCCACACACTCAGTGCAAGTGCCATCATAAATGAAATGAGGGGGAATTTCTTGTGTGTACGAGACCTCAGCGCTGCTACAGACCAAGTTATCCCGCGTCCCATTCCACCATTTCCCCCTCCTCTACTGCAGCAGACACGAGCGAGCTGTGTTCTGTTTTTTGACCCTTTCATGGCCCATCAGCCCTCATTTGGTATCCACGCACATTTCCACTTGGCTCCCACTTGGTGCATGACGGGGCTTGTTTGAAAATGCTTTTGCCCATGCCTCCCTTCCCCCTTGGGAGTTCTCCTTGTAAACATCTGCAGAGCTACCCCATTAGCTATCATCAAATCCCTCCTGATACCTACAAAAAAAACCTATCCCACACCCCAAAACTCTCAACAGCCTGGCCGCTGGTGTGCTAAAACCACTGCCCACCAATATTGTCTCATTGTTTCCTTGTATCCCCCCCATCTGCCTGTCTCCATCTGTTGTCTCTCCTCTGATACTTAGATGTTGAGATCCTTGAGGCAAGAATTCTTTTTGTTGTACATGTGTACAGAGCATTGCACGCGGGTATCCTCCCCCCCCTCCACGTGGCTCCATGGTAAACCAAAGGTCAGATTTGATTTTTATTGGCAAATGTTAACAAACATCGATTTCAATAGACACACAAACAAACTAGCGGAAAAAAATATCACCATCACCAGAAAGGTGCAGACAGTAAGATGGGTGCTGCCAGAGAAGGGATCCGATAGATTTACATGGATACCCGCCAAACAGGAGGTCTCCCAAGGCCAGGGACGCCGGATGCAGCGAGATGGGCCCGGTGCCCCCTCCCAGGAGGACCGGCCAGCTGCAGTTCGGGGAACAGCCCCCAGAGGCGGAGCTGCAAGCGATGCTGGGGGGGGGGTCATCTGCAGCCCCCCCCCACTGAGAGAGCAAGACTCCGCAATGGGGGGGCAGCTCCCTCCAGGCGGGGGGGAGCGGCGCCCCCTCAGTTAAGGGGGCCTCCCCCCAGGCTGGGGGGCGCTGTTGCCCCACAATCCCTAGCGGGGGCGCGATCCCCTCCCGCCCCCAGTCCCATCAAGATGGCAGCGAGCACGTGGGGCCCGGTCGCCGCACGTGGCGACCACCCCAGGCTTCCTCAGGGCCGCGAGCGAGGGTGCGCGCATCCAGGCGCATGCGCGGGGGCTCCCCAGCGCGCGCGGCCCTTCCACCGCCCACCCGCCCCGCCTCGAGGCCAAGGAAACGCGGGGCCGCGCCTGCGCGCCGCCACCTCGGCGCCCGCCGCGCATGCGCAGGCTGCGCAGCGCCTCTTCCCCCTGCAGCCAAGGCCCAGCCGAGGCGGCGGCGAGCGGCGCCATTTTGACCCCCCGCTCCCGCTTCCCTCTCCCCGGCCAGGCCGCCCCAATCGCCGGCCCCCCCCTCAGCCTCTCCCCGCTGCCGGCCCTGCGGGCAGCGGCGCTCACCGGGATGGGTCGGAGCGGAGCGCGGCGGAGCTGCTGCTGCTGCCTCGACGTCGGCGGGAGAAGCGAGAGTGAGAGCGAGGCTACGCAGGCCACACCCCTTCCCGCCACCGAGCGCTGATTGGCGGCCGGAAGCTGAGGGGGCGGGCGCGCGCTCCGTCCCCCCCACGGTCACGTCCTGTGAGCGCGCCGCCTATTGGTCAGCGAAACAAGAGCCAGGCTCCCCCCTCGCGGGCCGGGGCCCTGATTGGCTAGCAGGGTCGCCCCCGCACAGCGCAGGCAGCATTGATTGGCTCAGTAGGAAACAGCCAGGGAAATAAGGCCACGCCCCCTGGCAGCCTGATTGGCTGGCACAGAGACAGACAGCGGGAGGGCCGCGACCCCTCACAGCCTGAAGCTCTGACTGGCTAGTGAAGAAGCTGCCTCACTGCTGGGAGCGCTGATTGGCTGGAATGGCCAAGGCTGGGGCCAAGATAAGGCCACGCCCCCTACGTGAGAGTACTGCTGATTGGCAGGCCCAGCGAGACGGACTGAAAGGGGGCGGGGCGAAAAGAATAAAGCCACGCCCATTCCAAACACCCCCCCCCTCCCTCCCGGGCCATAGGCCCCAGGCCCTGAGGGGAGGGGTTGGGGTGAGATCCAGCCACTCCCCCATGGCCCTGAGGGGTGGGGGTGGGGGGGTAGGTGTGAGATCCATCCCCCCATAAACATGGCCCCTGGCCCTGAGCTGGGGGGCAGAGGTGAGAACCAGCCCCCTCATAACCATGGGCCCCAAACTCTTGAGTGTGTGAACCAGCCCCCCCCCATGGCCCTGAGGGGGGGGGTTAGGGGTGAGATCCAGCCCCCAAAACCATGGGCCCCAGGCCCTCAGAGTGGGGTGTGTGTGAACCAGCCCCCCCATAGGCTCTACACAGTAAGAGCAGAGGGGAGGCTGAAATTAGGGGTGAGAACCAGTCCCCCAGGCTCTCAGCCCCCCTTGTAGAACTGTGCTCAGAGATAGGTAGGAGGCCTTGCCTGCCTAAGCTTCCCTCTGTACTTTGTCCCACAGGCGAAAGGCGAGGGCTCCTGGGGAGGACAGGTGGGTTCCAAGTGGGGGTGGTACATCCCCACCTGGGATGCTGTGGATGGCGTGTTAAGGGGCTTGGTAACACCACGAGGCGGCTTTAGCCAGGCTGGCACATGGCCCTGGCCCTCCTGGCCCCCAGCAGCAGGTACCCACCTCTACCCTGTGTCTGGCTCTGGCCTCACCTGGAGGGGTGGAGCTGAGACTGTCCCCCGGGGGGGGGGAGGGCACATGGCCTGCCCAGCAGGCAGAGTGTGACCCCTTAAGGGCCTGCCTCATTGCCCAGGTTCCTCCACAGGCCTGTTTAATAGCCAGGGTGGAGCACCCAGCCTGTGAAGCTAGGCCAGGCCATAAGAACGGTTGTCCTGGGTCAGAAAAGGTCCATCTAACCCAGTATCCTCCCTGCCAACAGTGGCCAATGCCGTGTCCCAGAGGGAGTGAACCTAACAGGTACCGATCAAGTGATCTCTCTCCTGTCATCCATCTCCACCCTCTGACAAACAGCAATCAGGGACACCATTCTTTACCCAGCCTGGCTACTAGCCATTGATGGACTTAACCTCCGTGAATTTATCTAGTTCTTTTAAATGCTGTTATAGTCCCGGCCTTCACAACTGCCTCAGGCAGGGAGCTTCACAGGCTGCCTGAGTGCTGTGTGAACTTCCTTTGATTTGTTTTAAACCTGCTGCCTATTCATTTCATTTGGTGACCCCTAGTTCTTGTGTTATGGGAACAAGTAAATAACTTTTCCTTATCCACTTTCTCCACATCACTCATGATTTTATAGACCTGTCATATACCCCCTTAGTCTCCTCTTTTCCAAGCGGAACAGTCCTAGCCTCTTTAATCTCTCCTCATACAGGACCCTCTCCAAACGCCAAATCATTTTAGTTGCCCTTCTCTGAACCTTTTCTAGTGCCAGTAGATCTTTTTGGGAGATGAGGCCACATCTGTATGCAGTATTCAAGGGGTGGGCGTACCATGGATTTCTATAAGAGTAATAAGACATTCTCTTATTCTCTATCCCCTTTTTAATGATTCCTAACATCCTGTTTGCTTTTTTGACCGCCACTGCACACTGCACGGACATCTTCAGAGAACTGTCCACACTGACTCCAAGATCTCTTTCCTGCTTTGTTGCCGGCGTAAGGCTCCTTGGTGTGAGCTCTACCCGCCCACTGTAAGTCAGCCCTGAGATCCAGCTCAAAGCAGGCAGGCATTTAAACAAAGAGCTTCCTCTCTCCTGACCAGCCCAAGAGGTTTGGGGCACCCCCTAGGTCACACCCAATGCTGGCAGAGGAGAGAGTGACAAGTTGGGGGCAAAGCTGGCTTGTTCTAGGCTTATGAAGGAGGGTGGTATTGTCACCTACAGCTCTTGTTCTCAGACCCTCTGGGCCAAGAGCTGGAGCAGCTAGGGGGTATGTAGAAAGCAGTGCAGGCCCAGCAACATGGGGAATGAAAGGGCTTTTCCCAACTGGGGTTGGAGGAAAAGACCCCCCCAGCCTGACCCTCAGGCCTTTTGCTCTGGTGCATGGCTAGGCCTGCTGCCCCCAACCATCCCCAGACCTCAGCAGCCCCTTGATTTACAAGCCAGGCCCAGTTTGGCCCATGTCTTCCAACAACTGCCAGCTTTGCTGTAGGAGAGCCAGCCACTGGGTGGAGGAGGGCCCCTGCCCTTGTGTTATTGTAGGGTCTTCTCTCACCCTCACCCACTGGATGCAGTGGCTGGGAGAGGGGGTTTGTAAGCAGAGGGTAGCTCAGCAGGCTGCTTTGCTAGGCCCAGGCCTCCCACCGTGAGAGAGAGTCACAGGCAAACACCCAAACAAGGAAGCTGGCTTAAAAGGGAGGTTCCTTGCAATCACTTAACTCCTCTCCCCAGCAAGCCCCACACCCTCCGGCAACAATAAACCCACAGTACTTAGCACATGGGGAGTGGCCACTCTGAGGCAAGCTGGCCCCAGGAGCAGCAGCCACCGCGCCTTCCAGCCTTGAAATCTCAGCTCCACCTAGGAGCTCAGATACCAGGACAGGGAGCGGAGAGAGGCTGCTCCCTTGAGAACTGGCCAGTAAGGGCCAGGCTGCTCAGTACTTCCCTCCCAAAGCCCACAGGCCTTGGGCTGCAGCCACGGCTCCCCCAGCCCCATTGCCAAGGCAGCAGTCATGTGAGCCCCTCCAGGGCCCGGGTCTATGCCCAGAACGAAGAGACCAGAGGCAGAGCAGGTGCCAGCTTGCTCTGGCGAGAGCCCAGCCGACACTGGCCAGCCAGAGGTTAGAAGCCAGCACCAGCTGCTGTCCCGTAGAGCTCAGCTTTCGGGCCTCTGAGAGGGGCCTGCTTCCTGCCCTGGGGGAGGGTGGCTGCTTTAACAGGAAGGAAGCTGCCGAGCTCTGAGCAGACTAAATAAGGTACGCTCCTGGGCATCTACTCAGACCAGCAGCCCAGAGCTACTGCGAGAGAAAAGCAGGAGCCTACAGCCCCTGCACACCAGCTGCCTTCCCTTTTCAGGCTGTGGCTGTCCCCCCACCCCCAGGCCTTAATTCCACTGAGCAGCGTGGCCAAGACACTGCCAACCCCTCACATCAGCGCCTCTTCCGGGCTGGTTCCAGATGGCCCCCAATGCAGGGGTAGCAAAGGGAGTCGTCCCCCACCTCCACTGTCTGAGTGAGACCCCCAGGAGTCTCTCAGCCCCACTGCCCAGACCAAGGCTCACCACAGACACCATGTCCAGCAGTCTTTATTGTTACACTAAAAAGGACTCTGGCCAAGGCAGGATTTGCTTGTTTGTGCTCCCGCCGGCTAACAGGCTCAGCAGGGCCCGACTCTCCCCACAACGGTCATTGGGCCCGTCCAGCTCAGGCGTGCAGGTGCCCTTGTGGCAAACTCCTGTGCGTGCTGACCACCTGGAAGGAGAGATGACTCAGGTTTACGCTTCAGGAGGGTCTGGGCTAAGTTGCTGACTCTGTCCACCCCACTTCCAGCTACTCGCTAGACACCTCCCTCCATCCGCTCCCACCCCAGCCCAATGGGCTATGGGCCCACCCCTGCTTCATAGCCATGGTGGAGTTATGCCCTTTGCCATGGGATGTGGCCAGGATCCATACCTTGGGCCGAACTGTCCGTTCTGGTCTCCGTATCCCTCTGTATCAGGGTAGAGCAGCTGGCACCGTCCTCTTGCACCTGCCAAAGCAAAGCCGTGTTACCAGCCGGTCTCAGCTCACCCAGCACATTACACAAACCAGTTGCTGAACCCGGCGGTCTGCGCAGGTTACTCCAGGGCTGGCCGATGCCGTCCACTGGCCAGCCCTGGAGTGTAAGTCACTACGGAGGCTCCACCCAACCCCACGTTCTGAGAACCCTACCCAAAAGGTGTCTGTCTATTTGGCACCGGCGCATCGCAATTTAACCTGGCAGGTCCAGAGGCACCGGAGTCCCCCCCGCCCCCCTGCTGTACTGGGAACAGCCCCTCCCAGCAGACGAGTCCAAGGGCTGCACAAGGCATGGATTAAAATCTTGGACCAAACGGCAGCGATGGCGAGGGGTAGGCTGGGTGTTTGGTACAGGCCAAACTGCCTCCCCCCCACTCCCACAGCAGTAGGGGTCAGGCCCATCTCAGACAGGCCCTCCAAAAAGAGTCAGTCAAAAAAAAAAAAAAGCCAGCGTTAGCCCTAGGGAACGAGCTGTGGAGGAGAGAAGATGCGGACACGAGCAAAAGAGTTACCTCGAATTACAGGACTATATCCACATATGAACTAGGCAAGAGAGCAGCTTTCGTCTCACACGGATCGCACTGAAGGAGTCACAACACACTTCGGGGTCTCGAAGGACACTGGTTTCCATACGCTAGCAGAGAATGCTCACAGCGGGTAAGATCAGGACACGGCTAGCTACAACAGGCCCACCTACCCCTCTGACACCAGCTGGCCCTCTCTGACCCTAGCTCTGTGCTAACTGGGCTGCTGGGTCCAAAGAGCAGCGCCTCTTGACTGCTCAGCCGACAGATCCAAGCATTAAAAGGAGACCGGAGGGATGAGGCACCCCCAAGGTGGGGGGCACACTAACGGGATGATTTGACACACCATCCTGCTGCTGTGGGCTGGGAGGACAGCTCCCACGTTCATCAACTATGGATGAGGCTGCTGGATTTAATCTTGGCCACGCACTCCAGGTTGGCTTCCCACACACCCTGGGAAGGGTGAGCAAATACACCCTCCCAGCCAGTGTCACAGCACAGAGCGAGGGGCGGCCGTACCCCTGTGGCATGTGCGCCAGCTCCAGGAGATTCAGTGGTTTAAGTTACTGTCCCTTTTCCAGCTTCACTTGGGCACTAATGGAAGATGTGATGTGCCGGCTGAAGTTGAAACGACTTCAGTTAGGGATTCGTGCTGTTTAGGAACTGAGCAGCCTAGACAATCCAAGATCCTCCGGCATCACTGGCCAGCCAGCTGCGTCGTGTTTTGGTTTCTAAGGAAACCAATGATGGCTTTCCCAAAAAATCACCTCCACCACCAAATCCAATTGCAAGAGCTTCTGGCTTAGGCTCAAGCACTGTCACTTTGCAGCTCATAGTGACAATGTCTGGATTGCAAGACACTGGACGGAGTACCCAAGGAGTCATGGAAACCGGTGCTGGTTTCAAGGCTAACTTTTGGAGCCAGATTCAAGAATCCTTGCCGGTTTAGCTGGGCATTTGTCCTTTATGCGGCTGCAAAGCTTCAGAAGCAGAATTAGACTGCAAACCCCTTTTGATATTTTAGGCTGCTCAACAAGGCAGACAGAGGGGATAACGGGGTTTAATGTTTGTGCTACGCTGACAGGAGATCAGGGCCAGGCTGCCTTCTAGTTCCACGTACAGCGACATTTAGGTCAGCGTAGATGGGATCAGAAACAGTCTCCTCTGCCCTAACCTCACTCCCAACTCTGTCTGTCTTGTGCAGTGCAACGAAACGTCAAAATGTCGAGAGCAAAGAGTTCGTTTCAGAACGGTCTTTTAATAGGCTTCGTAAAGCCAGAGAACTGAATACAGGAATTCCTTCACCACTTCAAATACAATACCAATGGAATTATGCGCATTTCTTCCAGTAAAAACGGGACAATATAAACAAACATTTCCAAGAACCGCTCGTGGAAAGTTGTTGCAAGTCTTAGTTCTGGGGGCTGTTACATTGTACAGTGAAAATACCTTTTTTTCTGCAGATCAAACTTATGAGTCACTTGTGTCTTTAGATATACCAAAGGCTGTTAGGCCTTTCACCCCTCCCTTGCTATACACTAAAGGAACAGAACTCCAAGATATCATTGCACTTGTCTTAGAAACTCCAGCTTGCGGGAACAATACATTAAAGTGAGTTTCAGGGCCCTGTCTTTGCAATTTAAAAGAAACCTCAGGTTGACGACAAATCAAGAGAAAAATAAACCAGATTTCAAAAATGCTTAAAAAAACCTCAAAAATAAACAGAGCTTTCTTGAGGAAAGTCTCAATGGGCCATCTCGTAGCAGAAGCTGTCAGGCTGCGTGTGACAAGACTACAAAAGGGAAGATACAGGTAGATAGAACTAAACAATAAGATTCAGCGAAGCTCCAAAACTCTTTATAAATACGGCCATTGGAAGGACGATCTTGAGTCAGGAAGGGTTTTTACTCGTTGCGAGCTGAGGACAAGAAGTAGGTACAATCGTAAAGGCACTGTAGCATACGGACATGTTTGTAGCATTTCACCAACTCCTAGCCTTTTTTTGGGTTCAGCGAGGCTAGGAATCTCCAGGACTCCCCCTCCCCCAGTTAGCTAGTCACTGGACGCTCGATGGTCGTCATTGGTGTTAAATGGAATTCTAAGCCTCCACATGCATTTAACGTTAGCTATCGACCAGGGTCACGGAACCAAGGCCCGACAATAAGACTCAGACAGGCTTGTTAAGGCGGATAAAGAGTCGTCCCAGATAATAAGGCTCGAGTACGGCCACTGCTCAGCACAAGACGGTGCGTTGCAAATGTTTAAGTACACCTGCTAAGCAAGAGAAGTGCTGTATTTCGTTCTCTGAGCTTCACCTACCTTAGTTGTCATAGTTGTCTCTGTAAGAGCCTCCAGAGTAGCGGTCGTTATATCCTCCCTGACTTCTGAAAGCAAAGCACAACTGTTTTACACTGGCTCCAGATGCCCTCAATTCATGAGGCAATGGGAACACTGATCTAATCTGACCCATAAGACAGGCCAGCCAAGATTAGTTTAATCAAGAACCTAAGTGCTTTAAAAAAAGACCCAATTTTGAGTTCTATGTAGCAGTGATGGCAAATCCCCCAAAGCCCACTCAGTCCCAGCAGGTAACATACCTCACTTACAAACCATGTCTTATTTCTAGACTTTGTCTAGCTTCAACTTCCAGTGCTTGGATCATGTTAGACCTCTTCAGTTCAGCAGAGAGCACTCAATGTCAAAGTGCTGAGCCCTATGTAGGTACTTACAGACTTCAATCAAGTCACCCTTTAACATTCGCTCTGTTAAGCTGCACAGATAGAGCTCCTGGAGCCTTACTAAGCGAGTTTGCTAATCATTCTGGTGGCTCTGCCTGGGCCCCCTCTAATTCACCATCAGCAGGGTACCAGCCACCTCTCTGCATGAGTTACCTGCCGCCGTAGTCCCGGGATCCGCCATAGCCTCCACTTCGGTTGTCATAGCGGCCACCACCGTAGCTTCTGTCTCCGCCTCCTGCAGCACAAAGGACAGAAAGACATGAGTGCTCTTCCTCTGAAGGGCTGGCTGGCTTTCAGCTCAGAACAGGAGGGCTGCTAGACTCACCTCTGGAGTAGCCGCGGCCTCGGCCTCTGCCTCCGAATGAGCCACCTCTGGATCCACGGGAAGATTTCCCAGCATGGTCAACTCTGATCTGACGCCCATCCACGGACTGCAGTGGAACAAGACATGTTTGGGAAAGGAGCAGCTAGGCACACAGGGGAGCAGGTTAGGCAGCAGTCCCCGTCACTTTGGAAAGAGACTCACCTCTCCATTCATTGCCCTCATGGCATCCGATGCATGTTCCGGGTTGGCAAAGGTGATGAAGCCAAAGCCTCTGGACCTCTGGGTCTCTTTGTCTTTAATTACAACCACTGGAAGGAGAAGAAACAACTAACTTTTGGTCCTTACCCTTTGAGCCTACGCAACAGGAACTGCCCTGTGTCTACAGATCATCCTTATGTAGTGCAGACATTATGTAACCTTGCTGGTCCCAGAGATACAGCAGTGTGCTCAGGTGTTGGGTATCTGAACCTGTCATGTGGCATCAGCAGATGACCTCTTACACCAAGATCTGTACAACTCTTACTAGGGCAGCTGGTATTAAGGCTTAGAGCAAGACAGCTCTTCTCCCTCTCCCTCCCAAGTGCTCCAGCCAAACCACTTCTCCTCACAGCGGTAGGGACCAGGTGCATGGGCATAACCGGATCCTTACCCTCAGAGATGGGGCCGAAAGAGCTGAAATGCTGCTCCAGGCCTTGCTCGTCAGTCTCGAAATTCAGACCCCCAACAAAGAGTTTTCCTTCTTCAGAAGACATGGTGAGGAGGAGGAGGAGTCTGGGGAGGGAGATGCAAAGTGGTTAGAAGGACCCAGAACAGCTGCAGTCCCCACACGGAAGGGGGAAGGAAGAGAAACACTGCAGCAGGGCAGGAACTCTCCCCAGTGTCAGCCTCAGCCCTTCCTGCCTTGGTAAAGAGCCTAAGAGCTCTCTCCCCCTCCCCCTGAGAGCAACTGGACAGCACTGCTCTTCCTAGAGTCCCTTCCCCCGGGGGCCTGATAGCCTCAGCTTGTCCCTAAGCCTCCGAGCCCTATCCCTGTCTGCTCCCGCCCTCCAGGGAGAAGGGATTCCAGGATCCGATTGTACAAGCTCTCTGGCAGAGGGAATGTCACCCCCTGCTCCAGGATGATCTGCCAACCTGCACGCTACAGCTGCTAACCTAGCGAGAGCTGGGCTCGGAGGCTGACCCCACGGAACAGGGCCTCGGGCAGGGCATGCGTCTCAGCTGTGTCTCCAGGCCTCCTCCTCCACAGATCCAGCCCAAGGACCCCCCTGCTCCCGCCAAGCCAATGGAGCATCTCGCATAAACCCCGCCCCCACCCCGGTGAAGGGCGCCTGGCCCCAGCCTCCCTCCCCCGAGGGCCGCCATCTTGTGTCCCGCGCAGAAGAGATGGCGGCGGCGGTCACGTGGCCGCAGTGGCGAGGCCACCCCCGCCCCCCCACCCAGCGCGGGAACGACCCGAGCGACACGAGGAAGCAGGCGCCTCCCGCGCGTGCGCGCCCGGCGCGTTCCACCCTCCCGCCCCCACAGAACACCCCGATAGTTGAGACTTCCCGCGCGCATGCGCACGCCTCGGCCCCTCCCCCCCAATCCGAAGAGAACCCCCAGGCCACCGTTTCACTCGAGCTCCGCCAGCCGCGCACGCGCATTTTAGGGCTGCCGCTGCGGCCTCAGCGAGCCCCCGATTCCCCTCCGTGAGGGCCGCCGAGCGACGCAAGGCCTCGCAGACGCCCCTCAAGCTGCGCGAGCCCGCCACACTCACCGAGCGGACCTGTCCCGGGCTGGAGCTGCTGAGAAGGCGGCCGAGGCGGCGCCCGGCCGAGTCTTATATAGAGGCCCCGCCCACCGGCCTCAGGTCACGTGACGCGCACCCGGCGCTCCCATTGGACCGGGTGCCGAAGAGCGCGCGCGCGGGAGGGAGGGGCCAGCCGAACGGCGCCCATCCGGGACCTTGGCACGCAGCAGCCATCCGGGTCCTGCCCAACCGCCATCCCGCCCCGCCTGTTCCCGCCAAGCCGGGCTCAGGGAAAAACCCGGGACCTGCGCACGGCTCAGCCCGCCCGTCCCCTCCACTGGCGCACATCCGGGTCCATCGCTGAGCCCCGCCCCCTGCTCGACAGCTCCGCCCGCCGAGCCGCATCCGGCTCCTTATATAGCCCCGCCCCGGAACATCCGGGTCCCTTCGCTGCCTGAGCCCCGCCCCCTCCTTGAGAACGGCCCTGAGCGCCACCCCCCGGGCGACATCCGGGTCCTGCCCACCCCGCGCGCCGTGGTTACCATAGCAACGCGGCCTGGTCCCGTCCTGTCCCCGCCATGCCCCCGCGGCCTTCCCGTCACCGTGCTGCCGAGAGACCCGGCCCCGCCAGAGACCCCCCCGCCCATTAGAACCCGGCTCCGAGACCCCCCCCTAATAACCCGGCTCCGAGACCCCCCCCTAATAACCCGGCCCTGAGACCCCCCCTCCCGTTAGAACCCGGCTCCGAGACCCCCCCCAAAGACCCGGCTCTGAGACCTTCCCTAATAACCCGGGCCCGAGACCTCCCTAATAACCCGCCCCAAGACTGCCCCGCCCATTAGAACCCGGCTCCGAGACCCCCCCCATAACCCGTCCCCGAGACCCCCCCTCCCATTAGAACCCGTCCCCGAGACCCCCCTAATAACCCGGCCCTGAAACCCCCCTAATAACCCGCCCCAAGACCCCCCCTCCCATTAGAAACCCGTCCCCGAGACCCTCCTAACCCGCCCTGAGACCCCCTAATAACCTGGCCCCGAGACCCCCCCTCCCGTTAGAACCCAGCCCTGAGACCCCCCCAATAACCTGGCCCCGAGACCCCGCCGCCCATCAGAACCCGGCTCTGAGACCCCCCCTAATAACCTGGCCCTGAGACCCCCCTAATAACCTGGCCCCGAGACCCCCCCTCCCGTTAGAACCCAGCCCCGAGACCCCCCCGCCCATTAGAACCCGGCTCTGAGACCTCCCCAGTAATCCGGCCCTGAGACCCCCCCTCCCATTAGAACTCGGCCCCGAGACCCCCCTAATAACCCGCCCTGAGATCGCCTCACCCATTAGAACCTGGCCCCGAGACCCCCTCTCCTATTAGAACCTGGCCCCGAGACCCCCCTAATAACCTGGCCCTGAGATCCCCCCGCCCGCTAAAACCCGGCCCCGAGACCCCCCCGCCCATTAGAACCCGGCCCCGAGACCCCCCCGCCCATTAGAACCCGGCCCCGAGACCCCTCCGCCCATTAGAACCCGGCTCCGAGACCCCCCCCCCAATGACCCGGCTCCGAGACTCCCCAATGACCCGGCCCTGAAGGACCCCACCCCCCATAACAACCCTGCTGCCAGAGGCCTCCTCCCCGCCCATTAGAACCTGGTCCCAAGACCCCCCCCCAACGACCCGGCCCCGAGAGACACCTCCATAACAAAGCAGACTCGAGCACTCCTAAGAGACCCTACAATAACCCAACACCTCCGTGGTCCAGCACAGCCTCCCTCCGCCCCTTTTGGCTTTCATCTCCCCATTGTGATGATCTAGCCTGACCTCCATGTCGCACAGGCTGGAGCTCCCCCATGCTAATTCCCAGAGCAGATCTTGTAGCAAACAGCCCGTCTGGACTAAAAAATGGCCAGTGCCGGAGAATCCACCGTGTCCTCCTGGGAAACTGCCCCCACAGGTCATTACTCTCGGTAAAAACCGGACGCCTTATTTCCATGCTGAATTTGTTTAGCTTCAACTTCCAGCCCTTGGATCACGTGAGCTCTTCCTCCGCTGGTCTGATGGGCCTATTATCCATGGTTGTTCCCCAGGGTGGCACTTGGAAACTGGAATTGAGTCACCCCTTCACCTTCTCTTTGTTCAGCTAAAATTCTCAAACCTTTGTTCTGATGACCCCTTTCCCACACCAAGCCTCTGAGGGCAACCCCCCCTTATAAATTAAAACTACATTTTAATGTATTTCACACCATTATAAACGCTGAAGGCAAAGTGGGGTTTGGGGTGGAGGCTGACAGCTCGCAAACCCCCCCCCCCACTTAATAACCTAACAACCCCCTGAGGTGTCCGCACCCCCAGTTTGGGAACCCCTGAGCTAAATAGACCAAGCTGCTGGTGTCTCACTCTCAGACAGGGCCCTTCTCTGACCCCTCCCCAACTAATCAACATCCCATAGGCGCCGACTGTGTGGGTGCTCCAGGCCTGGAGCACCCACGGGGAAAAATTGGTGGGTGCTCTGCACCCACCGGTAGCTCCCCTCCCCACCCCAGCTCGCCCTCCTCCCCTGAGCACACTGTGGCTCCGCTTCTCCTCCTAGCTCCCAGCACTTGTGGCCGCGAAACAGCTGTTTTGCGGCAGCAAGCGCTGGGAAGGAGCGAGGAGGAGGGGAGACGCGGTGCTCTCGGGGAAGAGGCGGGGATTTGGGGCAGGAGTCCAGCAGGGACAGGGAGGGGGCGGAGTTGGAGCAGGGACTTTGGGGAAGGGGTTGGAATGGGGGCGAGGCTGGGGGGTTGAGCACGATGTCGAGAAAAGTCGGCGCCTCTGCAACATCTTTCTTGAAATGCAGGTACCAGAACGGGATGTGGGATCCCAGCAGTGCCCGCACCAGGGCCAAAGCCAGAGGGAAAATCCCCTCTCTGCTCCAACTCGAGATTCCCCTGTTTATACATCCCAGGATCACAATAGGTTCCTGTTTGGTCCCAGCGTCCCACTGTGATCGGACATTCCGCTGATTTTCCCCCACACCCCTCAAATCTTTTTCAGAGTCATTGCTTCCCAGGAGAGAGTTCCCCAGCAGGTGAGTCTGACCCTCATCCTTTGTTCCTAGATGTCGACCCAGGTAAATCGGGGAGGGGTCAGAGAAGAGCCGCGAGGATGATTATCGGCCCTGCCTGAGAGCGAGAGATGCCAGCAGCTCAATCTGTTTAGCGGACCAAAGAGACGGTGAAGGGGTGATGACTCGATCCCAGCCTGTACGTACCGACGTGGGGAACAAATATTTATTAATGGGCCCCTCAGTCCAGAATTTGAGCCAATGGCTGGAAGTTGAAGCTGGACAAATTCCTCCTGGGAATAAGGCGTCAATTTTTTACCATGAGAGTCATGAACCACCAGGTCTATTTCCCAGGGGGCGTGGTGAATTCTCCACCATTGGCCGTTTTTCAGTCAAGCCGGGCTGTTTCTCTACCGGATCAGCTCTAGGAATGATGTTGGGGACGGTTTCCGGCCTGTGTGATACAAACGAGATGAGCCCGGGGGCTCCTTGCGGCTTTGATCCTAGGGTTGCCTTTAGCCCAGTGGTTACAGTGCTCGCCCAGGACACGGGAAGGATTTGAACACGGGTATTTTAGCCAAGCGCCCTGATCTCTGAACTGGGGGACGTTCTCAGGCGTGTCCCTCTCCCTCCCCTGTTGGGTTAACTCATTCAGCATTAATTGGGCTGGTGATTCTGCAGCCTGGTGCTTAGGGGTCCTGGTAGAGATTCCTGTTCAAATCTCTTCTTCTCGGCAGCTGAAGAGGAGGGCCTCTCCCCCGTGATGGATGTGGGCTCTCACCGGGAGGCTGGCAGCCAGAGGGGTGTCCCTCTCACCACTGAGTTTTGTGGAGCTCCGACACCTCCCATCGGATCCAGGAGTCAGCAGGGCCGCTTGGGGAGCTGCCCAGGACAGTGGAGAGTGGTGAGATGCGCCCACCAAGCTGGGCAAGCCGGAAAAGGCATTTCAACATTAAAGGAGGGGGGAGGCTGAGCATCATGGGAAGCGGGCCAGTCCTCGGAGGCGGAGAGGTCCCGGCTCCTCCCCTAGTGGATGAGCAGGACCTGCGTGGAGTCCTGACTTAGGTGCTGAAAGCCGCAAGAGGGGCAGGGTCACATTCTGGGGCGCCTGTCACTCCCTGCTCTCTGTAGCAGAGTCCAGGCTCCTAACTCGGGCTCTGTGGATCGCAGCGATTTTTTAAGGGGCCTAGAAGGGCAGCATCGGGTCGTTGGGGTGTGTGTCTTTCGGGGCCAGGTTGTTGTGTGGGGGGGGTCTCATAGACTCCTAGACTTTAAGGTCAGAAGGGACCATCGTGAGCATCTAGTCTGACCTCCTGCACAACGCAGGCCACAGAATCTCATCTACCCGCTCCCGCAACAAACCCCTGACCTATGTCTGAGCCACTGAAGTCCTCAAATCGTTGTTTGAAGACCTCAAGGTGCAGAGAATCCTCCAGCAAGTGACCCGTGTGTGTCCCACACTGCAGAGGAAGACGAACCCCCCCCCCCCCAGGGCCTCTGCTCATCTGCCCTGGAGGAAAATTCCTTCCCGACCCCAAATCTGGGGATCAGCTAAACCCTGAGCATATGGGCAAGACTCACCAGCCAGCACTCAGGAAAGAATCCTCTGTTGGAACTCAGATCCCATCCCATCCAACATCCCATCACAGACCACTGGGCATACTTACCTGCTGATAATCAAAGATCAATTAATTGCCAAAATTAGGCTCTCCCATCATACCATCCCCTCCATAAACTTTTCAAGCTTAGTCTTGAAGCCAGATATGTCTTTTGCCCCCACTACTCCCCTTGGGAGGCTGGCCCAGAACTTCACTCCTCTGATGGTTAGAAACCTTCGTCTAATTTCAAGACTAAACTTCCTAGTGTCCAGTTTATACCCATTTGTTCTTGTATCTACATTGGTACTAAGCTTAAATAATTCCTCTCCCTCCCTAATACTTATCCCTATGATATATTTATAGAGAGCAATCATACCCCCCTCAGCCTTTTGGATAGGCTAAACAAGCCAAGCTCTTTGAGTCTCCTTTCGTAAGACAGGTTTTCCATTCCTCGGATCATCCTAGTCGCCCTTCTCTGTACCTGTTCCAGTTTGAATTCATCCTTCTTAAACATGGGAGACCAGAACTGCACACAGGATTCCAGGTGAGGTCTCACCAGTGCCTTATATAACGGTACTAACACCTCCTTATCTTTGCTGTAAATACCTCGCCTGATTCATCCTAAAACCGCATTAGCTTTTTTAATGGCCATATCACATTGACGGCTCATTGTCATCCTGTGATCAACCAATACTCCGAGGTCCTTCTCCTCCTCTGTTACTTCCAACTGATGTGTCCCCAATTTATAACAAAAATTCTTGGTATTAATCCCTAAATGCACGGCCTTGCACTTTTCACTATTAAATTTCATCCTATTACTATTACTCCAGTTTACAAGGTCATCCAGATCTTCCTGTAGGATATCCTGGTCCTTCTCGGTGTTGGCAATACCTCCCAGCTTCGTGTCAGCTGCAAACTTTGTTAGCACATTCCTGCTTTTTGTGCCAAGGTCAGTAATAAAAAGATTAAAGTAAGTCCCTTTGGGGGTCCAGGCCTAATGTCCTGGAAAGTGCTCCATCACCCGCATTTGATACGAGTATCTCATCCTGCTTCTAGCCAAATACACTTCTAATTTATATCAGTTACTAATTTATATCAATTACTAGCTGGTATTTTTTTCCCATTTTTTAGATGTGGCTTTTTAAATGTCAAACGGATGCCTTCATTTCCCCCCCCTGAAAGAACATGGACTTTTAGTCAAGTGTCCCCACTTTCTTGATTTCTGGAATTGTGGCTTTTTGATCATCTGAGAACCTTTTCTTAGAAAACTCCCCATTTGCACTTGTATTTTACGATCTAATTTTTTCCTCCGAGGCAATTTCACTCATAATTTTTCTTTCCATTAGGAAATAAGCCTGTTCAAAGCACATAGAAAAAAATATGTTACAGGTTGGGACGTCCTGTTTGCTCATATTGAATTATTTCATAATAATAATGGGAGGTGGCACATCTCAGCGCCAGGTGAGCTATGCCCATGCGGTGTTATATGCAGTTGTTCCCCAGTTGCGCTGCCCTAGAAATGGCTGCATCTCAGTGTCGGGCGAATCATCCCCAGGCGGCGTTATGTGTGGCTGTTCCCCAGCTGTCCTGCCCCAGAGATGGCTGCATCTCAGTGCTGGGAGAGCCATCCTCCTGTGTTGGAATGAAGGAGATGGAGTCAGAGATCTTTCAACACCTTTATGACCGTTCCATGCTGCATCCAGCGCCCCATGGGCCTCAGTTCCAGTGGGCGGCTGGGTCCAGGCTGAGGGAGATGACAGGGGGTGGGGGGGCAGGGGGGGAGGTCATAGCACGCAGGGAGCTGTACCAGTCCTCGGGGGCACGAGGGGGTGGTGGAGGGTGGGGGCACGGGAACTGGCTAGGGGGAGGCGGAAGCCCTGGGGGGTAGGAGGCAGGGAAGCGGGGGAGGTGGTGGTGGTGGTGGGGGGCCAGGGTTGGGGTGTACTGGTACTGCCGGGGTGGGGGAGCAGGTACCGGCCTGACCGAGAGGCCCCGCGGGGGGCTGGGCTTCAGCAGGGCCCGTTCCTGTTTCCGCTGCTTGGCTCGGCGGTTCTGGAACCACACCTGGAAAGAGAGAAAGACGCCGTCCAGATCCAGCTGCATTACCTCACGGAGCCCCCCACCCAGGAGTGCGCCTGGCCGGGACCTCAGTGATGCCTTGCCCGGCGCTGAGTGCAGCCACCTCTGGGGCGGGGCGGCTGGGGAACAGCCACACAGAACGCCCTGCAGTGCCCAGCACTGACTGCCGGGGAGCACCCCCCGCCCCGCTGCCCTCCACCGGGTACCTGGATTCTGGCCTCGTTGAGCTGCGTGGCCTGAGCCAGCTCCTCGCGCACGTAGATGTCCGGATAGTGGTTCTTGGCGAAGGCGGCCTCCAGCTGCTCCAGCTGCTCCTGGGTGAAGCTGGTGCGATGGCGCCGGCGCGTGGGGGTAGTGAAGTTCAGGGAAGGGGAATCAGCCGGGGGTCCCCCTGCCAGGCCGGGCATCTCTAGGGCCTTCCTGAAGGCGGGGCTGATAGTGTCTGGAGATGACGGGGGGCGGTGTCAGGATCTCAGCTGATGCCCCTCACTCCCGACCTGCAGCCACCTCCTAGCCCAGCCGTGACCCCCCCAGCTCTGCCGGTGCCTCTCACTCCCAACCTGCAGCCACCTCCTAGCCCAGCTCTGACCCCCCCAGCTCTGCCGGTGCCCCTCACTCCCAACCCGCAGCCACCTCCTAGCCCAGCCGTGACCCCCCCAGCTCTGCCGGTGCCTCTCACTCCCAACTCGCAGCCACCTCCTAGCCCAGCTCTGACCCCCCCAGCTCTGCCGGTGCCTCTCACTCCCAACCCACAGCCACCTCCTAGCCCAGCTCTGACCCCCCCAGCTCTGCCGATGCCCCTCACTCCTGACCCGCAGCCCCTGCTAGCCCAGCCCTGACCCCCCCAGCTCTGCCAGTGCCCCTCACTCTTGACTCGCAGCCCCCTCCTAGCCCAGCCCTGACCCCCCCAGCTCTGCTAGTGCCCCTCACTCCTGACTCGCAGCCCTCTCCTAGCCCAGTCCTGACCCCCCCAGCTCTGCCGGGGCCCCTCACTCCCGACCCGCATCCTGTGCTAGCCCAGCCTTGACACCCGCCGGCCCTGCTAGTGCCCCTCACTCCTGACTCGCAGCCCCCTGCTAGCCCAGCCCTGTCCCCCCGTAGCCCTGCTGATGCCCCTCACTCCCGACCCGCAGCCCCTCCTAGCGTAGCCCTGGGCTCCCTGCCCCCCACCCCCTCTACTTTAAATGGGGGGATATTTCTAACCTCTGTCCCCGCGTTCGCCTGCACTGCGCAGTGCCCCTGGCGGGGTCCTGTGGCCCAGCAATGGTAAAAGCCCTAATACCTCTCCTGCGGGGAGTGCTCCCCCTGCAGCTCTGCATGGAGGTCTGCACCACTGGGGTGGCACGTCGCAGGCTGTGGGGGGAACGTCTCTACGCCCCAACAAAGTCCCTTCTCGGCAGGTCGGTGGCAGCCTCTGAGAGTCGTTCCCCCCCCCCCCCCCGCCGGGGACAGAGGCTGTTGTCATTCCCGGCTGTGATCCCCGGGATTAAGTGGGGGGAACCCGATCACCCCTCCCCACCCGGCCCACCAAACCTGAGAGCGTGAGAACGCAGCGCCCCGGGGACACAATGCTCCCGGGAGGCTAATTAGTCTGGGACTGGGGGGTGGGGGGGCAGGGAGGGAATTTGAGCCCCCGAGAGTCTGTGCCAAGCAGTTTTCTCATTAACGTCTACATGACCTGGGGCCTTGGATCTGGCTTCCAGCCCCCCCGCGCCCGCTGTAACCACTAGACCCCACTCCACCCCTCCAATCAGGGAGAGAACCCAGGAGTCCTGGCTCCCAGCCCTCACCCTGCTTCTGCATGGGGGAGGAGTAGTGGCAGGTCCCCCCTTGGACCGCACTCACGGTTCGAGCCGCCAGTCCCTGCCATGGCTCCAGAGGATGTGGGGTCAGTGCTGGGTGGTCGGGCTCAGCACCTGGGGACAGGGCGGCGTCGGAAGGAATCGCTGACGAACAGCCTTGGGGGATAAGGTAGGACCCAGGAGTCCTGGCCACCAGCTGTGCTCCCCTGCTCTAACCACTAGACCCTGCTCCCCTCCCAGAGCCAGGGAGAGAAACCAGGAGTCCTGTCTCCCAGCCCCTCTGGCTGTAGAGAGGTTCCCCCATCTCTCTTCCTGAACCCCGACCTCTCTTTCCCCTCCTCTCTCTGCCCCCTCCCTAGAAGGGACTCATCCCTGAAGGCGGGGGGGGTCCCCACTCACCGGCCATGGCGCTGACAGTTTGGGGGTACCCGTCACCTAACCCCACACCATTCCTCTTCCCTCCCTGCGCTCCCTCCTCCTCGCCCTGCGCCCCCACCCCAAACTTTTAAGTCGGCTCTGACTCCGCCCCTCCCCTCTTGAGGGGTGTCTGCATTGACCAATCAGTTCCCCCCCTCAGTGGGGACCATCCCTCCCTTCAAGGCAGGTCCTGGCAGGCGTGGGGGTCAGGGCCAGAGAGGGGCCCCAGGTGCTGCGAGCCCTAGACAACAGGGGGGCAACTGTTGGGGGTAGTTAGGGGTGTGTGTGTGTGCCCCTGTGCTCCCGCACCCCCTGCTGGAGGGGATGGGCCCCGTTCTGTGTGGGGCAGATTGTGTTGTACCTGGGAAGGGAAGGGAAGGAAGGGGTCTGCACTGAGGGGGGAGGTCACAATGGGGGGAGAGGCTGGAGTGACCCAATGGGGGTGGTCATTGTGGGGAGCTCCATGGTGGGGGTGTGGCATTTGAGAAGCTCAGGGGAGGGGGGCTCTGTGTGTGGCAGCCCCCCGCCCGCCCGCCGGGCCCAGGTCTGGGATAAGGTTCCAGTAATCAGGGCTGCCCATTGTCAGTGTAAATCCACCGAGATTGGGAACAGCAGCAGAGACAAAACCAGCCCCCTCCTCCCCTCCCCGAGCCCTGCCGGTGTCCCTCACTCCCGACCCGCAGCCCCTGCTAGTCCAGCCCTGCCCCCCACTGCTCTACTGGTGCCCCCCACTCCCAACCAGCAGCCCCTGCTAGCGCAGCCCTGAGCAGTGCCTGGCACTAGGGGGCTGGATTTGTTTTGATGACCTTTCCCTGGGGGGCCTGTAATGGGTGGGTTCGAGGTTGAGCAGCCTGCCCCCTTTCTGGCTGCCCCCAGCGTTGTAAGGCATTGAGCAACTGCCGGACAAATGGGTTTCCTGTTATCTCTGGAGCAAGCTCTGCCATGGAACCCAGGAGTCCTGGCTCCCCCCGCTCTAACCACCAGCCCCCACACCCCCCCCAGAGCCAGGGAGAGAACCCAGGAGTCCTGGCTCCCAGCCACCCCCCCGCTCTAACCACTAGACCCCATTCCCCTCCCAGAGATGGGGAGAGAACCCGTGTGTGTGTGTGTGTGTGTGTGTGTGTGTGTGTGTGTGTGTGTGTGTGTGTGCGTCCCCCTGCTGGCCCCTGCTCTGTGTGTGTTACTGCTGTGAGCTTGAAACACATACACTTGTGTTCCCTACACAGCCAAGAGCTAATAGTGATTCTTCCGTCAGCTCCAGATCTCTGCTTCTGGGACAGGAGCTGAGTTTTAGATGTGCAGCTACTGAGATGCAGCCACCTATGGGGCAGGGCAACTGGGGAACGGCTGCTCATAACACCACATGAGAATGGGTCGCCCGGCGCTGAGATGCAGCCGCCTCTGGGGCGAGGCAGCAGGGTGAGAGCTGCACAGCAGAGCCCCAAAACGGGGAATGAACTTCAGGAGTCTCTGTGTTTGGTTGACCGAGGTTCCCAAAATAGGGATTTGGCCAAGCCAGCGGAGGGCAGAGTCTGCAGTCAGTACCATTGTGAGCCTCTCGTCTGACCTCCTGGATCGCACAGGCCAGAGACCTGCCCCGAATTAATTCCTGTTTGATCTAGGGCAGGACTCAGCAAAACCGCCCGGCTGGATTTAAACCTGGTCCGTGCTGGAGACTCCACTGCACCCCGGGGAAGGGTCCCGAGGGTTCGCTGCTCTCTCGGGACAAAGGCTTCTGTCCAGCTTCAACTTCCAGCCATGGGACGGGGTTCGACCTGCCGGCGCCGGACTGACCAGCAGTGAGTTCCTTCCCCATAAGGGACTTAAAGTCGGTGATCGAAGCACTCGGTCCTGTCAGGACCCTTGGGCTAAAGAGCCGGAGATCAGAGCCAGCGCCCCCCAAAGGGGACAGGCCCCCAGCCCATTCCCCACCCCCTGAACCGGTCAGTTTCTGCTCTGAGGCTGATGAGAGCCGGGGCCCCCAGAGGGGACAGACCCTGGCCCCATTCTCCACCCCTTGAGCCAGCCAGTCCCTGCCATGTGGCCGATGGGAGCCGGCGCCCCCAGAGGGGACAGACCTCAGGCCCCATTCCCCACCCCGTGAGCCAGCCAGTCCCCACTCTGAGGCTGGATCTGGGCAGCGCCCCCTAGAGGGGACAGACCTGATGTCTCATTTTCTGCTCTCTCTCCTTGGCTCCCTGCTTTCCAATGGTCTAATGATTCTCTCTCATTTCCTTTCCAAGACCCCCAGGTTTGTTACAGCCCCTGGCCCTGGGCTCATGCACTTACAGCAGGACACAGAAAACAGCAGCCCCCTGCCAGCCCAGCCCTGGGCTGACACCCACATCTCCGACCCACAACCCCCTGCTCACCCACTCCTGTTTCCACCCCCTCCCCCAGCTCTCGGAGTGACCCCGCTTCACAGTATCAGGTATGCAGTGGGACTGTAAGCGGGGCAGTCCCCGGGTCCTAGAGACACGAGGCGAAGGAGGTAAGATCTGTTATTGGTGAGAGCGGCCGGCTTCCGAGCACCTTCTGTAGGGCTCCTAGAGGGACCTCGACAAATTGAAGAGTAGGGCCAAAAGAAACCTCGTCTGATGAGGTTCAACAGGGACCAGTGCAGAGTCCTGCACTTAGGGTGGACGAATCCCTGGCACGGTACAGGCTGGGGACCGACGGGCTAAGCAGCAGTTCTGCAGAAAAGGACCTGGGGTTACAGTGGATGAGAAGCTGGATATGAGTCAGCAGGTTGCCCTCATTGCCAAGAAGGCTAATGGCATTTGGGGCAGCATTAGTAGGAGCATTGCCAGCAGATTGAGGGACGTGATCATTCCCCTCTATTCGGCATTGGTGAGGCCACACCTGGAGTATTGCGTCCAGTTTTGGGCCCCCCACCACAGAAGGGATGTGGACAAAGTGGAGAGTCCAGTGGAGGGCAAGGAAATGATCAGGGGGCTGGAGCACATGACTGAGAAGACGCTGAGGGAACTGGGCTTGTTTAGTCTGCAGAAGAGAAGAGTGAGGGGGGATTTGATGGCTGCTTTCAGCCCCCTGAAAGGGGGTTCCAGAGAGGCTGGAGCTCGGCTGTTCTCAGTGGGGGCAGATGACAGAACAAGGAGCAATGGTTTCAGGTTGCAGTGGGGGAGGTCTAGGTTGGATATCAGGAAACACTATTTCACGAGGAGGGTGGTGAAGCACTGGAATGGGTTCCCTAGGGAGGTGGTGGAATCTCCTTCCTTAGAGGTTTTTAAGGCCCGGCTTGACAAAGCCCCGGCTGGGAGGATTTAGTTGGGGTTGGTCCTGCTTTGAGCAGGGGGTGGGAGTAGATACCTCCTGAGGTTCCTTCCAACCAGGGTGACCAGATATCACAATTTTATAGGGACAGTCCTGATTTTTTGGGGCTTTGTCTTAGGTGCCTATTACCCCCCCATCCCCTGTACGATTTTTCATACTTGCCGTCTGGTCACCCTGCTTCCAACCCGAATCTGTACGAGTTTGTGTTTCTACCATGGGCCTCTGCTCCCCTCTAGTGGCGTTTTGATTTCCCACGCTCAGAAGGCCAAGAGTAAACGTGACTTCTGCCCCCGCTCTAACCTAGCCCAGTGCTTCTCAAGCTGTCTGATGTGGGGGACCGGCAATTCCCCCCCGCCCCCATGTGCCAGGGACCGGTGCCATATTATTATCCTATTGGATGCTCTTATGAGGAAACTTGCCGCGGACCGGCAGCCGATGGCTCGTGGACCGGCACCAGTCCGTGGACCACCACTTCGAGAAGCACTGACCTAGAGGGTCTCAAACTGGGGGTGGGGGGACACGGAATGTATTAGGGGGGGACAAGCCCTGCACTCTGTATGTCCCCCCCTGCGTCCCCCGCTGGAGGGGACAATCTCTGTGCCGTGTGTGTGTGTCCTTGTGCCCCCTGCTGCAGGGGATGGGCCCTGCGCCGTGTGTGTGTGTGTGTGTGTGTGTGTGTGTGTGTGTCCCTGCGCCCCCTGCTGGAGGGGACAAGCCCTGCACTGTGTGTGTATGTGTGTGTCCCTGCACCCCCTGCTGCAGGGAATGGGCCCTGCACCGTGTGTGTGTCCCTGCGCCCCCTGCTGGAGGGGACAAGCCCTGCGCTGTGTGTGTATGTGTGTGTCCCCCTGCGCCCCCTGCTGGAGGGGACTAGTCCTGTGTGTGTCCCTGTGCCCCCTGCTGGAGGGGACAAGCCCTGCGCTGTGTGTGTATGTGTGTGTCCCCCTGCGCCCCCTGCTGGAGGGGACTAGTCCTGCACTCGTGTGTGTGTGTGTGTGTGTGTCCCTGTGCCCCCTGCTGGAGGGGACAAGCCCTGCGCTGTGTGTGTATGTGTGTGTCCCTCTGCGCCCCCTGCTGGAGGGGACTAGTCCTGCACTCGTGTGTGTGTGTGTGTGTGTGTCCCTGTGCCCCCTGCTGGAGGGGACAAGCCCTGCGCTGTGTGTGTATGTGTGTGTCCCCCTGCGCCCCCTGCGCCCCCTGCTGGAGGGGACTAGTCCTGCACTCGTGTGTGTGTGTGTGTCCCTGTGCCCCCTGCTGGAGGGGACAAGCCCTGCGCTGTGTGTGTATGTGTGTGTCCCCCTGCACCCCCTGCTGGAGGGGACTAGTCCTGCACTCGTGTGTGTGTGTGTGTGTGTGTGTGTCCGTCCCTGCGCCCCCTGCTGGAGGACGTGTGATCAAGTGGAAATTTTCATCATATTTTGAATACTATGCATGCCTCAGTTTCCCCTATGTGGCACCTGGCTAATAAGGTGGTGGGAAATGGTTGTTTGGTATGCGCAAGGACCCAGAGATCCTGGTGTGACTGACACCTGCCTGGGCCCAGACAACTGCCCAGCCATGGGTATCTAGAACTAACCCCCACGGACAGTCAACCCCTCTGCAGGAGAACGAAGAGCTAAGGAGTTGGGCCAGGTCACTGGGAAAAATTCACCCAGCTTCCCTCCAACCACTGACCCACCCATCCATACCTCCCCAAACACCCACCCATTCAAGCACCTATCCATCCCCCATCCATCCCTGTCCACCCACTCATCCGTCCCACCCACCCACACATCCCTTTCCAACCACCTATTTATGCACCCACCCACCCAACCCTGTCCACTCATCCATCCATCCCTTCGCCCAACCATCCCTACCCCCTCACCTATTTATAGATCTGTTCTGACAAAGGCCACGGAACAATGAACAAAAACTGAATTCCCAGCAGCCTTGTAAATATGTAATTAGTAGATAAGGGAACAGCAGGAAGATGGTGAACGTGTGAACAGCCGGTCACCTGTACGGGGACTGGTTCCCAGGAAGTAAGGAACTGACCACAGAGTATGCAAAGTGATGTAGAACACCATGGGCGGTGTCTGTGTGAGGATGTGTTTACTAGCTGGTGAATGAATTGTACTTTGGGTGTGTGGTTGTGACAAGTCTTTCATTTCGTTTACATCCGTTATTCAGACCAATATCTTACTTAACATTCCTAAATTTAACTCTCTGTGTTTCAGTGGTAATCGGAAAACTTTGCAAAACACTATCTTCAAATTTTTACTCTTTCTCTTTCTTCCTTCTCGTTCTCTTTTCCTCTGCTTCCTCCCTGGCTGCCTCTTTCTCTTTTTCTCTGATCTCCAGTTCTTTCAGTTGCAGTAATCTCTGGTGCCCTCTCTCCTTTTCTGCAGACCGAAGCCCCAACAGCTCCAACTTCGCCGTCGCTTCTCCACTTTCACTCATTTTCCTGCTTTCCTGTTCTTACTCCCCTTTCAGAAAATAACAAAACAGTGACCTCCTCCTGACTGTCCTTAGCCACCGCACTTCAGATTCACTTAAAATTGCAAATATCAGGGCTTAAGGGTGAACTTCACTTGGAGTAACAAGCCGTACAGACCCCCTGCTCACTGCGCCATTGTGACGTTCCCCTCTGGTGTTATCTGGACTGGTCATTTTCTAGGCCTCTCCAATCCTTGACTCTGGGAGCCAACCTTACCCTGCTGTGCTGTGAGAACCCCACTCCTGGGCTGTTCACGTGCAGCCTCTGGTGTGTCAGCTGCTCCCAGCTACTTGCAAGCAAATGACACTAGCCAATATCTCCGGTCCCAGACACAATCCTGGGAGCCTCTGTCTTGCAGTGTCCAGTTATGCCCGCTAGATGCTGCAAGCTTATATAAATTGGTCAATTTAACAAAGAAATTGATATGTACCTAAGGGGAGCCCCTCAAACACTTCAAATCAAACGCACTGCTCCAGGTAGAATAAACCAACAGATTTATTAACTATACAGATAGATTTTAAGTGATTATAAGTCAAAGCACCACAAGTCGGATTTGGTCAAATGAATGAAAAGCAAAACGCATTCTAAGCTGATTTTAACACTTTCAGTGTCCTTTCAAACTTAGGTGCTTCTCGCCGTGGCCTAGGTACTTTTCAGCCAGGCTCTCCCCTTTGATCGGCGCTTCTGTCACTTGGAGGTGGTGTCTGTAGATGGAGGTGGAAGGGAGAGGAAGACCATGGCAAACATCTCTCCCTCTTATCATGTCCTTTCTTCCCCCATGGCTCCCCCCCGCACCTTCAGAGTCAGGTGAGCATTTGTGAGTCTGTCCCGGCAGGGTTGAGCAATTCACCTGCTGTGGCCTCGTCCAGGTGAGTCATTGCATTGTACTCCTTGCGGGACAATAGCTGTTGCTGGCTTGTTTCACACCCCGCCCAGATGCTGGCTACTTTCCTTGCTGTTGCCTCTGGGAAGCAAATATCTGTCTGATTCCCACAACTTACAGCATGTTTTAGTAACAGCCACACAACACAATTCTCATAACTTCATATATATTAATGATACACATATATGGATAGAGAAATGACTTTCCTCAGATCATAGCTTTTCCCCTGATGCCTTACAAGGCCTGATTTATACGTAAGATCACGATTATATGAAAATGAGGAACATGGGGGTTACTGCACATTCCCCCACAGGTAGAGAATGTCACAGTGGTTCACCCTGGACCCACCCCCTGCATCTAAGCCTCAGCATCAGGGCCTGGATGCCAGGAGAGAAACCTCTGTGATGAGCTTGGCGTCCAGCTGAATTCTTGGGAACTGAGTGGATAAGGTCCCAACATCATCCTCCCAGCCATCCCTGTCCACTCATCCTCCCATCTATGTATCCATCCATCTGTCCATGCAACCACCCAATCATCCATCCCTGCCCCCCATACCCCGACTACCAGGGCTGGTGCAACCATTTAGGCAAACTAGGTGGCTGCCCTAGGGCGCCTAGTGGTTGGGAGTACCTAAAAGCCCCCTCAGGCGAGGAGGTGGAGGTGAGCTGGGTGGGGGGGCGCGCGGGGAGGGTTGCCTGCAATAACGGGGGGGGGGTCACAGGGGAACCGCTCCCTGCCCCAGCTCATCTCCAGTCTGCCTCCTCCGCTGAGCACAGAGCCCAGTTTTAAGTCTCCTCCAATCGGCGCCTCACGCCTGGGCGGGGAGGAGAATTAGAGCAGCGCCGGCGTGCTCAATGGGGGAGGCAGAGCCGAGGTGAGCTGGGGCAGGCTACCCTGGCAGGGTTAGCTTCCGCAGAAGGTCTCCCCAGGCAGAGGGGAGGGGAAGGGGGAAATCTCCCCAGGCAGGGTTAGCTGCCCGGGGGGGGAAGGGGGGAAGTCTCCCCAGGCAGGGTTAGCTGCCCGGGGGGGGAAGTCTCCCCAGGCAGGGTTAGCTGCCCGGGGGGGGAAGGGGGGAAGTCTCCCCAGGCAGGGTTAGCTGCCCGGGGGGGGGGAAGGGGGAAATCTCCCCAGGCAGGGTTAGCTGCCCGGCGGGGGGAAGGGGGGAAGTCTCCCCAGGCAGGGTTAGCTGCCCGGGGGGGGAAGGGGGGAAGTCTCCCCAGGCAGGGTTAGCTGCCAGGGGTAGGGGAGAAGTCTCCCCAGGCAGGGTTAGCTGCCCGGGGGGGGAAGGGGGAAATCTCCCCAGGCAGGGTTAGCTGCCCGGGGGGGGGGAAGTCTCCCCAGGCAGGGTTAGCTGCCCGGGGGGGGAAGGGGGAAATCTCCCCAGGCAGGGTTAGCTGCCAGGGGAAGGAGGGAAGTCTCCCCAGGCAGGGTTAGCTGCCCGGGGGGGGAAGGGGGAAATCTCCCCAGGCAGGGTTAGCTGCCCGGGGGGGGAAGGGGGAAATCTCCCCAGGCAGGGTTAGCTGCCCGGGGGGGGGGAAGTCTCCCCAGGCAGGGTTAGCTGCCCGGCGGGGGGAAGGGGGGAAGTCTCCCCAGGCAGGGTTAGCTGCCCGGGGGGGAAAGGGGGGAAGTCTCCCCAGGCAGGGTTAGCTGCCCGGGGGGAAAGGGGGGAAGTCTCCCCACGCAGGGTTAGCTGCTGGGGGAAGTCTCTCCAGGCAGGGTTAGCTGCAAAGGAAAGGGGGTAAATCTCCCCAGACAGGGTTAGCTGCTGGGGGAAGGGGGGAAGTCTCCCCAGGCAGGGTTAGCTGCCTGGGGACGGGGGGAAGGGGGGAAGTCTCCCCAGGCAGGGTTAGCTGCCCGGGGGGGGGAAGTCTCCCCAGGCAGGGTTAGCTGCCAGGGGAAGGGGGGAAGTCTCCCCAGGCAGGGTTAGCTGCCTGGGGGGGGAAGGGGGGAAGTCTCCCCAGGCAGGGTTAGCTGCCCGGGGGGGGGAAGGGGGGAAGTCTCCCCAGGCAGGGTTAGCTGCTGGGGTAAGGGGGGGAAGTCTCCCCAGGCAGGGTTAGTTGCCATGGGGGGACGTGGGGGAGAGGGGTTAGCTGTTGCCGGGGGGGGGGTAGCTGCTGCGGGGGGGGGCTCCCCTGGTGGGGGGCTGAGTTAGCTGCTGTGGGTGGGGCAGGGTTAGCTGGTGGGGGTGCAAGGTGGAAGTTTCGCCTAGGGCGTGAAACTTCCTTGCACCGGCCCTGCCAACTACCCATCCACCCGCCATCCATCCATTCCTGTCTCCCACCCAGCCAGATACTCCGTGGTGAACGCAATATAAAAACATCGATAGACTGGAATAGGATCATAGACGTGTCGGGCTGGAAGGGACCTCAAGAGGTCACCACATCCAGCCCCCTGTGCAAAGGCAGGACCAAGTCAACCTAGACCAGCCCTGACAGGTGTTTGTCCAACCTCTTCCTAAAGCCCTCCAATGACGGGGTCCCACAGCCCCCTTGGGAGCCAATTCCAGAACTGAATGACTCTGAGTTAAAAAGTTTCTCCCAATATCTAACCTCCATCCCCCTGGCTGCAGATTCAGCCCTTCTTGTCCTGCCTCAGCGGACACGGAGAACAATTGACCAGTGTCCTCCTTAGAACAGCCCGTGATGTAGCTAAAGACTGTTCTCAGGTCCTCACTCAATCTCCTTCTCTCCAGACCAAACGTGCCCATGTTCTTTTACCCGTCCCTCCTAGGTCAGGTTTTCTAACCCTTCAGTCCTTTTGGTTGCTCTGCTCTGGACTCTCTCCAATATGTTCTCAACTTTCCTAAGGAGTGAGGCACCCAGAGCCGGGCACAGTCGTCCCGCGGGGCCCCACCAGTGCTGATCCGGGTGGGACCAAGACTTCCCGCGACTTGCAAAAGACCCTCCTATTGACACACTCAGAATGAGATTAGCCTTTCCCACAGCTGCGTCCTGTTGTTGACTCCTATTCCATTCGGGATCCGCTCAAACCCCTAGATCCTTTTCAGCCGTGCGACCACCTAGCCAGTTACTCCCCACTTTGTAGCAGTCATCGGATTTTTTTCTTCCTCCCCCCTGCCCCTCCAGCCACATGGAGCCTCCCACACACAATCTCTTCCTCACTGCTCCAGCCCCAGCCTCTCCCAGCTGGGGGCGCTGTGGGGAGCAGGACACTGGCTGTGGGGGGCTACCCATTCTGGCACACACGGGCAGAGATGCCCTTCACTCCTGACCTGCAGCCCCTGCTAGCTCAGCCCTGGGTTCGTGCTCAAGGCAAGTAACAGTGTCCCGGCCAAAGGGGCAGGTATCACCAGAACCGGCAGATCTTGCTGCAGAACCTCATCCGCCTTGTAGCCCTGCACCCAGGTTGTACCATGAGAAAAGAACCCAGGAGTCCTGGTTCCCAGCCCTCCCCACCCCCCCATCTTTGACCCACTCAACATCCCCCCAGCTCACCGTCCTTCTCCTCCAGGGCCTGCCCATTGATGGGCTGACGTTCACCGGCCTAGTGGCCCCCACTCATTGGGTCACCATCCTGCGGGGAAGGGGAGAGATCAGCACCTGGCCCAGCCCCTTCCCACGGGCCTCTGGATCAGACCCAGTGGCCCCTCCAGCCCAATACCCCCCCAGATCAGACCCATGGGCCCCTCCAGCCCGGTATGCCACCTGCCCCACCTCGGACACTCACGTTTGCACTGATACATGTTGTAGCAGCTGCGGATATGGATATAAGTGCCCTTGCAGCGCTTCCCATCAGGGCTGCTCCCCTTGCACTCCCGCATCCGCCTCTGCTGCCCCACGATCTCCCGGCAGCTGATGCTCCCAGTGCAACCCAGCCGGGTGCAAGTGGACCACTCCCCCCACTCTGACCATTGCCCGTCCACTGTGGGGGAGAGACGGGGAGACACCCAGAGACAGCAGAGTATGACTGTGAGTCCCCCCACCCACCCACCCATCCACCCATCCACCCATCCACCCACGCAAAAACCTGCCCACCCATCATCCATCCATCCACCCATCTACCCACCATTGATACATTATCCATCAACCCACCCATTGACTCATCCATCCATTGACCCATCTAGCCCGCCGTCCATCTACCCATTGACCTATCCACCGTCTACGTGCTCACAAACCTGATCACCCATCATCCATCCATCCACTGACCCACTCATCCATCTATCCACCCACCCATTGACCCATCCATCCATCTACCCACCACCGACCCACCCAAACCTCCATCCACCCTCTGACCCCACCCATTGACTCACCCAACCATCTATCCATCCACCCACCCATTGACCCATCCATCCATCAACCCATCCATTGATCCATCCACCCATTCACTGACCAGTCCATCCATTTACCCACACTCCCATCCATCCTCCCAACTCCCACGCATCCACACTCCCTCCTCAGAACTCATTTATGTACCTACCCAGCCATTCCACCACCTGTAGATAAATCTCTGATAATTTTCATATGACTTTACATTGTGCCTCTTCATATAACCTTGTAGTGGGGTCTACCCATGTGTGACTCTGTTTTCATGAGACTTTGTATCAAAGCCTCATACAGAAACCTTGTATTGATGAGCCTTGTGTGACGGCGCTGCCCGTGAGAGCCAGCTGAGGTCACTCAATTAGGGTGAGCTGCAACAAAATGAGGCAGACAAACCCCAGAAGCTGGTGGTTATTCCAATACTTAGATTTACCAACCAGCACAGAACAGCTTCTGTAGCACCTCACTGGTTACTCAGAAGTCCAAACAACAGAGTTCCCTTAAAGTGCCCAGCCTCAGACCTCTGTCCAGTCACACCTGTCAGATATGATGATGATTCCTGAAAATCTGATCTCATCACATAAAAGAAAAGGTTCTTCCAATCCCAAAGGATCAGCCACACACCCAGGTTCAATTACAACTTAGATCTTACCCAACATACATGCTACAGCCAATTCGTATTAACTAAGGCCATGTCTACATCTACAATTTTGCAGCGCTGGTTGTTACAGCTGTATTAGTACAGCTGTATAGGGCCAGCGCTGCAGAGTGGCCACACTTACAGCAACCAGCGCTGCAAGTGGTGTTAGATGTGGCCACGCTGCAGCGCTGTTGCACACCGTGGGGCTGGAGACCTGCTTGGAGGGGGGGTCGGGGAATGCCAGAGCACACCGCGGGGCTGGATACCTGCTTGGAGGGGGGGTCGGGGAACGCCAGAGCACACCGCGGGGAAGGAGACCTGCTTGGAGGGGGGGTCGGAGAACGCCAGAGCAAACCGCGGGGAAGGAGACCTGCTTGGAGGGGGAGTCGGGGAACACCAGAGCACACCGCAGGGCTGGATACCTGCTTGGAGGGGGGGTCGGGGAACACCAGAGCACACTGCAGGGCTAGATACCTGCTTGGAGGGGGGGTCAGGGAATGCCAGAGCACACCGCGGGGAAGGAGACCTGCTTGGAGGGGGGGGGTCAGGGAATGCCAGAGCACACCGCGGGGCTGGATACCTGCTTCGAGGGGGGGTCGGGGAACGCCAGAGCACACCGCGGGGAAGGAGACCTGCTTGGAGGGGGGGTCGGGGAACGCCAGAGCACACCGCGGGGAAGGAGACCTGCTTGGAGGGGGGGTCAGGGAACGCCAGAGCACACCGCGGGGAAGGAGACCTGCTTGGAGGGGGGGTCGGGGAATGCCAGAGCACACCGCGGGGAAGGAGACCTGCTTGGAGGGGGGGTCGGGGAATGCCAGAGCACACCGCGGGGAAGGAGACCTGCTTGGAGGGGGGGTCGGGGAATGCCAGAGCACACCGCGGGGAAGGAGACCTGCTTGGAGGGCAGTGGAGTTTGCTTAATTACCGGAGAGGCTTCCTCAGGTATGCTGGGATACCTGCTTATTCCACGGAGGTCAACAAAAACGCTGGTGAGTGTCTACACCTGATGACCAGTGCTGGTGATCCAGCGCTGGATCCTCTACACCCGAGGCACGACCGGGTGTACGGCCAGCGCTGCACACAGGGAGTTGCTCACTGGTAATGCCCTGCAGGTGTGTACACCGCCTAAGTTGCAGCGCAGTAACCCCCTCACCAGCGCTGCAACTTTGTAGTGTAGACAAGGCCTAAGCTAAAATTTATTAAAAAAGAAAAGAGAAAGAGTGTTGGTTAAAAGATCAATATACAGACAGACTTGAATTCAATTCTTGCGGTTCAGACACATAGTAGTGGTGAGCTTGTAGCTGTCAAAAGACCTTTTAGAAATAGTTACAATCCAAGGTCCATATTCAGGATGGCTCCAGTCAGTGACTGGGGATCTCAATCCTTGTGGCTTAAGGTTTCCCCCTCTTGAAACCCAAAGCAGATCTGAGATGAAGAAGGATCGTGTCCCAGGCTTCTTATACATTTCCAGCAGCCTTATGGCCTGAGAAAACAATAGGCTTAACTCCTTCTCCCAAACATCCTGGCAATTAGCACAGAGTAATTTATCCATTAAACAGTTCAGATACAGGTTACCACACCCCTCAAAGAGACACATAGACAATAACACTATTTCACTTAAGTATCATTATAAATGTTAATATTCCCTTTTGTATCTTTGAATTAAAACTATAGCAATGGGCAAGACTTGTTTGCTTATATCACAAGACCTGAGCAAACATCTCCCCTGGAGATCTCTAACAATGCAGACTTACATTTCAAAGCTCTCTTCATTTACAGATCTTCCTAACCAGTCCTTAAGATTCACCCATGAGTCAGGTGAGTCTGGAAGGTAATTAACTCTTTCTGGCCCTGTCACCTTCTAACGAGATATTATATCACAATCATAACATCACACCTTGGTATATGGACACTTTGTATCACTGCCCTTGGTATAATGTTCTAGCCCCTAAGGACAGAATAAGATAGAAGAAAAATGTCTTTTTGCTCAGAGTAGAACAAGATCTCGCCCCCCTCCCCAAGTCTTTTAATCAATTGCCCTGTGGAATGACCGAGGTGTGAAGGGGGAAGGCGGGAAGGCAGCACCTCCAGACAGCTGCACCCCTTGGAGAGGGGCTGGGAGCCAGACCCAAGGACAATAAAACCTGTCAAGTGGGCTCAGGAAAGGCGAGCAGACACACTGACGGGGGTCAGAAGCCAGCACCTTCTTTTGGAAACACCCTCTGTGCAGCATTGAAACAGCCCCCCCCCCCGAAGGAAGCAGCACAAAGGCCCAGCGGCCACAGACACAGATTTTGAAGCTGGTGCAGATCTGCAGGAGAGAAGAGCTGCTATAAATGAGAGGTGTCTTGACCCCGTCTCATCTTGTCCACATGGAGCATTGATCCGGATTTGCAGAAGCCTGGCTCCACCCCACCCCCATCTAACTCACTTGGCCACTGCAGTTAGGGGGAGCAACTAGTTGGTAACAACAACAAGGTGGTGAGTGCTTGTGTGTGTGAGTGTGAGTGCATGAGTGTAATAATATCATATGTATATGATACCGTGTTAATTGATACATGAAGGCAACCTATGGCGCGGATGCCGAAGGCGGCACGCGAGCTGATTTTCAGTGGCACTCACACTGCCCGGGTCCTGGCCACCGGGCCGGGGGGCTCTGCATTTTAATTTAATTTTAAATGAAGTTTCTTAAACATTTAAAAAACCTGGTTTGCTTTACATACAACAATAGTTTAGTTCTATATCGTAGACTTACAGAAAGACCTTCTAAAAACGTTAACATGTATGACTAGCACGCGAAACCGTAAATCAGAGAGACTGGCACAGCACTGCTGAAAGGCTGCCGACCCCTGCACTAATCCATCCATCCATCCCTGCCCACCCCACACATCCCCCCTCCATCCATTTATCCATCCACTCTCTCATGACTCCATCCATCCCCCCAACCACCCTGTGCAGCACGCTGCCCCCCACCTGTCCCCTAGAGTACGGTGCCCCACTCAGCCCCCCTACCCCCAGCAGAGGCCCCCCACCCCCTGCATCATAGATCCCTGCTCTGCCCCATGCTGTCCCCCTCCCCTGGGTTTCCACCCCTCTCCTCCCCGACTTGCTGCTGGAGCTGAGTGACCAGAAATTTCCCGCACCCCCAGGGAGGGGTGCTGGGGGGTGGTGCCCCCCCTGCACAGAGCAAGAGACGTCAGAGAATAATTAACACCCCCCCCCCTCCGGCTGACATCACCTCCCTTCCTCCTGTCCAGTCTGGCAGGTGTGGGGGGGGGAGGGGAGAAGTGTGGTGTTGCTTATATAGGAGCCAGTGGGGCTGAACCTCACACCGAGATTCCAGCCTTCGCCTGCTCCATGGTCTCAGGTAGGGGAGAGGAGCCCCCCTCCCGCCCCCCTCCACTGGGCCCCTCAGACACCTCCACTGGGGCCCCCCAGCACCCCTTCCACCAGCCCCCCTGCTGCCCCCCTCCACTGGTCCCCCCAGCTCCCCTTCCACCAGCCACCCTGCTGCCCCCCTCCACTGGGCCCTCCCTGCCCCCTCCACTGGGCCCCCCCAGCTCCCCTTCCACCAGCCCCCCTGCTGCCCCCCTCCACTGGGCCCTCCCTGCCCCCTCCACTGGGCCCCCCCAGCTCCCCTTCCACCAGCCACCCTGCTGCCTCCCTCCACTGGGCCCTCCCAGCTCCCCTTCCACCAGCCCCCCTGCCGCCCCCCTCCACTGGGCCCCTCAGACACCTCCACTGGGCCCTCCCTCCCCCCTCCACTGGGCCCCCCAGCTCCCCTTCCACCAGCCCCCCTGCCGCCCCCCTCCACTGGGCCCCTCAGACACCTCCACTGGGGCCCCCCAGCACCCCTTCCACCAGCCACCCTGCTGCCTCCCTCCACTGGGCCCTCCCAGCTCCCCTTCCACCAGCCACCCTGCTGCCCCCCTCCACTGGGCCCTCCCTCCCCCCTCCACTGGGCCCCCCCAGCTCCCCTTCCACCAGCCCCCCTGCCGCCCCCCTCCACTGGGCCCCTCAGACACCTCCACTGGGGCCCCCCAGCACCCCTTCCACCAGCCCCCCTGCTGCCCCCCTCCACTGGGCCCTCCCAGCTCCCCTTCCACCAGCCCCCCTGCTGCCCCCCTCCACTGGGCCCTCCCAGCTCCCCTTCCACCAGCCCCCCTGCTGCCCCCCTCCACTGGGCCCCCCCAGCTCCCCTTCCACCAGCCCCCCTGCCGCCCCCCTCCACTGGGCCCCTCTGACACCTCCACTGGGGCCCCCCAGCACCCCTTCCACCCGCCCCCCTGCTGCCCCCCTCCACTGGGCCCTCCCAGCTCCCCTTCCACCAGCCCCCCTGCTGCCCCCCTCCACTGGGCCCTCCCTCCCCCCTCCACTGGGCCCCCCCAGCTCCCCTTCCACCAGCCACCCTGCTGCCCCCCTCCACTGGGCCCCCCCAGCTCCCCTTCCACCAGCCCCCCTGCTGCCCCCCTCCACTGGTCCCTCCAGCTCCCATGCTGCCCCCCCATCTTCTAACTTGCCCTTATTTTCTGGCAGAGAAATACCCCCCCCCACCGCTGTACTGTTGCCCCTCACTCCTGACCCACAGCTCCTGCTAGCCCTGCCCTGGGCTCCCTCTAGCCCTGACGGTGCCCCTCACTCCTGACCCGCAGCCCCTGCTATCCCAGCCCTGGGCTCCCCACCAGCTTTGCAGGTGCCCCCCACTCCCGAACTTTAGCCCCTGCTAGCCCAGGCCTGGGTTTTCCCCATCTCCAGGCCCAGTTCAGGCCGGAGAGGCAACTGCTGGGAGAGTCGGGGAGCCCCCCCATAGCACCCCCTGTTGAGAGAGGCCAGGCTAGGGTGATTCTGGGGTGTCTCCATCTCTTGGCTCCGTCCCACCCTCAGGTCCCTCGAACCCAGCGTCACCATGAGCCCTGTTACTTCGAGCTGGCTGCTGGCGGGTGCGATCCTGGTCCTGGTGCTGGGGGACCCCACAGACACCTGCAGCTGCGCCCCCCAGCACCCCCAGATGGCGTTCTGCCAGGCCGACGTCAGTGAGTGACCCCTGACCCCCTAGCACCCCTCTGAGCCCCCCCACTCTGCCCCTCAGCACCTCCAGACGGCGTTCTGCCAGGCTGACATCAGTGAGTGACCCCTGACCCCCCTCTGAGTCCCCCACCCTGCCCCTCAGCACCCCCAGATGGCGTTCTGCCAGGCCGATGTCAGTGAGTGACCCCTGACCCCCCAAGCACCCCTCTGAGCCCCCCACCCTGCCTCCCAGCACCCCAGATGGCGTTCTGCCAGGCCGATGTCGGTGAGTGACCCCTGACCCCCCAGCACCCCTCTGAGCCCCCCACCCTGCCTCCCAGCACCCCAGATGGTGTTCTACCAGGCTGATGTCAGTGAGTGACCCTTGACCTTCCCCCAGCACCCCTCTGAGCCCCCCACCCTGTCCCCCAGCACCTCCAGACGGTGTTCTGCCAGGCTGACATCGGTGAGTGACTCCTGACCCCCTCCTGCCCCACAGCACCCCTCTGAGCCCCCCACCCTGCCCCCAGCACCCCCAGATGCCGTTCTGCCAGGCTGACATAGGTGAGTGACCCTCAATGCCCCATCCCCCAGCAGAGCACCCCCTGTAATTTTTGCAACTCCCCCGAACACCCATAAATTCTTGTGTCCCTCCCCCAGAGCTATAAACCCCACCCCCCAGGTGAGACGTCCTGCCGCCCTCTCGCACCGTCAACCAGGGAGCGCTCCCCCTGTGCCCCAGCGTCAGTATAGCTATTACCCGCTGGAGAGGCCCTGAACTGACTCTGGGGTCCTGGCTCCAGCCCCGATGCCCCACAGAGTGTGTGTGTGGGGAGGAATCTTCCTCTTTCCAAGGCATGGAAGAACCCAGGAGTCCTGAATCCCAGACCCAAGGCACAGGGGGACCCCGGAGTCCGGGAGGGAAGGATTCCCGCCATTGTCTGGGTCGTATTAGAGGACTCTGGTGGTTCTAGATGCTGGGGGGCTGGTGGGGGCAGGGGGCCGCTCAGGGTGCCCTGACCCCTGTCTCTGCCGTGCAGTGATTCGGGGCAAGTTCATGGGGGTCACTCCGCTGAGCCCCACCAGCAGCAGCACCCAGGAGTTCGAGTCATGGATTCGCTACGAGATCAACATCACCAAGGTACCTGCCCCCCAAAGACCCCGCTGCTCCCCACAACCAGCCCCCACCAAGTCCCCCGCCCTGCTCCCCACGGCTGCCCCACAGCCAGCCCCCACCAACCCACCTGCCCCGCTCCCCACGGCTCCCCCCACAGCCAGCCCCCACCAACCCCCCTGCCCTGCTCCCCACGGCTCCCCCCACAGCCAGCCCCCACCAACCCCCCTGCCCTGCTCCCCACGGCTCCCCCCACAGCCAGCCCCCACCAACACCCCAGCCCCGCTCCCCACAGCCAGCCCCCACCAACCCCCCGCCCCGCTCCTGATGGCTCCCCCCACAGCCAGCCCCCACCAACCCCCCGCTCTGCTCCCCACGGCTCCCCCCACAGCCAGCCCCCACCAACCCCCCGCCCTGCTCCCCACGGCTCCCCCCACAGCCAGCCCCCACCAACACCCCCGCCCCGCTCCCAACAGCTCCCCCCACAGCCAGCCCCCACCAACCCCCCGCCCCGCTCCCGATGACTCCCCCCACAGCCAGCCCCCACCAACCCCCTGTCCCGCTCCCCACGGTGCCCCCCAGAGCCAGCCCCCACCAACCTCCCCCTGCCCTGCTCTCCATGGCTCCCCCCACAACCAGCCCCCACCAATTCCCCCCCCCCGCTCCCCACCGCGCCCCCCACAGCCAGCCCTCACCAACCCCCCTGCCCCGCTCCTGACAGCTCCCCCCACAGTCAGTCCCCACCCACCCCCCTGCCCTGCTCCCCATGGCTCCCCCCACAGCCAGCCCCCACCAACCCCCCCGCCCTGCTCCCCATGGCTCCCCCCCAGCCAGCCCCCACCAACCCCCCTGCCCTGTTCCCCACGGCTCCCCCCACAGACAGCCCCCACCAACTCCCCCACCCTGCTCCCCACGGCTTCCCCCACAGCCAGCCCCCACCAACCCCCCTGCCCTGCTCCCCATGGCTCCCCCCACAGCCAGCCCCCACCAACTCCACACCCCCCTGCCGTGCTCCCCATGGCGCCCCCTGCTGGTCCAGGATGGGACTGGCGTAGCCAGGAGCTCCCCCCACAGCCAGTCCCTCACCATGCTCCCCACAGCGCCCCCTGCTGCTCTGACGTGCGTCTCCCCGCAGACCTACAAGGGGCTCGAGTCACGGGGGGACGTGCTCTTCATAGACTCCTGGGACCAGGAGCACTTCTGTGGGTACCAGCACCCGGCGCCCCTGAATGGGGAGGAGGAGTAAGGTACCCCCAGCACCCTGACACCGGCCTGGGGCAGCCCCTCCCAGGGACTTCCCAATACCCCTCAGGGCCCCTCGACACCAGCCCCCTTCTGGGGTAATTCCCCCTGGTCCCAGATCCACAGGTCGGGTGCTCCCTGGGCCGAGCCACTCGAGTTCCCCACGTCCTGGGTCCGGCCCTCGATTGGATCCATGGGGGGGAGACGCACCCCCCCAAAGGCAGTGAAGTCCTCCCGCCAGCCGTGTGAATGCAGAGGTTCATCTGCCTGCCCTTCCTCCAAGCCTCCGCATCTACCTCTTCTGCTGAGTGCCCCCCACTCACCCTAGAGACAGCCCCCTCCCCATTCAGCCTTCCCGGGTATTGCCCCCCAAGACACAGCATTCCCTGCCCAGTGGTCCCGGGAGGGAGGGTGGTGCAGTGCTATGGGGCGCTACAGGATCTGGGGGCTCTGTGGGTCACTGTGGGGGGCTGTTGGTCACTATGGGGTGCAGTGCCAGCCACTCCCTCTGCCCTCTCCCCCCAGCCGAGCGGCAGGACAAGCGCCTGATTATCTCGTTTTGTTCCTTTGTGCGCCCCTGGGGGCACCTCCCCCCAAGCCAGCGCCGTGGGGTCAGTCAGGCCTACGGAGGGGGCTGTGCCTGTGACGTGAGTTCTTGTGGGCTGGGGCATGGGAGGCCTGGGGGGCTGGGGCTGGGAGATGGGGGGCGGGAGGCCTGGGGGGGCTGGGGCTGGGAGAAGGGGGCCTTGGAGGGCTGGAAGATGGGGGGCGGGGGCCTTGGAGAGCTGGGAGTGTCCCTAACCCCACCTCCTCCCCACCCCAGGTGATGCCCCCAGGCCTGGTGGGGGGCAGATGTGGGGCTTGGGGGCACCGGGTCTGTGGGGGAGGGATGTGCCCCAGGGTGCCCCTCTGCGGATGGGTGGGGAAATCTATGCGGGGTGGGTGTGTCTCTCTAACTCCACCCACTCCCCCCCCCCAGCCATTCCCAGCACACAAGTGGGGGGATGGGGTTCAGGGGGCAAGGCTGATGAGATGAGGGTGGGGTCTGTGGGTGGGCGTGGCTCTCTATAACTCCACCCACTCCCCCCCAGCCATTCCCAGCACACAAGTGGGGGGATGGGGTTCAGGGGGCAAGGCCGATGAGATGAGGGTGGGGTCTGTGGGTGGGTGTGGCTCTCTCTAACCCCGCCCCTTCCCCAGGTGGTGCCGTGTCACTCCCCGCCGTGCGAGCTGTCGGGCGATGCCCAGTGCCTCTGGACCGATGGGCTGCAGGACTGGCGCTGGCAGGGGCCCCAGGACCAGACCCAGGCCTGCCTGCCCTGCCCCAGCCAGGGGGGCCCCCCCAGCGCCGGCCCTTTCTGCGCCTGGGAGCCCCTTGAGGACAGCTTTGACGAGGCCACAGCCAACTCCCCCGGGCAGTGACCTCCGAAACACCCCTGACCCCCCACCCTAACCCCCAGAACTGTCACCCCCTCTCCCTTTGACCCCCCCGATCTTTGCTCCCCCACCCCAGGTCGGGCTCGGTTAAAATGGTTTTGCCGAGTTTGATTCTTGAATAAATAAATTGCTGGAAGCCAGATCTGCACCGTCGTCTGCTGGCCCAGGGCTGGGGAGGCGTGAGAACCCCTTGTACCGAACCCCAGCCCCAGCTGCCCCCTGGCACACCCCAGAGCACTCCCAGGTGCCAATCCCTGGCTGCTCCCCCATCCACTGCACCCCCCAGGAGCGGAGTTCTCTATGTACAGCTCCTGAGCTGCAGCCACCTCTGGGGCAGAGAAGCTGGCAAACAGACACACACAACGTTACATGGGGACAGCTCGCCTGGGTCCGAGATGCAGCCACCTCTGGGGCAGGGCAGCTGGCAAACAGACACACAAAACGTTACATGGGGACAGCTCGCCTGGGACCGAGATGCAGCCACCTCTGGGGTGGGGTCGCTGAAGAATGGCTGCACATCACACAAAACACCAGCCCCCTGCCAGCCCTGGCCTGGGCTCCCCACCCCAAGTGCTGCCGGTGCCCCTGAGATCCACTGCCCCTGCCAGAGAGCTGGGAGGGAACCCAGGAGTCCTGGCTCCCAGCCCCACCCCTGCTGTAGCCACTGGACCCCACTCCCCTCCCAGAGCCGGGGAGAGAACCCAGGCATCCGGCCTGTGTGCAGATGCGGGGGTTGTTGACCGACTCCAGGCTAGGGCCCGGTGTGTTGTCATAGTAGGTCTCCACGGGGATGTTCCAGAACCCGGGGCGGCTGGGAGACATCAGAGCAAGGGGCGGGTGTGCGGCTTTGGGGGCCACTGGGGGTCCGTGGTGCTGCAGGGCCTGGTAAGTGCCCCAGAGCTACTGCCCCGGGGGACCTGCTCAGCATCGCCTTCCCGCTGGGGAAACAGAGGCATGGAATGGCTTGGGCACAAGTGCCTTAGACTGGAGGTTGGGGCTGGGAGCCAGGACTCCTGGCTTCTCTGGGATGGGAGTGGGGTCTAGTGGTTAGAGCAGGGGGGGCTGGGAGCCGGGACTCCTGGGTTCTTTGCCTGCTCTATGCGGGAGGCTAGCGTCACGCTTCTTACCGCCACTCCCTCACCTCTCTCTCCCCCCGCAGGTAGCACGGAGGGTGTGGGGCCTCGAACCCGGTGCCCTCGCCCCGCTGTGTGGGCATGAGGGCTCTGACGCTGCTTCCCATCCTGGCCTGCCTGAGCGCCGGGGCCCGGGGCAAGGTACTCAGTCGCTGTGAGCTGGCCCGGCTGCTGAAGAGAGGGGGGCTGGACGGGTTCATGGGGTACCGCCTGGACAACTGTGAGTGCCCATCCCCCATGCTCCTCCTTCCTCCCCCCTCCCAGCCCTTTGCTCCCGCATCTCCGGCTCTTGCCCTTGAAATCTCCCAGCAATTCATCCGCCCCCCCCCAACTAAGGTGAATGGGGTCGAGTGGGTTAGAGCAGGGGCGGTTGGGAGCCCGACTCCTGGGTTCTCTCCCTGGCTCTGGGAGGGGAGGGGTCTAGTGATTAGAGCCGGGGGGCTGGGAGCCAGGACTCCTGGGTTCTCTTCCTGGCTCTGAGAGAGTAGTGGTGTCTAGTGGTCAGAGCAGGGGGGGGCTGGAGCCTGGACTCCTGGGTTCTCTCCCTGGCTCTAGGAGGGGAGTGGGGTCGAGTGGGTTAGCGCAGGCAGGGCTGGGAGCCGGGACTCCTGGGTTTTCTGCCCAGCTCTGGGAGAGGAGGGGTCTAGTGGTTAAAGCGGGGGGGGGGGGGGGCTGGGAGTCAGGACTCCTGGGTTCTCTCCCTGGCTGTAGGAGAGGAGTGGGGTCTAGTGGTTAGAGCAGGGGGGGCTGGGAAACAGGCTTCAGTTTGCCACTATCTGTTTCACCAGTGGCCAGCTAGAGGCAAAACCGTCTCCTGGCTCCCAGGCACCTCTCTCCTGTCTGCCCGCCCCAGGATTTCCAGAGCCCTGTTTCCCCGCTGTGGCCTGGGTTCGCTCCTGGTTGGGCTCCTTGTCCACCGGGGACCCCAAGATCCTTTCCAGGGTCCCTGCTTTGCACAACACAGTCCCCAGTTGGTCCGGCCTTCCTCCTTCCTGGGGGTAGCGCCTGGCCCTGGGCGATATGGGTTGAACAGGCCCTGCTGGCTCGGGTCAGCCCAGCCTCAGTTCTCTCTGCCTCCAGCCACCCTCCAGGCTCTCAGTTGTTGGGGGCCACGCCTGCCAGCCGGGAGGGAGGGAGACCCCCTTCTCTTGGCACTGGAGGCCAAGGGGCTGCCTGATATGTCTCCCCCTCCCCCAGGGCTCTGCCTGGCTTTCTACGCCAGCCGCTTTGACACAGGGACCGTGACGGAGAACTCGGACGGCAGCTCCGACTACGGCATCTTCCAGATCAACAGCCGACGGTGGTGCAGCGACCAGCGCAGCCGCACGCTGGACCTGTGCCAGACACGCTGCCGCGGTGCGGCCCCCCCACCCCCGGAGGAGAGGGGGTAGGGACCCCAGCCCCACATGGCCACCCAGCTGGGCAGGGGAGAGACTGGGAGAGTATGGGATAGCTAGAGGGGCTGTGGGGATAGATAGATAGATAGATAGATAGATAGAGGGGGTGGCTGGGGATAGATAGATAGATAGATAGATAGAGGGGGTGGCTGGGGATAGATAGATAGATAGATAGATGGCTGGGGACAGATAGATAGATAGATAGATAGATAGAGGGGGTGGCTGGGGATAGATAGATAGATAGAGGGGGTGGCTGGGGATAGATAGATAGATAGATAGATAGAGGGGGTGACTGGGGATAGATCGATATGGGGTGTATAAGGATAGATAGATAGATAGATGGGGTGGATAAGGGTACATAGATATGTGGTGTATGGGGATAGATAGATAGAGGGGGTGGCTGGGGATAGATAGATAGATAGAGGGGGTGGCTGGGGATGGATAGATAGATAGAGGGAGTGGCTGTGAATAGATAGATATGGGGTGTATGGGGATAGATAGATAGATAGATGGGGTAGATGGGGTAGATAGATATGGGGTGTATGGGGATAGCTAGATAGAGGGGATAGATAGGTAGGACTCAGCTTTCCCCAGCCATGTGGCCTTTTCCAGCATGACATACAACCTGCAGTCTAGTAACCCAGCTGCCCCGCCCCAGAGGTGGCTGCATCTCAGCGCTGGGTGAAGCAGCCCTGTGCAGTGTAGATTTGTCTGGGCCAGGATAGCTGGCCCCAGGGCCTGCCCGAGGGGTCTGCCCAGCTCGGGGATCGGAGTCCGCGCAGCCTGACCCCCTTCACATCTCATCTCATTCTTTCCCCACAGATTTACTGACTGCCGACCTAGTGGACGACATCAACTGTGTCAAGAAAGTCGTGATGGACTGGCAGGGGATGGGAGTCTGGTATGGGAAACAATCTATCTATCTATCCCCAGCCACCCCCTCTATCTATCTATCCCCAGCCACCCCCTCTATCTATCTATCTATCCCCAGCCACCCCCTCTATCTATCTATCCCCAGCCACCCCCTCTATCTATCTATCTATCCCCAGCCACCCCCTCTATCTATCTATCTATCTCCACTCTTAGCTCTGTCTTTTTGCAACCCTAAGAATCACTACACAAAACAACAAATGGATGGATTATGTAGCACAAGAGAACACAACACAGTGCAGTGCAACCCAAGGTGTTATATAATGTATCACCACACAAGGTAACATGAAACTGACCTTCATTGCTGGATGCCCCATCGCTGTTATGTGCAGCTGTTCCCCTGCTGCCCTGCCCTAGAGGTGGCTGCATTTCAGCATCTTCATTGCTCCTATACCCTGACCTTTCTTCTCTGCCCGGTCAGGATGCCCTGGCGCGACCATTGCAAGGGCCGGGACCTGAGTCACTGGGTGGCTTCCTGCAACCTGTGATCTGGCCAGAGGACCTCGGCGCCCATCTCCAAGGACCCAGCCGGCTTCTGCATCCGGCTCCATTGGCAGGGCTGGGCGGGGGCCCCCCACACGCAAGGGAGAGTTAGACACAATGGATGGGGAAGGGGAAAGTCAATAAACCATCCCTTCGAGGGCCAAGTTCGCTGGGCTTGTGGGGTGGCTGGGATCGGGGCTGGGGGCTGGCACTGGGCCCCGGGGTGTCTGGAACCACAAGGGGCACTGTCACTGCAGCCAGAGGGACCCGGGGGGAGTTCCAGAGGCTGGGGTGGGGGGAGAGGGGTCTGATCAGTGAGATACGTGTCCCGATGGCGAAAGCAGCCCCAAAGTGTAGACAATGTTATCCCTCTGTGTGTCCCTGCTGCCTCCTGTTGGAGGGACTGTCCCTGCAGGGTGTGTGTGTCCCTGTCACCCCCTGCTGGAGGGACTGTCCTTGCAGGGTGTGTGTGTCCCTGCTGCCCCCTGCTGGAGGGACTGTCCCTGCAGGGTGTGTGTGTCCCTGCTGCCCCCTGCTGGAGGGACTGTCCCTGCAGGGTGTGTGCATACCTGTCGCCCCCTGCTGGAGGGACTGTCACTGCAGGGTGTGTGTGTCCCTGCTGCCCCCTGCTGGAGGGACTGTCCCTGCAGGGTGTGTGTGTCCCTGATGCCCCCTGCTGGAGGGACTGTCCCTGCAGTGTGTGTGTGTCCCTGCTGCCCCCTGCTGGAGGGACTGTCCCTGCAGGGTGTGTGTGTCCCTGTCCCCCCCTGCTGGAGGGACTGTCCCTGCAGGGTGTGTGTGTCCCTGTCGCCCCCCAGCTGGAGGGACTGTCCCTGCAGGGTGTGTGTGTCCCTGCTGCCCCCTGCTGGAGGGACTGTCCCTGCAGGGTGTGTGTGTCCCTGTCCCCCCCTGCTGGAGGGACTGTCCCTGCAGGGTGTGTGTGTCCCTGTCGCCCCCTGCTGGAGGGACTGTCCCTGCAGGGTGTGTGTGTCCCTGCTGCCCCCTGCTGGAGGGACTGTCCCTGCAGGGTGTGTGTGTCCCTGCTGCCCCCTGCTGAAGGGACTGTCCCTGCAGGGTGTGTGTGTGTCCCTGCTGCCCCCTGCTGGAGGGACTGTTCCTGCAGGGTGTGTGTGTCCCTGTCCCCCCCTGCTGGAGGGACTGTCCCTGCAGGGTGTGTGTGTCCCTGTCCCCCCCCTGCTGGAGGGACTGGCCCTGCAGGGTGTGTGTGTCCCTGTCGCCCCCTGCTGGAGGGACTGTCCCTGCAGGGTGTGTGTGTCCCTGCTGCCCCCTGCTGGAGGGGACGGGCCCTGCGCTCTCCTTGTTCCTGGCTTTTCTGAGTTCAGGCCAGAAGAGCCCCGCTCACCCAGTCTGAGTTTCTGGATCTCACAGGCCACCCCCAGTGCCGACTCACCAACCCCCATGGCTGAGCGAGACCCACGTATCACAGCCCATGGGAGATGAGACTGCGCTGTGCAAGGAAAAGTGGAACCGGGGTGTACCAACGTTCGAGGCCCCCCAATGGCAGGGCAGGGATTAAGGGAGAGACACCCATATAATCCCAGCGAATCACCCACATCCCTTGCTGCAGAGGAAGGGGAACCCTCCCCTCAGTCCCTGCCAAACTGTCCTGGGGTATATCCCTTCCTGACCCCTGCCGGCGGCCAACGGGAGCCCTGAAGCATGAACATTAACGACATACGACATAACCCAGAAGGGAGCCCCAGGGCAGCTGAGCCCTGTCCCTGCTCTCACAAGCAATGCCGGCCTCTGACCACCCTCATCTGCTCGCTTTTCAAAGTAATTACGTTGTTTGCCCCCCGCCTCTCCTAGTGGGGGGCTGGTCCCGAGCCTCATCCTGCTGATGGTTAGAAACCATCTCCTAATTTCCAACCGGAATTTGTTGGTGGCACGTTTCTGCCCATCGTCCCTTAGCTTCCGTCACTCTTCTTCGGTCCTGGGGCGTAGCCCCCCAATGTAGCTATTGAGAGAAACTAGAGCGCCCTCATTTTGTTCCCCTAAACCAGCCAGCCCCCCGCAGTCTCCTCCATCCCCCTGGTCAGCCCAGCCACTCAGTCTCTGCACCTGGCCCGATTTGGCTTCCTCTGGCCAATTTCCTTCCACAACGCCCTGAGGTGTGAGCTGGAGACAGGCGGGCTCAGCAGACCTGCCATTAAGTGGCTCTGTACATGATTAAACAACCGCAAATAAAGAGTCGTTATTAATGGAAGGACGAGGTCTGGAGGGAGGTCTTGAGTGGGAACCTCCCTCAAGGAACAGCCAGACTGGGTCAGAGCAAAGGCCCATCCAGCCCAGTGTCCTGTCTTCCGACAGTGGCCAGTGCCGGGTGCCCCAGAGGGAATGAACAGACAAGGAATCGTCAAGTGTCCATCCCCTGTTGCCCATTCCCAGCTCCTGGAAAACAGAGACTAGTGACACCATCCCTGTCCAGCCTGGCTAGTAGCCATTGATGGATGTATCCTCCAGGAACTGACCTAGTTCTTTTCTGAACTCTGCTATAGTCTCGGCCTTCACACCGTCCTCCGGCGAGGAGTTCCACAGGTTGACTGTGTGTTGGGTGAAGAAATATTTCCTTGTGTTTGTGTTAAACCTGATGCCTGTTCACTTCATTGGGGAACCCCTAGTTCTTGTGTTCTGAGAGGGAGTAAATAACACATCCTGATTTACTTTCTCCACACTAGTCATGATTTTATAGACTCTATCATATCCCTCCTGAGTTGTTTCTTTTCCAAGCTGAACAGTCCCAGTCTGATTAATCTCTCCTCATACGGAAGCCGTTCCAGACCCCTAATCATTTTTTGCTGCCCTTTTCTGAACCTTTTCCAATTCCAATATATGTCTTTGCAGATGGGGTGACCACACCTGCATCAGTATTCCAGATTTGGGTGTACCGTGGATTCAGGGATGACGAGGTGGGGGGGGGCCCGGTGGTCTGGAAGGAGGTGTTGTGCCAGGGGGTCCCGGCCCCACCCCATCTCCGCACCCGGCCCCAGGGGGCACTGTGCCAGGGGGTCCCCACACTGCCCCATCACCCCACCCGGCCCCAGGGGGTGCTGTGCCAGGGGGTCCCCACACTGCCCCATCTCCCCACCTGGCCCCAGGGGGTGCTGTGCCATGGGGTCCCCACACTGCCCTATCTCCCCACCTGGCCTCAGGAGGCACTGTGCCAGGGGTCCCCACACTGCCCCATCTCCCCACCCGGCCCCAGGGGGTGCTGTGCCGGGGGGTCCTGGTCCGGAAGGGGGCCCGGCTTCCCCACCCTGTTTAGCTGGTCCACACTTGCTGGGGGGGGGGCCTAAACCTGCTCTCGGCGGCCCTGCATGGATTTATATGGAGGCAACATGATATTTTCTGCCTTATTATCTCTCCCTTTCTCAACGACTCCACCGTTCCGTTCGCTTTTTTCACTGCCGCTGTTTTCGGAGAACTTCCCACACTGACTCCAAGCTCTTTTCCTTCAGGGGCAGCAGCTAATTTAGCCCCCAGAATTTTATACGTCTCCACAGGGAAGTGTCCCGGGTCCGGTGTCATTGCTCAGCGGTAGGAGTAGAGAGCAGACGGATCCAGTCTGCAGATGATACAGAGCGAGGGGGGTTTGCGATCGAGGAGGGGGGAGTGTGTCTGTCCTTGGGGGAGGACAGAGCTAACGTTGAAAGGGATCTTGATAAATTGGAGGACTGGGCTGTAGCCAGCAAGGTGCCCCACTTAGGGGACAAATATTTAATAACGGGCTCTTCGATCTGGCAGACAAAGGTGTCAGTAGAAGCTGGTCAAATTCAGCCTGGGAAGAAGGTGGGATTTTTTTTAACACTGGGAGCAATTACCCATGGGGACATTTCCCCAAAGTGGGCGTTGAATCCTCCATCCCTGGCTGCTTTTAAATCCAGCTGGGCCGTGTTTCTGCTCTGGGAATTATTGTGGGGAAGGTCCCCTGCCTGGCAGACAGGAGGTCTGACTCAAATCCCAAAGGCCCCAGAATTTGTAGACCTGCCCGCAGAGGGCGACTGGCTCTGGGGAGCGACCTCCCCGCCCCCCCTTAGTGAGGGCTCGGGCACAGATCGGAGCTTGGGGATTCCCGTGAAATGTCCAGCTAGGGTGACCAGACGGCACGTGTGAAAAATCGGGACGAGGGTAATAGGCACCTCTATAAGACAAAGCCCCATATATCGGGACTGTCCCTATAAAATCAGGACGTCTGGTCACCCTAGGCCCAGTGCCCCCTGCCCGTCGGCACCGAGAGATCCTTGGGGCGCACTGCAGCCTGGCTCCAGCTGAAGTCACCCCGTGACTGCAGTGCGGATGGAGTTGGGAATCTGACCTCACCCCTGTCCCTGGGTCAATCCAGAGTCACTCCCTTTCACGGAACCCCGAGGGGCGGTTCTAGAACACGGGGCCTTCATGACACCACAGGGTGTTCTAGAAGGGAGGCCACGACCCCCGGCCACGAAGAGCAGGGGGGCCCCCATACAGCTCCCAGCTGCTGCCCAGCACCCCTCTGGCCAGCCCCAAACACCCCCAGCCGCTTCCCAGCCCCCCTCTGGCCAGCCCCAAACACCCCCCATCTCTCTCTCCATCGCTTTGTCTGCCCAGCGCGGCCCCGACGGTGCCGTTGGCTCGTTCCCGGCGCGCCCCATCTCAGCTCCCCTCGATCCGCAGTCCAGCTGCCCCCCCCGGCCCTGTGGGGATGGGGGTCCTGGGGCTGGTGACCCTGCTGGCCTGTCTGAGCGTGGGGGGCCGGGGGAAGATCTTCACCCGCTGTGAGCTGGCGGAGACGCTGCAGGACAGCGGGATGGACGGATACGAGGGATACAGCCTGGCCAACTGTGAGTGAGCCCTCAGGCCTGCCCCACGGACTCGTCTATGGGGCTGTAAAAGGAGCAAAGAGTCCTGTGGCACCTTATAGACTAACAGACGGGGCTGTGTGTCCCTACCACATCACTCTTCATGGGGCCTTCCTATGGGATTGTGTGCCCCTCCTGCACTGCACCCCGTGGGACCTCCCTATGGGGCTCTGTCCCTCCCGCATCACCCCCCCCGTGGGACCTCCATATGGGGCTGTGTCCCTCCTGCACCGCTCCCCCCGTGGGACCTCCTTATGGGGCTGTGTCCCTCCTGCACCGCTCCACCCGTGGGACCTCTTTATGGGGCTGTGTGCCCCTCCTGCACTGTTCCCCGTGGGACCTCCCTATGGGCTGTGTGCCCCCCCTCCCCATGGGAACTCCCTATGGGGCTGTGCCCCTCCCATACTGCTCCCCGTCTCTATGGGGCTGTGTGCCCCCCTCCCCATCTCTATGGGGCTGTGCCCCCCAGGGGTCTGCCTGGCGTTCTACACGAGCGGCTTCGACACGGCAGCCGTGGGGGCCAATGCGGATGGCAGCTCCGACTACGGGATCTTCCAGATCAACAGTGGCTGGTGGTGCCAGGATGCCCAGATCCCGTCGGAGAACCTGTGCCATGTGCGCTGCCAGGGTGAGGTGCCAGGGGGCACTGAGCTGTGGGGGGGGGGTCAGTGGGGGGCTCTGTGCTGCAGGGGGTGGGTGGGGGTCAGTGGGGGGTGCTGTGCTGCAGGGGGTGGGTGGGGGCTCAGTGAGGGGCACTGGGCTGCACGGGTCAGGCAGGGGGTCAGTGGGGGGGCTCAGCAGTGGGGCGCTGTGCTCTGGTACATTCCTGTGCGACACCCAGTCATGCTTCTAACCACTCCTGCGTCCTGCAGCCCCCCAGGATCTGGAGTATTTTCCCTGCCTGCTGAGCCACGCCGGGGGCTGTGTTATGGGGTGCGGTGAGAACACACGCCCTTCCCGTCAGCAGACACCGGGGGGCAGCAGGGATTCGGGGTGGTGGTGGATTTGGCTGGTGTGGTTGGAGCCGATCTGACCCCCTCCCCATTCATCCCAGCCGCCCCGCAACTCTGCAGCCTCCCTGAGGGGGCCCATCCCTGCCTTACCCTCCCTCCCTTGCTCCCAGATTTGCTGAACCCCGACATCAAGGATGACATCAACTGTGTGAAGAGAGTGGTGCAGGATCCTCAGGGCATGGAGGCTTGGTAAGGGGGCTCCCTGGGCAGAGGGGTATTCCCAACAGAGGAGCTCTGCATCTCGGCACTGGACGAGACCTTCGCATGCGGTGCTATGTGTGGGTGTTCGCCAGCTGCCCCGCCTCAGAGGTGGCTGCACCTCAGCAGCAGGCGAGCCATCCCATGTGGCGTTATGTGCGGCTGTTCTCCATCTGCCCCACCCCAGAAGTAGCTACATCTCAGCACTGGGCAAGCCATCCCCGTGTGGTGTTATGTGCGGCTGTTCTCCAACTGCCCCACCCCAGAAGTGGTTGCATCTCAGCACCGGGTGAGCCATCCCAGTGTAGTGTTATGTGCAGCTGTTCTCCATCTGCCCCTCCCCAGAAGTGGCTGCATCTCAGCACTGGGCAAGCCATCCCCACAGCTTCTCTCTCAGTGTTACTGTCCTGGTGACGCCTCATCTCATCTGTCACTTCCCCTCCCTCAGGGACGACTGGAAGGAACATTGCGAGAAGCAAGACCTGACTGAGTGGGTTGAGAGTTGTAATCTGTGAGGCCCGAGCGTGTTTCCCCCACGGGGGACGTCTGTCCTTCTCCCTGTGTCTGTCTGTCCGTTCACACGAATGCTCCCTGCACTGAGCAATCTCGAAGGAATTTATAAACCCCGTTGGTTGAAATCTTCTTGCTGTGTTTCTCTGGTCAGACGCCCGTGCAGGCTGCCAGGGGCCCTGAGACCCCTGTGAAGTGAAACCAGTGAAGTGAAGTCAATGAAAACCCTCCAGTGAAAACAGATCAGGCCCCAGGGCCCACCCCAGCCTGGTACCCAGAGCCAGGGCTAACAAGGTCACCTTGTCTCCTCCCGACGCACTCTTTGTTCTCCAGCCAGCGCCCCTCCATGCAGAGGGCCAGACCATTGTTGGGGGGCGGGGGGAGGGTACAGGATCTCTGGATTCTTCTGCAAAGAAAAGCCCTTTCCCTCTCCCCTGGTAAATCATGTGGTACACAGGGGAAACTGAGGCACACACCTCAGTGTGGTGGGGGTGTGGCCTGGGCAGAGACTTGGGGAGCTCCCCCTGGCAGATAAACACCTGGCACCTATGTTCTGGCCCCCGCTAGGGACGGCCTTGCCCCCTGCAAAGCAGTTGCCCTGACTGCTTGCTGTCATGGCGTCTGATCCCAGCAGCAGGGAACCTATCAGAGCAGACCCCATATTACCACCCTCCAAAGGTGGCAGGCTAAATCTGCCTCGCAGCAAAGACCCAGACACAGCTCAGGCCTGCCTCCCCGCAATGGGTCTCTTGCAGAGCGATCTCCTCGTTAGGCCCCTGACTTCAGGAGCAGCTCTAGACATTTCGCCACCCCAAGCACGCTGGCTTGCCGCGGGGGGCACTCTGCTGGTTGCCGGTCTCCGGTGGACCTCCCGCAGGCATGCCTGTGGAGGGTCCGCTGGTCCCGTGGCTCCACCGAAGCCACGGGACCAGTGGACCCTCTGCAGGCATGCCTACAGGAGGTCCACCGGAGCCGCGGGACCAGTGGACCCTCCGCAGGCATGCCTGCAGGAGGTCCACCGGAGCCGCGGGACCAGTGGACCCTCTGCAGGCATGCCGCCGAAGGCAGCCTGCCTGCCGCCCTCCTGGTGACCGGCAGAGCGCCCCCCTCCCCCCGTGGCATGCCGCCCCAAGCACGCGCTTGGCATGCTGGGGCCTGGAGCCACCACTGCTTGGGTTGCACAAACAGCAGGTGAGACAATGGCACCTCCATCCCTCCTGCTAGCACGTCCCGGTCCCATGGGGATTTGCACTTAGAGGAGTCAGCGTGGGACCCTTAGCACCATGGGACCGGCTACGGGGCAGCTCTCGGGCCACCTCCGATGACCTGCACTGAATTGGAGGATTATCTGCCGCGGGCAGATCTCTCTCTCTTTGCCTCCACTTGCTCAGGAAACGAGCTTGAGCTGAGGCAGCCGCTCTATTTCCTGTGCCCAACCCATTTCCTGTTGACTCTCGGGGAGACAGACCCACAGAGGACTTGCTAACCTGCTTTGTTTCCAACAGAGGTGGAGACTCAGGGCCCCTTGTCCTAACAGGCCCAGCTTACATGGCGGAAGCAAGACGTGCGATGGATGTTCCCTCTCTCCCCCACCGCTGTAGCCCCTGAGCTCTGGCTGGAAAGGAGGGGGGCGGGTCTCTCCTCTGCTGCAGCAGCCCCCACGCTGGGACTGGAAAGGGGGGGGGTCTCTCCCCAGCAGCCACAGCCCTGAGACGCTTTCTGTGGCCGCCGTAGCCCTGCGGTCCCAAATTCCCCCCACTCCCTCTTCTCACCCCACTGCCCCTCCCACCTACTCCCTATTCCCCCCAAGGCCACCACCCCACCTTACATGTGCATCTTCTCCAGGGTCCAGGCACCTAATTAGTGGAACCCCGCCTGTGCAGCTCCACTAATTAGATGGATGGCCCTTCATTCTCTCGTGGGCGGCCGCCCAGGGGTGCTCCTTAGAGGGAACTATCCGCGGACCACCTGAATGGAGCTCGCGGGCCACTGGTGGTCCATGGACCACAGTCTGAGAACCTCTGAGTGCTCGTTTAAAGTTGCCCAACGCTCCTTTATAGTGTTGTTTGGCAGCCGCCTGCTTTGTCCATGTGGAAATAAAGGAAGAGGGAGGCAGGCGTCAGGACCCTAATTGGGCCCTGGGTGATCACGACTTCCCACCACCCAACACAGATGTAATGAGGTTGAGTGGCGCCTGTATAAGAAAAACTAAAACTACTGATTATTTCTCAAAAAAAGTTTTGAATGACTTTCGACTTTGGCGGCACTTCAGCGGCGGGTCCTTCAGTGCTGTGGAAGACCTGGAATGAGTGAACCACCCCCCCCCCGCTGAAGTGCAGCCAAAGACCCGGACCACTGCCAGGTATTCAAATCGGGCCCCGCAGTTCCTAAAGCCGGCCCTGACGTTACCTTTCAGTTGGCCGTTTTCTGCACTGGCCAGGTATAGAGGGTCGCGAAGAGCACGTCCCTTCGGTTCAGGGGGTGTGGGTCAGGTTTCCCTTATGACCAAAACACACACACAGTCCCGTGCCTTCGTACTTTTTATCTGATCTGTCAGCCGTGTCTTAAAACAGACCGACCAATTAGGGTCAGCCAAATCTTTAATGTGGTTAACGTTGTCGTCTTGGCTGCAGAATTTATGCTTACTTATCTCCTTGTGTTTCTTTGACCGTATAATTTATACTTAGTTATTTTCTTGTAGCCAGTTGTTTTAATAGTGGGTTAGACAAGCTGTGCCTGGGGGCACAACTTATCTCATTTTATAGGAGTTAGAATGTGTTATCTGGTTGCAGCTCGTTTTGACCATAAGTCTTAGCTTACTTCTGCAAAGCTCGCCCTTTTCACCCTGCAAAGCTCGCCCTTTTCACCCTGCAAAGCTCACCCTTTTCACTTCTGCGAAGCTCGCCCTTATCACCCTGCAAAGGTCACCCTTATCACCCTGCAAAGCTCGCCCTTATCACCCTGCAAAGGTCACCCTTATCACCCTGCGAAGCTCGCCCTTTTCACCCTGCAAAGCTCGCCCTTATCACCCTGCAAAGTGGAAGTTTGAGGCCTAACCTTGACAATACCTTTGTTCATTTTAAGCTTGGCAATACTTTTGCTCAGAGATTAATCACAGTCCACTGCTTGCAGGAAGAGCAGCCCACTGGAGTGAGCTGGTGGGGGCTTGGAACCAGGGCAGGACAACAGCCCCCCATCAGCTCCCCTAAGTTCCCTGTGCCGCCCAGCAGGCTATCAATTGCTGGGCAGTTCAGCTGTTCCTGCCCCCACTGCCATGTGCTGCTCCTGCCCTCTGCCTTGGAGCTGCCTCCGGGAGCCTCCTGCTTGCTGTGCAGGTAGGGTGACCAGATGTCCCGATTTTATAGGGACAGTCCTGATTTTTGGGTCTTTTTCATATAGAGGCTCCTATTACCTCCCACCCCTGTCCTGATTTTTCACTCTTGCTGTCTGGTCACCCTATGTGCAGTGGGGTGAGGGGGAGGGAAAGGGATGCTGGTGTGACGGTGTCCCTCTGCCCCTTTCTTGCCCCCCATCTCCACAGAGCAGCATGTGTGTGTGTGGGTGGGTGGGGACGACAGGGCTCAGAATGGAGGGAGCTTGCTGGCAGCAGCTGCTGTCTCTGTGTCTCTCTCTCACACACAGGGTGTGTGTGTCTCTGTGTCTCTCTCCCATGCGGCCTCCCGCCGTCCTCCATTTGTGCTGCCCTGCAGAGCATTGTTATGTGTTAACCCTCGAGGGCTCAGCCGAGTGCTAGTTCATCGTTTAGCAGTAAGGCTCCCTGGGGACTATCCCACCCTCTGACTCCACCACCTCAACCAAGCCTCACAATCATCATAGCTGTGTACAGAATTTAATTGTTTGTTTAAAACGTATACTGTGTATATATGAGTCTTGTGTCTGGCAAAAAAAAATTCCCTGGAACCTAACCCCCCCATTTACACTAATTCTTATGGGGCAACTGGATTCACTTAACATCATTTCGCCTAACGTACCTGTCATAAAGGGATAGTTAAGAGTTAATGGAACAGAAGAACTTCATGTCTCTTTTGTCTGTAAAGGGTTAACAAGGCCAGTGAGCCTGGCTGTCACCTGACCAGAGGAGCAATCAGGGGACAGGATACTTTCAAAACTTGGGGGAGGGAAGTTTGTGTGTGTGCTGTTAGTGTTTGGTTGTTGTTCACTCTGGGGGCTCAGAGGGACCAGACGTGCAACCAGGTTTCTCTCCAATCTCTCCGATACAGGCTCTTATATGTCCAGAATAGTGAGTACTAGGTAGATAAGGCGAGTGAGGCTTATGGTTGTTTTATTTGCAAATGTGTATTTGGCTGGAAGGATTTTAATTTGTACTTGTATCCTTAGGCTGGGAGGATATTCCCAGCGTCTATAGCTGAAAGACCCTGTACCTATTCCATTTTTTAAATTTACAAAGATAATTTTCACTGTTTTTTCTCTCTTTAATTAAAAGCTTTTCTTGTTTAAGAACCCGATTGTTTTTTTATTCTGGTGTGAGACCCCAGGGGACTGGGTCTGGATCCACCAGGGAATTGGTGGGGAGAAAGGAGGGAAGGGGGAGAGAAAGCTTAATTTCTCTCTGTGTTAGGATTACTTTCTCTCTCAGGGAGAGTCTGGGAGGGGAAGAGAGAAGGAGAGAGGAAGATGCATTTTCCTCTCTGTTTCAAGATTCAAGGAGTTTGAATCACAGTGATCTTCCAGGGTAACCCAGGGAGGGGAAGCCTGGGAGAGGCAACAGTGAAGGAAAGGGTTTACTTTCCTTGTGTTAAGATACAGAGGGTCTGGGTCTTGGGGGTCCCCGGGCAAGGTTTTGTGGGGACCAGAGTGTACCAGGCACTGGAATTCCTGGTTGGTGGCAGCGCTACAGGTTCTAAGCTGGGATTGAGCTTAGAGGAATTCATGCTGGTACCCCATCTAAGGTTCAGAGTGGGGAATTATACCATGACAGTACCATTTTTCAGGAACATAACTGCAACATTAAGTGAGGAGTTACTGTATATTTTTTAAAATACTATAAAAATGTGAGGGCTCTGGGGTGGGGCTGGGGATGAGGGGTTTGGGGTGTGGGAGGGGCTCAGGGCTGGGGCAGAGGGTTGGAGTGCAGGGGATGAAGGCTCTGGGGTGGGGCTGGGGATGAGGGATTTGTGATGTGGGAGGGGCTCAGGGCTGGGGCAGAGGGTTGGGGTGCAGGGGGTGAAGGCTCTGGGGTGGGGCTGGGGATGAGGGGTTTGCAATGTGGGAGGGGCTCAGGGCTGGGGCAGAGGGTTGGAGTGCAGGGGATGAGGGCTCTGGCTGGAGGCTCTGGGGTGGGACGGGGCTGGGGATGAGGAGTTTGGGGTGCAGACAGGCTGCCCCAGGGCAAGGGCCAGGGAGGAGGACTCCCCCCAGCCCTCTCCTCCAGGCAGCAGCCAGCTCCAGGGGAGCCCCCCCGCCACTTCCTGCCCTGCATCTCACTCACCTGACACCACAGTCACTGTGTGTGCTCCCAGGGCCCCCCTCAGGTACAGGAAGCCCCCTCGCCTCCCCTGCAGCCCTGTGCTAGGCGGGGGGGCTGCCATCACATGTGCACTTCCTCCCCTGCTGCTGCCCCTCCCTGCAGCCTCACTGCCCCTTGTCTAGCGTGGGGCAGGAGTGGTGACTGCAGGCGGGGAGGGGGCCCCCTGTGCTGGTGGAGGGTCCCATTGAAAAATGAAAAGGTCTGAGGGGGAAGGGCAGGCTCAGGGTCAGTAGTGGTGGGGTGGGGGGCACTAGGACCCTGCGGTGGCAGTTGATGCAGGAGGCAGCATGGAGCTGCTCTGGGGCCCCGGGGAGATGCGGGGGGGCAGCAAGTGGGGGCAGGGGGACACTCGGGGGAGGCGCATGGGGAAAGCAGGTGGGGCTGGGGGAGAGACCCGGCCTCGAACATTGGCAGCACTGGGCCCCCGGGCCCTGAATATTGCTGGAGCCTGGGCACCATGGGCCCATACAACTCGCCGCCTATGAACACACCCGTGTCCGCGGCAATCGGACCCGCTCAGTCAGTGCACCAGGACGCTGCCCCCTCGGCTGGGGTGCCCCTCCTCTGACTTCTCCTTTAGACACTGGCACAACCAAGTTACGTATCACGCTCCGGACGCCGTCTGCTAGTTACCACTCCTCTCCTTGTGCCTGCCCGTCCTTATCTTATCCACGGGGTCGGGGTGTTGCTGGAGCACTTCTTAGCAACTAGTTTCCACAGTTACTTGAGAGATCTGTGGGGTTTCGTACCCTCCTCTGCGGTCAGGAATGTGCTTACTTGGTGTCAGATAATACCGAGTGGGTTGGTATTTGCCCATGGCCAGGCGTACTCCGGTTCCCACTGTTAGTTATGCCAAACTGAGGATTCCCTCTTCTGTTCATTCCCTCTGGGGCACCTGGCATCGGGCACTGGCAGTTGACAGGACACTGGGCTGGCTGGACCCTTGGTCTGACTGAGTCTGGCTGCTCTTATGTTCCTATGTCAAGGGCTCCCGCAAGGCCTACAATCCGGTTCATAGGCGCCAACTGCGTGGGTGCTCCAGGGCTGGATCACCCACAGAAAAAAAAGTGGGTGCCGAGCAGGGTCGTCCCTAGCCACCCCAGCCCCCACTCCCCTGAGAACTGCAGCAGGGCCAGGCCTGCACTCACCAGCGGTGGGAAGTACAGACCAGACTCTCTTCAGGATACTAAAATCAATAAGGGGCGGTCAGGGGACAGGGTAGCGGGTGGGGACCCAGGGGGCGGTTAGGGGCAGGGGTGTGGATAGGGGTGGGGCAGTAAGGAAGCAGGGAGCAGGGGGGTTTGGATAGGGGGTGGGGACCCAGGGGACAGTTAGGGGTGGGGGTGTGGATAGGGGTTGGGGCAGTAAGGAAGCAGGGAGCAGGGGGGGTTGGATAGGGGGTGGGGACCCAGGGGGCAGTTATGGGCAGGGGTGTGGATAGAGGTTGGGGCAGTTAGGAGGCAAGGGGCAGGAGGGGGTGGAGACCCAGGGGGCGGTTAGGGGCAGGGATGTGGGTAGGGGTCGGGGGGACAGTTGGGACAGGGAGAAGGGGGGTTAGATAAGGGGTGGGGTCCCGGGGGGCAGTTAGGGGACAAGGAGCAGGGGCCGGTTGGATGGGGCTGAGGTTCGGGGGGGCAGTCAAGGGACAGGGAAGAGGGTGGGTTGGATAGGTGTGGGAGTCCTGAGGGGCCTGTTAGGGGGCAGGGGTGTGGATAGGGGTCAGGGCAGTCAGGAGACAGGGAGAAGGGGGGGTTGGATAGGGAGTGGGGTCCTGGGGGGGGGTTAATGGCAGGGGTCCCAGGAGGGGGCGCTCAGGGGACAAGGAGCAAGGGGGGTTGGATGCGTCAGGAGTTCTGAGGGGGGCAACCGGGGGGCAGCCAGGGGGTGGGAAGTGGGAGGGGGCGAATAGGTGGTGGGGGCCAGGCTATTTGGGGAGGCACAGCCGTCCCTACCCGGCCCTCCATACAGTTTTGCAACCCCGAAGTGACCCTCAGTCCAAAAGGTTTGCCCACCCCTGTGCTAGCCGGTCACTCTACTCAGGGACAGTTTGACGTCAATCACATGAACGCTCTTCCTCAATAACCGCCAGAACTTTGTCCAAACAAACTGAGACATGAGGTTCCACGATGTCCTTCACTAATTTCTCCATACATTTTTGTTTTCTGGTCGAAGTATCCCTCATTTCAAATTGATCTTGCGTCTCATCGCTTTCACCGCAGTTGGAGCACCAAAGTGACCGCTTGTATATGACAAAAAGGACAGTCACCCCGAAAATGACGCCTAGACCCGCAATCTGGAGAGGAAAAAGAAAAATCAGCACATTCAGATTTGTTATTTATATTGGACTTTTTCTTCACAAATGTTTTGCGTCCCACCACCGGGGGTAGGGACAGGGTGACGTATAGTTTAAGGTCCCTGTGCACAGGTAGGCGTGAATCAAGCCTTGGAGGCTTTACTGACACAATCTAGTTATCACGAGTGTAATTTAGTAATCTGGGTCCCTTCCCTGCTCCATGCCCCGTAACACATCACATTTCAAAACAATCTGGGTTGAGGGGAGAATGTGACACTGACAGACCCTTATCCTGCCCCACTTTCCCTGCCAGAGGTGCCATCTTTCTGCTTGACCCCTGCTCTGCCCCAGACTCCTCCCTCACTCCTCCCCTTCTCCTAGACCCCCACCCCCTCTTCCTGCCCTGTTCCGCCCCCTCCGTCAAGTGCATCCAGCCCTCCAACGAACAGTGGGTGGGAGCTGCTGGGGGGGATGGGGAGGATCGGATTGGTGGGGCCCGCCAGTGGGTGCTGAGTGGGCGCCCGGGGCCGTGACTTGGTCTCTGAGGTGTTACCACGATACCATTGAATCTCAGAGTTACGAACAGACCAGTCAACCGCACATCTCCTTTGGAAGCTGGAAGTGCACAATCAGACAGCAGTAGAGACAGAAAAAAAAAATACAAGAAAGCAAATACAGAACAGTTTTGTGTTAACTGTAAACTACTAACAAATAAAGGGAAATCAGCATTTTTCTTCTGCATAGTAAAGTTTCAAAGTTGGTTTAAGTCAATGGTCAGCGTTTTGTTCACATTTACGTACATTTCAGAGTCACGAACAGCCTCCATTCCCGAGAGGTTCGTAACTCTGAGGTTCAACTGTACAAAGAAACCCAATGAATAGGGTGACCAGATAGCAAATGTGAAAAATCAGGACATGGGGTGTGTGTGTGTGGGGTAATAGGAGCCTATATAAGAAAAAGACCCCAAAATTGGGACTGTCCCTATAAAATAGGGACATCTGGTCACCTTACCTACGAATGATACCTCTTTTCCTAAGCTAGACAAAGCCAAAAAGTGAAGAAGGAAGCACACAAAACTGTGGCTGTGATCCCATATGTTTCAGTGCTGCTGAGACTCTCTTTTGACAACAGGGGTTGCTTGGAAAAATAGTGTGTAATTGTGTAATTAAAGACTGCATCATAACAAAGACAGAATTAAGGCCACACAGACAACCATAAAGCTGCATTTCCTAACTTCAGAGCATTTGACTTCCAACCTTAATATTCTTTTAAGATGATCTGTTTTACGTATGCTTTGAATTAACTCTCTATTTTGGATCTGTTTTGTGTGTTTTTATTTATTGCCTGAATGCCCCCAAGCAATACATCTCACATAGCATTTACCAGTCATTCTTATACAGCGTTAATGTCTCATGGCTGACCCAGGCTTTGGATCAAGGTACTTTTTTCAACCCTGCATTTGTAACTGTCTCATCTCTTCCAGACTGGACCAAGAATCCAAGACAGCTGAGAGCAAAATGCCAGAGAGGGTTGAGTTTCTCATGAAAGATCTGTAATGGGAGAACCTTACCTGTGATGTTACATAACAGTCACTGGGCTGTTCTGTATTGTCTGCTGTGAAGTCTTCAGATGTTTTACACAGACAATCCACATATTTTCCATCCAGGAGAAGAATGACAATCCATATAATAGAAGGCAAGACAATCCTAAAGGAAGACTCAAACCAGTGATCAAAGCTAAGGCAGCATCTCTTGAGATATTTTTGCTGAAAAGCCATGCTCATGAAAAGGAAAAGCACAGCTGGCACAACAAAATAGAGGACACTGTACCAGTTTCTTAAGGTCTTCTTTGGAGGACATTTAAATTCAACTTCCATTACATTTTCGATCCCTATCAAAATTAATAAGACAATTGAAGTAGATGCAATCCCATATTCTTTTTGCCAAGTCTCAAAAAATTTCTTAAATTTCATTTTGCCTTGCAAACCAGACTGCTGCTAACTCAGGGCCGGGGAGAGAAACGCTGAGACGTTTGGGTTATGTGGCTCCTCTCCACTTCGAGAGATAATTAAGTAGGAGTGAAAATGAAAGTGAAAATATTGCCACTGCAGGGGGAGAGTAGTCAGATTGGGTCAGCAGAGAACCCCGGACAGCCCACACTGCTCCTCGAAGGAGTCTAGGGAGCCAGCGGACGCTGCCCAGTGGCGTTCTGCCTGGATACGTGGCAACAACTGTCGCTTGGTAGCCACTAGTGAGGTGCCATCTGTGGCCGGGCAAGCAGATGAGTTCGGCAGCTCCTCGGGAGTAAGCAACTGCGGAAAGTGGGAGGTGCAAAGCTGTGCAGATCGAGGCTCGCTGACGGAGGGTCGTCCTCTCCCTGGGTAATTGGGGTCAGACCCAGGGCCTCAATCTCCTCAAAAATGGAGGAGAAGTCTCCACCCACTACCCCGGAGGGCTCTCCAGCGGCATCCGGGGCAACACTCACCCTGGTGCCGACGGGGGGCACGGATGGAAAGGGGGTGGGAGAGGCTCCAGCAGAGGGCCCCATGAGGAGGGACTCCAGAAGAGGGGCAGCAATTGCCCTTCTTTGCTGCCACGACACCCGCAGCCGGCTCCGGTGGTCGGAGCGTATCTGGGAGCAAGACAGAAGGCTCACTCCCAGCAGCCCCCTTCCCGGTCTTACAGGGGGCCTCCGCCCCCTCCACTTGCCCCGCTTCCCCCGAATGAGGACCCAGCACTCTGAGGTGTCATCGGACGGCTGTCTAGCAGGGGCAGGGCGGTGGGATGGGGTGTCGGGAGGGTAGTGGGGGGGCAGCATGAGGAAGGGAAAACTCCCCCTGGGACGGGCCCTCTCCCACACTCAGGGATAACCCCATCGTACTCTCCTCCACGGGCCCCACCAGACCATGCACCGTGGAGGTGGGGCCTTCCCACCCGGGTGTACTGGGGTGGGATTGCCCCCAGGGACCGAGTGGGAGCGGTGGTAGGCTGGGAAGGAGGAGGGGTGACTATGGATGCCAGGCCACCAGGGGTTTGGGGGTCCCGGATGCTCCTCCATGCCAGGCCAGGGGGCAGTCCCTCTGGATGTGCCCCATTTCCCAGCAGAGGTAGAATCGGGCCTCCCCTGAGGAATAACGTACCCAGATTTGGGCCCCCTAGCAGGGGACCAAAAAGGACCCTCGAGGGCCTCTCTGCCCCCAGTTGGAGCTGCACCTGCCGGCAGAACAGAGGGCGGGATCCTTACAGTGTCATTGGGGAGTGTGGTGAATACTGGGGTTCAATGTAAAAGGGGGTGCACAAGCATGGGGGGGACATGAGCACATGGAGCAGGGGGGCTAGCTGGGGAGGGGGTACCGAAGAGGGAGAAGGGTGAAGCAAATAGACTGGGGGCAGGGCAGGAAAAAGGAAAGAACTAGCTCCGGGGGCTGGGGCAGGGCAGGCAAACAAACTGAAGCTACCTGGGGCCAAACCAAAAAAAAAATTGCGGGTGGAGAAGGGCATCAAGGGACGGGCGGGGCAGGGGGCGGAACTGCTGCAGGGAGACGGGCGGGCAAGGCAGAGGACGGGGAAAGTCCACCAAGCGAAAGCAGCCAGAGATAGAAGGGCCAGTCCAAAGGGAGGCACATGCGCCCACGGGCCCTTGGGCCCTTGTTTACACAGTGCGCTGCTGGCTCCTGCCACAGGACCCGCCGGCGGAGAGCGAGGCAAGGCCAGCAGCCGAGTCCCAGAGGAAGGAGCGGAGGCAGAGGGTTGGTGGGGGCGGTTGAGGGTGGCAACAGTGGGGGTGGGTGCAGGGGGGACACATGGACCAGGGGGCAGGCTCCAGTCCATGCCACACCCCCAGTCTCCCCACAGCAACCGTGAATACTCCCAGCACAAGAGCAAAGTTGGAAAGTGACTCAGTTCTGCAGGGTTCCTGCCTGATCCCCCCCGTAGCGAAGGTCTCCGTCTTCCTCCTCGAGGCACCGGCAGGCTCCCAGGCAGCAGAGGCTGCACCAGGCAGCCTGGGAACCAGGCAGGAGGCAGCCCTCAGGTGGTATCAGCAGCAGCAGAGGCGGGGTCCCTCACTCCTCCTCCAGGAACCAGGCCAGCAGCCAAGCGCCACAAGGCCCGACAACAACAGCAAGCACAGCAGCTCCACACCCATACGAGATGGCAGATATGCCAGCCCTGCAGCAGAGGATGGGGATAGGTGACAAAGCAGGGCCAGGGAGCAGTGGGAGAGGGGAGATATATAAGCCCTAGGCTAGTTCCCTGTCGATTAGGGAGGGTGGCTGCAGGTTAATTGGAGCACCTGTAGTCAATTAAGGCCCTGTCAGGACTCTACTAAAAAACCCTGCTTCAGGCAGATTGTGTGTGAGCAGGGGTGGCTCCAGGCACCAGCACGCCAAGTGCGTGCCTGGGGCGGCAAGCTGTGGGGGTCACTCTGCCAGTTGCCACAAGGGCGGCAGGCAGGTTGCCTTCAGCGGCATGCCTGCCGAGGGTCTGCTGGTCCCGCGGCTTCGGCAGACCTCCCGCAGGTGTGCCGCCGAATCCACAGGACTGGGGACCTGCCGAAGGCAACCTGCCTTGCTTAGGGCAGCAAAATACCTAGAGACATCCTTGTGTGTGAGTGAGAGTGTGTGTGACTGACTGAGAGGCTGTGAGAAAGAGAGGAAAAAAACACCAAAACAAAACTCCCCAACAACAACCATGGAGTTGGGGGTCTGTGTCTCTGGGTATGTCTACATCTACAATTTTGCAGCGCTGGTTGTTACAGCCGTATTAGTACAGCTGTATAGGGCCAGCGTTGCAGAGTGGCCACACTTACAGCAACCAGCGCTGCAAGTGGTGTTAGATGTGGCCACACTGCAGCGCTGTTGGGCGGCTTCAAGGAGGGTTCGGGGAATGCGAGAGCAAACCGGGGAAGGAGACCAGCTTCGCCGCGGTTTGCTCTCGCGTTCCCCGAACCCCCCTGCAAACCGCAGGGAAGGAGACCTGCTTGCACGGGGGTTCGGGGAACGCAAGAGCAAACCGGGGAAGGAGACCTGCTTGATTACCAGAGAGGCTTCCTCAGGTATGCTGGGATACCTGCTTATTCCACGGAGGTCAAGAAAAGCACTGGTAAGTGTCTACACTTGATTACCAGCGCTGGATCACCAGCGCTGGATCCTCTACACCCGAGACAAAACGGGAGTACGGCCAGCGCTGCAAACAGGGAGTTGCAGCGCTGGTGATGCCCTGCAGATGTGTACACCTCCTAAGTTGCAGCACTGTAACCCCCTCACCAGCGCTGCAACTTTGTGATGTAGACAAGCCCTCAGTGTGGCTGACAATTGAATGACCCTCCCCCAGCGTTTTCCCTTCCCCAGCGTCAAGGATGGAAGAGGGTTAGAAACTTGCAGGGGTTGAGAGAGGCTGGGGCTCAGAGCGAGGAGCAAACCCAGACCCCTTTCCTCACTTCCCTCTTCTACCACCTTCCTGGGCCCCTTGCAGGGTCCTCGGCACCCCAAGAGCAGGAGCAAGGGGTCGTATCCTAGGCCCCTGCCAAGAAAAGCAGGGGACCTGTCATAGTATTCTATCCCCAATCTGAACCTTAGAGTCCAAAAAAATGGGGTACCAGCATGAATTCCTCTAAGCTTAATTACCAGCTTAGATCTGATAAGCTGCCATCACCCAAAATATATAATGTTTTGGGGCACTCTGGTCCCCCCAGAAACCTTCCCTGGGGACCCCAAGACCCAAATTCCTTGAGTCTTACAACAAAGGGGAATAAACCACTTCCCCCCTTCTCCTTTCTTCCTCCCAGATCTTTCCCTCCCTGGGTACACTAGGAGATCACCGTGATTCAAACTCCTTGAATCACAACACAGAGAAATCAGGTTTGTTTCCCCCACTTCTCTCCCCCTCCCAGGCATTCCCTCCCTGGGCTATCCTGGGGAGATAGACATATTGAAGCTCCGTTAATCTAAACAAAGAGATTTCCCCTTTCCCCCTCCCTTCTTTCTCCCTGTCTCCCACCACTTCCCTGGTAAGTACAGACTCAATTCCCTCAAGCCTCAACAAGGGGAAAAAATCAAACAGGTCTTAAAAAGCAAAACTTTTAATAAAAGGAAAGAAAAAAAGTAAAAGTTGTCTCTGTAATCTAGATGGTAAATATTACAGGGTCTTTCAGCTTATAGACACCAGAGAGAAGCCTCCCCCCAGCAAAAATACAATTTAAAATACTTCCAGCAAACTACACATTTGCAAATACAGAAAACAATCAAAAGACTATAACCGCCTTTCTACTCAATACTCACTATTCTGAATATATAAGAGACTGTAGCAGGGAGATTGGCAAGAAACCTGGTTGCACGTCTAGTCCCTTTCAGGACTCAGAGAGAACAAAGCAAAACCCAAAAACCACAAACAAAGGCTTCCCTCCACTGAGATTTGAAAGTATCTTGTTTCCTGATTGGTCCTCTGGTCAGGTGTTTTTGGTTCCCTGTTTGTTAATCCTTTACAGGTAAAAGAGACATTAATCCTTAACTATCTGTTTATGACAGGACCCACCATACCAATGTCGGCCATTTTGCCACACCTTATAAAAACATCCCCATTCTTGGTGGTTCCATTAAGTGCTGTTGTCTAGATACGAGCATTGTTCACAAACGGCACCCTATTGATTTCAGTAGGGTCTCGAGTAGTTAGGCTGGCAGACTGGAAACGATTTCCCATTTTCCACTATAGTTTATCCTCCGTGTTTCCTTGGATATGACTTTGTCAACAATAATCATTCATCTCATATGGCAGCAACACCCTAGTTAAGCTTGTAAGTGGCTTTATTTTAGCTGGATGATAAAGTTCTCCGAGCGTTTTGATTTATAACATTCAATTTGAAATGCTGACTGTAGCATTTTACATTTTCTAGGGCATTTTGGAGGGGGGGGGGAATATCCGAATTTAGTTGTCAGTTTCCAAAAAGGGCCACGTGATCACAAAATGATGCACTAAAGCGCAAAATGTTCAGACGGACCCAGTTGACTTAGGCACTTTGGAAGATTTTCTTCAGAGCCTTTCAGAAAAACGTAATCAAGCAACATGATGTGTGAAGGGACAGTGTGTTGTTTAGACTCACGTCGGTGAAAGCTCTCAGCTTGCACTTGGCTTCTCTTTGGGGGTGTAACGACGTCATGTTTTGAATGCTGATGAGAGACTTATTAACAAGTCATAAGAACTGCAAATTGTCACCGGTGGCAGAAGCCATCCTGCTGGGATGTTACACTCCCTTTGCACAGGAGTTACACAGACACAACAGAGAGTTTAATAGGCCAGATCCACAACCCAGAACGATACCAGAGCAGCAGTTCTCAGACTGCGGGTTGGGACACTAAGCATTTTTTTTAAAAGGGGTTTGAGTGGTAACCACAGCTTTAAAAACAAAAATAATTTCCCTAGTCTGTAAAGGGGGGGGCATTTAAACAAAAAACCTTGGCTAAATTGCAAGCCACTGGCTGGTGGCCACATATAAGCAGTAATGTCAAACAGATTGTAAAGAATCACCAAGTGATCCGTCTCCTGTTGCCCGTTCCCAGCTTGTGGCATACAGAGGCTGGGGACACCAGCCCTGCCCAGCCTGGCTACTAGCCATTGATGGACCTGTCCTCCATGAACTGATCTAGTTCTTTTGAACCCTTTTATAGCCTCTAAAATAGCAAATAAAAGGGCCTGGAGCTGGTTTACAACTTGATTACATTGGCCCTTTAGCAAGAGCGGCCAGGGGTAATCAGTGTTGTTTGTTCCGGGGCTCTGGTCTGATTCCTGGGTTAACTCGGTTGCAATGTAGATGCAGGAGGGATTGGGATAGCGCTGAGGCTCACGCACAGGTTTATGTCACAGTGCAAACAGACTCAGTATGTCCCAGCTTACCAGTTTCACCCCAGATCCCTGCTCCACTTAACATACAGCTCTTTGGTAAGTGTACAGGGAAACCAAGATTGAACAAAGCATGGAGGTTCAGTCGTAGGAAGTAGGAATATTGGACACAAACGGTTACAATAAAATAAAATTGTAACTCGCCTTCTAAAGGCTAGACTTAATTAACAAGACATGCATGCCTACCAATGTGTAGCTCCCCCACCATTCTCACACCATTATAGAGCCAAGGAGGCTGTGATCCCTCTCCCAATGGACAACCTGTGCTGTCAGCTGGCCTCCTCGGTGAACGATCCAGTGTGTCTCTCTTGGGCTTAGATATAGAGTTTATCCCCTCCTCTTTCTCTCCTCTGGGGAAGGGTTGCGGGTGGGGGGTGGGGGAATTCATTTCCTGATTTCTTTGATCTCTCTGGTATTTATTTTGGTTCCTTCCCCCCCTTTTCCATTCCTCTGTCGGTGGTTTTCTGTCTCCCCGGCACAGGGGGTGGCCCATATCTGGATTCTCAGCATAATACAGTCTCCAGGAGATGCAAAGGGGACGTTTTCTGTGCTTGGCCCCAGACCAAAGCCTGTGAGAGTCAGCGCAGGGCAGAGGAAAGTGTCAGGAGCTGCTCACACCTTATGAGATGTCGGAGCATCCTCACGGGCGAGAGACCCTACACATGCTCTGAGGGTGGGAAAAGCTTCAGCCAGAGCTCCTCGCTGATTAGACACCAGCAAATCCACATAGGGAAGACCCCGTTCGTGTGTGCCGAGTGCGGGAAACGCTTTAGCCAGCGCTCATCCCTGGTCACGCACCGGAGAATCCACACCAGCGAGATGCTCTACACCTGCGCCGAGTGTGGGAAAAGCTTCCGGCAGAGCTCAAACCTGATCACGCACCAGAGAATCCACACCGGCGAGACGCCCTACACCTGCGCCGAGTGTGGGAAAAGCTTCCAGCAGAGGTCAAACCTGATCACGCACCAGAGAATCCACACCGGCGAGACGCCCTACACCTGCACCAAGTGCGGGAAAAGCTTCCAGCAGAGGTCAAACCTGATCACGCACCAGAGAATCCACACCAGCGAGACGCCCTACACCTGCACCAAGTGCGGGAAAAGCTTCCGGCAGAGCTCAAACCTCCTCACACACCGGAAGATCCACACCAGGGAGATGCCCTACACCTGCGCCGGGTGCGGGAAACACTTCAGTCAGAGCTCGACCTTCATTCGTCATCAGACCATCCACACCGGCGAGACGCCCTACACCTGCGCCGAGTGTGGGAAAAGCTTCCAGCAGAGGTCAAACCTGATCACGCACCGGAGAATCCACACCAGCGAGACGCCCTACACCTGCACCAAGTGCGGGAAAAGCTTCCGGCAGAGCTCAAACCTCATCACACACTGGAAGATCCACACCAGAGAGATGCCCTACACCTGCGCCGACTGCGGGAAACACTTCAGTCAGAGCTCGAACTTCATTCGTCATCAGACCATCCACACCGGCAAGACGCCCTACACCTGCTCCAAGTGCGGGAAAAGCTTTTATTTATTTATTTATTTTTAAATACACATGCTCATTCCCACGTTGTACCCTGTCAAGCGCTTTGCACCACTACCTGAATTGTGGTTTCTCTTCTCCTGCAGGTGAGTTTCTTGCTTCTGCCATTTGCAGCTCATTTTTGGGGAGGCGAATGCCATGATGCTTTCTGTTCACTCTGTGGTCTTATGAGGAACTGGAGCTGTGTCTGTTCTGCCAGGAAGGCCCGTCCCCCTGGGTGAGGGAGATATGTTTGACCACAGCTAGCTCCGCTGAGGTGAAAACGACCTGTCCCTTGTCTCCACTCAGACTGTACGTGGAGTTTGCTGCTGAAGGGAGCTATCCTGATGTAAACACACACATATAGTTCCGGTGCAGATATAAACCTTGGGACAGAGAATGAGGTTCGCTTTCCCCTTGACCTCACCAAATCTCCATCACTTTTCCTAGCCTAGACAAGCCCTGAGCATCACATCAATTCTGGCCAAGGGAATATTCGTTACAGAGCTTCCCCATTGGCGATACGTAATGGAGGCTGATGGAGGCTAAGCCTCCCCAAACCTCATGTCACCGCAGGGCCACAGAGCAGGCGTTAATTAATCCCTGGGAGCCCGCAACCAGACTTGCTAGCTAGGTGGGAGGCGTGTGCTTGCAGCCCTCACATAATAACCTTGTGACCCCCCCGAGGGGTTGTGACCCCACCATTTGAGACCCCAGGAGCACTGACTTCCAGACCCCTCCTGTCCCTGAGTCTGCATGTGCCATAAAGAAAAGGTAAAGAACCAGCAGGGCCCCTGGAAGGTACGTCGGACTAGGACCTCTGGGGAAGGCAGAGAGGGACACCCTGCTATCCGGGAGACCTCACCCGTCTGGGATCGAATCACCTCCACTGCTGGGGCAGCTCTGAGATGCTGAGCTCTGGTGAACAGCATCCGTGCCACATGCCCAGTGTTACTTATTGGCCGGGATTCATTTGTAATGGAAGAGGTGCCGGGACTCAAGCAATTTTTTACTTTCCTAACTGATGTGCCAAGTCCAGAGGTGCCAGGGCTAGGAACGGCCAGGCCCGGAGGTGCCAGGGCTCTGAACAGCCAGGCCCGTAGGTGCCAGGGCTCTGAATGGCCAGGTCCGGAGGTGCTGGGGCTCAGAACAGCCAGGCCCAGAGGTGCCAGGGCTAGGAATGGCCAGGCCCAGAGGTGCCAGGGCCAGGAACAGCCAGGCCCAGAGGTGCCAGGGCTCTGAACAGCCAGGCCTGGAGATGCTGGGGCTTGGAACGGCCAGGCCCAGAGGTGCCAGGGCTCTGAACTGCCGGGCCCAGAGGTGCCGGGGCTTGGAACAGCCAAACCCAGAGGTCCGGGGCTAGGAACAGAGGTCATGGGGCTCTGAACAGCCAGGCCTGGAGGTGCCGGGGCTCGGAAAGGCCAGGCCCGGAGGTGCCGGGGCTCGGAAAGGCCAGGCCCGGAGGTGCCAGGGCTCTGAACAGCCAGGCCCAGAGGTGCCAGGGCTCTGAACGGCCAGGCCTAGAGGTGCCGGGGCTTGGAACAGCCAAACCCAGAGGTCCGGGGCTAGGAATGGAGGTCACGGGGCTCTGAACAGCCAGGGCCAGAGGTGCTGGGGCTTGGAACGGCCAGGCCTGGAGGTGCCAGGGCTCTGAATGGCCAGGCCCGGAGGTGCCGGGGCTCTGAACGGCCAGGTCCAGAGGTGCCAGGCACAAATGAAGCCCTGTTTACTGGTCCAGAAAAGGGCAGGAATGACTGGACAGCTTGGATGATCAGGGTATTCAGGATGAATTCAAACTGGAACAGGTTCAGAGATGGGCTACTAGGATGATCCCAGGAATGGAAAACCTGTCTTATGAAAGGAGACTCAAAGAACTTGGCTTGTTTAGCCTAGCCGAAAGAAGGCTGAGGGGGGATATGCTTGCTCTTTATAAATATATTAGAGGGATTAATATTAGGGAGGGAGAGGAATTATTTAAGCTTAGTACCAATGTGGACACAAGAACAAATGGATATAAACTGGACACTAGGAAGTTTAGACTTGAAATTAGATGAAGGTTTCTAACCATCAGAGGAGTGAAGTTCTGGACCAGCCTTCCAAGGGGAGTAGTGGGAGCAAAAGACATATCTGGCTTTAAGACTAAGATTGATAAATTTATCAAAGGGATGGTATGATGGGATAGCTTAATTTTGGCAACTGATCGTTGATTATCAGCAGATAAGTATACCCAGTGGTCTGTGATGGGATGCTGGATGGGATGGGATCTGAGTTACTGCAGAGAATTCTTTCCTGAGTGCTGGCTGGTGAGTCTTGCCCACATGCTCAGGGTTTAGCTGATCGCCATATTTGGGGTTGGGAAGGAATTTTCCTCCGGGGCAGACTGACGGAGGCCCTGGAGGTTTTTCGCCTTCCTCTGCAGCATGGGGCATGGGTCACTTGCTGGTGGATTCTCTGCAGCTTGAGGTCTTCAAACCACAGTTTGAAGACTTCAGTAACTCGGACATAGGTTAAGGGTTTGTTATAGAAGTGTATGGGTAGGGTTCTGTGGCCTGCTTTGTGCAGGGGGTCAGACTAGATGATCACATTGGTCCCTTCTGACCCTAAAGTCTATGAGTCTATGAGTCTATTCTCCTGGGAGGTGGGCAATGCATTACATGGCTATTCTCCACTGAATATCAGGATCTCTGCACCTCGACATCCCCAGCGAATCGCTAGGGCACACAGCACCAGCTCTTGTCCCGCAGCAACTGCAGTCAAAGCCACCTCCTTGCCAATGCCCATCATGGCCGCCTTTTCATAGCCTGCTTAGCCATGGTGCCTCCCTTCACAAAGCCCTCCTGAACTGCCCCACTTGGTGGTCCAAGAGGAAACCGACCAATTCCAAAGCAGAGAATTAACCCATTTTCTGCAAGCCCGGCAGACATGGAGCTGTCTGGCTCCCTGGGCACAGAAAGCCACAGGTGGGCACAGAGAGAGTTTTCAAAGTGGCAGCCGAGGTCACATAGTGGTTTGTACTCTGCGTTTGTAATCCATGTGCCTAATAGGGAGCTATCTCTTTAAGAGACCCCTTAGCAGCGGGGCAAAGGAGTAGGCGTGAGTTGTGTCTGGGTCATTGTTGCTAGGTGGATTTGTCCCTTCACCTTCGGAAGTTTCTGGAGTTTGGGTGGGGTAGTTTTGGGGTCGGCTCCCATAGGGTCCCTGTGGCTGGGGTCAGAGTAGGCAGGGTAGCTGCTTTGTAAAGGGCCGTGTGTGTCGGCTTACGAAGAAGAGCGACAAAAAACGGAGCCGCACAGACAAGCTGGGCTCAGCGAGGAACAACTGGCGGGCCACGCCGGCATCTCCTGGTTACCGGGAAGGCTCTTCGGCCAGCTCTCGTGAAAGGCCACTCTCTGGAGGCCTTGCAACAACTACGGCAGATGTTCACTGGGAAAGACCCAAAGAGCGCCCGACACAGTTCTCACTCCCTGGAGACACCCAGCTCTCAGGAGCTCCGTGCACAGAGAGGTCCCTGCTAGTGGGAAAGGACTTTGGCAGAGACTCCTCTGTCCCCAGTCGTGGCCACAGAGTGCTTAGTTCTCTGCCTAGTGTCTTCCACGGATCCAGTGGGTTTGTCCGTTTCCTCCAAAGATAGACAACAAAGCAGGAAGAGGAGACACGTTTCATGAGGCACCCTGGGAGCCGGATCCAGAATCTCCTCTTTACCCGGCAGGTCCCGTTGTCAGCTTAGCCACTCGCCACCCTCGGGGGGCTTTTCTCCTCCCTGCTCCACATCTTCCCCAACGACAATCGAAAGTGAGGTGAACTGGGAGTAATGCTCCATTTCCTGCCAGCCCTGCAGAGGTGACGCTTTCGGAATCTCCGCACGATGACATCCCCAGCAAACCGCAAGGGCACGTGGCACAGGCTCTTGTCCTGTTGCAGTCAAAGCCACCTCCTTGCCTATGCCCATCACAGCCGTCTTTTCATCAGCTCCTGGCTGGATTCTTTCCAAGGCTGCTCCACAAAGAGGTCTCTTCTTTTACAAGCCTTTGCCAGCCTGGCCAAGGGAGGGGTCTTTGGTTTCCTGGAAGGAGAAAGGAAAACGGGAGCAGAGGAGACAAAGGATGCAGAGCCAGGCACCACGGGGAGTTACACCCAGGACCTCCTGTTTACTAGGCAGGTGCTTTAGCCATGGTGCCCCTCTTCTGAAAGTCCCCCATGCTACTGTACTTGATGGTCCCAGATAATACCGGCTGAATCCAAAGCAGAGATTTAATCCAGTTCCCGCAAGACCGGCAGATGTGGAGCTGTCTGGCTTTCTCTCTCTCTCCTTTTTCTCTCTGGAGCTCTCCTTTCTTATGCCATGGCGACATGGTTTTGGCAACACTTTTGTCACTCAGGGGTGTGAACCCCCCCCGAGCGACGTAAGTTTTGCCAGCATAAACGCTTGGGTGCACAGTGCCATGTTGGCAGGAGACGCTCTCCCATCCCCACAGCTCCGCCGCTCGTGGAGCTGGGTTTATCAGGTTGAACACGGTGGCCAGAGCGACCTTACAGTGGTGTCGCTGGAAGCTTGTATGTGTAGACATGGCCTTAGTATGGGAGCAACAAACCCCTAACTTATGTCTGAGTTATTGAAGTCCTCAAATCGTGGTTTAAAGACGTCAAGGTGCAGAGAATCTTCCAGAAAGTGACCCGTGCCCCATGCTGCAGAGGAAGGCGAAGACCCCCCAGGGCTTCTGCCAATCTGCCCTGGGGGAAAATTCCTTCCCGTCCCCAAATATGGCGACCGGCTAAACCCTGAGCATGTGGGCAAGACTCACCAGCCAGCACCCAGGAAAGAATTCTCTGCAGTAACTCAACTCCCGCCCCACAAACATCCCATCACAGGCCATTGGGTATATTTACCGCTAGTAGTCAAAGACCAATTATTTGCCAAAATTAGGTTCTCCCATCATACCATCCCTTCCATAAGCTTATCAAGCTCAGTCTTGAAGCCAGATATGTTCCCTCTCCAAGGGGCAGAATTGCCCCGTGACATGCGTACCCGCAATCAGGCAGGGGAGAAACTTCTGCTTGGGGAGTTCTTGTGAGATTTCAGTTCCTTTCATTTCAAGAAAGCCCAGCCTAGGTAGGGAAAAGCCTTTGTCTTCCAGGAATCAAACACAGGCTAGAGAAACAGAGTAGCAAATCCCCACTGCTGCATCATTGGCTCTCAACCTCTCCAGATGACTGTATCCCCTTTCCAGTGTCAGAACTGTCTTACCTACCCCAGTTTCACCCCACTTAAAAACGACTTGTTTACAAAATCAGACATCGAAACACAAAAGTGCCCCAGCACCTTATGACTGGAATATGGCTGACGGTCTCATTTTTACCATATCATTGCAAAATAAATCAATTGGAATATAACTATTGTGCTTAAGAACATAAGAACATAACATAAGAACGGCCCATACTGGGTCAGACCAAAGGTCCATCCAGCCCAGTATCCTGTCTTCCGACAGTGGCCAATGCCAGCTTCCCCAAAGGGAATGAACAGAGGCTGGGGACACCATCCCTGCCCAGCCTTGCTAGTAGCCACTGATGGACCTGTCTTCCATGGACCTAGCTTCCATTTCAGAGCAGTATAAACAAGTCCTGGTCTGTATGAAATTTTAGTTTGTACTGATTTTGCTAGCACTTTTTAGGTAGCCTGTGGTTAAACTTGGCAAATGTCTAGATGAATTGATGTTACCCCCTGGAAGACTCCTGGGTACAAGAACTAGGGGTCACCAAATGAAATGAATGGGTAGCAGGTTTAAAGCAAATGAAAAGAAGTTCTTCTTCACACAGTGCACAGTCTACTTGGGGAACTCCTTGCCTGAGGAGGTTGTGAAGGCTGGGACTATAATAGGGTTTAAAAGAGAACTGGATAAATTCATGGAGGTTAAGTCCATTAACGGCTAGTAGCCAGGCTGGTAAGGAATGGTGTCCCCGGCCTCTGTTTGTCAGAGGGTGGAGATGGATGGCAGGAGAGAGATCACTTGATCATTACCTGTTAGGTTCACTCCCTCTGGGACACGGAATTGGCCACTGTTGGTAGACAGGATACTGGGCTGGATGGACCTTTGGTCTGACCCAGTCTGGCCGTTCTTATGTTCTTATGCTTCTGATTGAAAACTGCTGCACTAGACTCCCAGGAAGGAGTTGGGAATTTCATTATGCATGACACACACAACACTGAAAATTCCCATTTCTTTGTTTTTTTCCCCAGTGAGCTCGTTTCCCAGCAGAGGAAAACAAATATTTTTCTCCATTTCATGACTGAGGTTTTGTCTACACTGCGCAGCTTTTAATGATACACCGGTGCCGTGCTACAGCCAGGATGTTAAAAGATGCGTTTGTAGGCAGGAAAAAATCTTCCACCCCTAATGAGTGGCGTTTGCATTGTTGGCCGGAGCAGTTCACACCGACGCTTTCCCTCGATAAAACTTCTGTCTTTCAGGGTGTGTGTGTTTTTTCACACCTCTGAACAACAACAGTTTTGTCTTTCACTAGCCGGTGTAGACAAAGCCTCAGACAGGGGCAGGAACGGGCAGAGACAGGCACGTCCCTGCATCATCACCATCAATTTGAACCTAATGAAAAACATGAAGGTGAAACCAAGCCTTTCCTTTCCTGATGCTCTCCCTCCCTACTCACCTGCCGCCCCCCGGCCCTGGGGATGATAAAGAGCCTGAGGCTTCCTCTACACTGGAAACTGAACGACACAACTTTTCTCCTTCAGAGGTGTGTCAGCACCCCACTTCGGAGGGTGCAAATGCTGCTGATGAGTAGGCCATCACCGGCAGAAGGAGGGTCGCGCCCGGACACGGACAGCGGATTGAATTACTGTGGGGTCTGGAAGTGAATCTGAATTAAGTCGACCTAATTTTGTAGTGTAGACAAGAGTCACTTTCCTGTTCCAGGGGGGGCGTGTTCACCCTCCTGGGGCGGGATCGGGGCTAACAGGAGTCAGAACCTCTGTGTGTGTAAATACAGCGAATGTGGAGGAGGAGGAGCAGCAGAGAGGAGGGTTAGCAGTTCCCTCCAGAGAAACCCCCCTGTCCCAGGGAGTGTGTGACAGGCTGCAGCCCGGGCTGGTCTGGAAGGAGACAGGAAGGGGCTGGAATAGCTAGGAGCAGGGGGGTGCTGGCAGGAAGGAAGCTGGGAGAACAAAGAAGCAGCCCTGGGCAGCTCCCGGGCGTGGGTACTTTGGAAAGATGCAAGATGCAGCAGCTGCTGCTTCCCCGGTGGGGTCTGTGCAGTGGGAGAGCCCTTCATTAAAGGGAGGAGACTTTCTCCGGCTGGAATCAGCCCCCCGAGGGCAGCCCTGGGCTCTGCGGACACCACCCCCTGAGCTGGAGACAGCAGGTAATTGAGGGGGAGAAGGGGTGTGTGCTGGGGATGGGGAGGAAAGTGAGTCTCTGCCCTAGTGGGGTTGGGAGCCTCAGATCTGGCAGCCCCTGAGAATTTTCTCCCTTGTTCATGAGACTGGGCTGGTCGGTGCTTTGACTGAATTTGCTGCCCAAGGAGCAAAACGGGGGAGGAAAGAAAAGGGATTTTCCCTGTGTGTGTGTGGAGGGGGAGGTGGGCCAGGCGAGGCTAGGGTGCGGAAAACAAGGCAGAGAGGGAGGGGAGTCAAAGACAGTGTGAAAGGTGGTGGATCGGACTCTCTCTGTGCAGCCAGGACTCTCCAGGGGCAGACAGGTTAGGGGGCTAATGAAATCTGCCCTGGTTCTGCCACTTGTCCCTCAAATGCAGATAAAATTCTCCCTAATGATCACCTATGAATATAAAATCCCTGCAGGTCCCCCTAGCCCCCATCTCCGCTTTTCTCTCAAATTATTTGCCTCTGTCTCTAGTCTCCTCCTCTGATCTTGCCCCATTTTGTCTCTTAATTCTTCAATGTCCCTTTAAAATCTCCTCCGATGTGGGGTATTCTCCCACTCCTTTGACCTGCTGAAAATTGTCCTTGTTTAGATGGGAAATGGTGGCCCCTGAGTCACTCCCCAAAGGGGAAGGGGGTCAGCAGGTGCAGCTTGGAGGATCCCGGAGACTCGGCTGCTTCTGGGGTGGATTGGGGCAGCCATTCTCTGCCAGCAAGAAGGCATGGAAGGGGCAATGAGGGGGCTACCCAGTTCGAGGTTCCCCAGCCCCAGGTGCTGTCCCCACAACGGCCTACCAGTTACCTGCCCACCTTCCTGCCTGCCCCACAACCCATCACTTGCCCTCTTAAAGCAACATCCCAAAAGCTTCTGGAGGTGGTGGTGGGGGGACTATTCCTGTCCGCGAGTCTATTTCACTTTCCTACACCATCCCTTCTAACGTCCTGCCCCCCCTCAGTTACTTAACAGTGACACAAAACCTCGAAAGAAGAGGTAAATCTGGAACGGTGAGAGTCACTGGTGAACCTTGGAACAATTTACCACTGGTTGTGGTGGAGTCTGCATGACTGACCGTCTTTAGATTGCTCAGATCTTCTCTTCAGATCTTGGCTTTTTTTCTCTTGTATGATCAAACATTTCATTTTTTGACCTATTTTCTCCCCAATTCTCAAAGTTTGATATAAAATACCCTAACATCTCACCCTGCTTTCCCCCCCCCCGAGTCATGTTACTCACGTTGTTCTTCTTAACCTCTGAGGATAGGACAAGAAGCAACGGGCTTAAATTGCAGCCAGGGCAGTTTAGGTTGGGCATTAGGAAAAACTTCCTAGCTGTCAGGCTGGCTAAGCGCTGGAATAAATTACCTGGGGGGCTGTGGAATCTCTGCCAAGAGCAGGTTGGACAAACACTTGTCAGGGACGGTTTAGATAATACATAGTCCTGCCTTGCATGCAGGGGACTGGACTCGAGATCCCTTCCAATCCTACGATTTTATGATTCCAGTTAACATTCCCTGAGATTTCCCCATCTTTCTAATGATCAAATATGAGTCTAAAATCTCCACAGATTTGGGCCTTTCCCCAAATTCTTGACCATTGCTATAAAAGTCCAGTGCCTGTCGCCCCTTTTCTCTCCGCTTATCAAATCCTGCTACGAAATTCACTCACATTTTCCCTCTTTACCGCCTGTTGGCCCCTGGTATAAAATCCCTCCCAGGGGCCCCCTAAAACAGGAAGCTATTTTGGCATCACTGGGGCAGGTCGACAGGGCCGTCCTTACTAATTACGGTGCCCTACGCAGCCTGAGCACCTGCCTCCCCCCTGCAGCGTGGAGGGGCTGGGCTGCACTCAAGGCTCGTGGACCCTAGGGATTAGTGGGGCGGCCGGGAGCAGGAAGTGGAATGACCTGGCCCCAGCCTGTTCTGCTCCCCCTGCCCCAGCTGTGTCGCTCAGGGGAGGAGGCTTGGGGGAAGGGGGTCCGACTCCCCCCCACTCTCACCGGCAGCGGGAAGCGGAGCGACACAGTGGGAAGAGGCAGGGCAGGGGCAGAGGGAGTTGTCCTGGGCCCCACACCCCCTTAGGAACTCACGGGGGGGCAGCTGGGGGATGGGGCTGGCCGCTGCATACAAAGCAAGCAGCTGCATATGGCACCACGACATTCGGGGCAATTTGGTGCCCCCAGTGTCATGCCCTACGCAGCTGGGTATTTGTAGACGCTACCTGGTACCGAGAGGTACTGAGTCTCTTTAATTCTCTCTTCTGCCCGCTAAAGGGGGTGCTCCCAAGAGAGATGGGGAAAAGGCTCAGGCATCAAACAACCTTGTAAACTGGTGACACCCCAGATGGCATTGTGGGATTCCTCCTGGCTTTTCTTGACAAAACCGTGTCGTGCAGACATGGCCTGCCTGTTTCCCGGGGCAGCAGAGTCTTGATGGTCTGACTGTAGGGGGAAAAGCCCATGAGGGAATCAGGGAGGGAAATAGGAAAAAGCTCCGTGTGAAATCTCTCCAGTTGCTCGTCTTACCTTTACAGCTGCAGAAGAGCATTCCCGTTGCACTCCAGATCTAGGTGGCCAGGGGCCCGGTTTTCAATCAGGAAGTCTGGCCAAAATGGGGACCTAACAGTGTCCAGTCAGAGCTACTGACCGCACACCCAATGTCCGGTTACTGTGGGTAGGGGAGGTGGGGCTGCCTCTGACCGGTGTCGGGCAGCTGCAGCTCCCAGCCCCGGCTCTGCAGCCGAGTTTCTCCTGACCCGGGCGGGGAGATGGGAGGGGAAAAGCAGCCAGCGATGGGAGGAAGGAGGGAAGAGGAGTGAATGGGGGGTGACGCCTCAGAGGGAAGAGGCAGGGCAGGGGAGGGGCCTCGGGAAGAGGTGGGGCAGGGGAGGTTGCAGACAGAAGAAGAGAGGCAGTAAACGCACAGGACAACGAGAGCTGCTGGAGGTGGGAGGAGGGCAGGAAATACACAGTGGGGAGAAGGGGAGAGCGCTGGTGCGAAAAATCTGCCAGACCTAGTTTAAGGTGGGGCATAGTTTCTAGGAACAGACTCCTAGGGGTCGGGCTGTTCCCTGTTTGTGGAAGAGGAAATAACTCACCTATCCAGGGCTGGGAAAACTTCCCAGACCCCAGAGCTGGAGCCTGACTTTCCTGACCCTCTTCATTATTTGCCCCTATCCGAACTTTGTGTGGTCTGGCAATTTATTAGTGAGGATTTTATGTTTTCTGCCAGGTCACTGATAAAAATGATAAATAGTGTAGGGTCATGAATCGATCCCTGGGGGACCCCACTAGAAACACATCCGCTTGACCGTGGTTCTCCATTATTTTTGAGACCTCTCAGTTAGCCATTTTTGTATCCATTTACTGTGTGCCGTGTTAATTGTGTATTGTCCTGGTTCAGGGGTAGGCAGCCTATGGCACGCGTGCCGCAGGCGGCACGAGAGCTGATTTTCAGTGGCACTCACGCTGCCTGGGTCCTGGGCACTGGTCCGGGGGGCTCTGCATTTTAATTTAATTTTAAATGAAGCTTCTTAAACATTTAAAAACCTTATTTACTTTACATACAACAATGGTTTAGTTATGTATTATAGACTTACAGAAAGAGACCTTCTAAAAATGCTAAAATGTATGACTGGCACACGAAACCTTAAATTAGCGTGAATAAATGAAGACTCGGCACAGCACCTCTGAAAGGTTGCTGACCCCTGTCCTAGTTTAATCAAAGTATCGTGTGTACTAAGTCAAATATCTTACCAAAGTCTGCAGATCAACATTATTACCTTTATTGACCAAACATTTAATCTCAGCAAAAAAAAATATCCAATTAGTCTGATAGGATCTATTGCCCCTAAATCTATGTTGATTGGTATTAATTAATCAAATCCAATATCAGCTACTTCGTTAGCCTGCATGTTATCAATGTCAGAGTGACAGACCTATAATTACTTGGACTTTCACTCTTTCTAAGTATTGGCACAGCACTAGCGTTCCTCCAGTCTTGGAACTCCTCAGTATCCAAGACCTGCTGAAAATGGACATTATTGGTCCAGCGAGCTCCTCAGCCAGCTCTTTTAAAACTCTTGCAGACAAGTTAACTGGAGCTGCTGATTTTAAAATGTCTAACTATGGTAGCTGCTGTTTCACCTCCTCCTGAGTTACTAGTGGAATGGACAGAGTGTCTCCATCATCATATGATGTGACTGCATCATCTGTTTGTTTTTCCCCAAATACAGAACAGAAATATATATTGAATGCTTTTTGCTTTTTTGCATTATTATTGATATTTTAGCATTTCCCTCTAGTAATGGGCCCATCTCATGGTTAGGATTCTTCTTGTTTTTAAAAAAACTCCTTCATATTGTGTTTCACTATGCTGACCACAGGTGCCATATGCTGCTTGTATCCTTCTGCTTCCCTTATTAATGTTCTACAATTCCAGCCTCTGACTCATATTCTTTTCTATCAACTTCCTCTTCCTTTTATGTGTTATACAGTAGAACCTCAGAGCTATGAACCCCTCAGGAATGGAGGTTGTTCACAAGTCTGAAATGTCTAAAACATCATGGTTGTTCTCTCAAAAGTTTACAACTGATGTAACACAGCTTTGAAACATTACTATGTAGGAGAAAAATGCTGCTTTAAACTGTCTTAATTTAAACGAAAGAAGCACAGAAACAGTTTCCTCACCTTGTCAGATCTTTTTCTTTAAAAAAACTTTCCCTTTATTTTTTTAGCAGTTTACATTTAACATAGCACTTGTGTCTCTGCTTCTGCCTGATTGTGTGTGTGTGTGTGTGTATATATATATATATATATATATATATATATATATTTTTGTGTCTCTGCTTCTGCCTGATTGTGTACTTCCGGTTCGAAATGAGGTGTGTGGTTGACCGGTCAGTTCGTAACTCTGGGGTTCTACTGTCCATTGTTTTATCATTTTTTTTTAATGCAGTGGGTTTTGGGATTCCGGCTGTCCTTGGACTCTTCTGGGGGCTTTTATCTCCTGTATCAGCCTCCGGCTAGTAGATGTGTGATAAATATGAAAACCGTGCATCCTGGGGATGTGGGGGAGGGCTCTCTCTCCCCTCACCCTGTTGCCTCCTAGCTGCTCTGAGTGGATTAGGCACGGGAATCCCTCAAAAAACTTCTTGGCCCAGCTCCCCTGCGAACAGTGAGGTTGTCAGGGTGCAGGAGGTAGTGAGCGGGGTAAGGATAGTGACATCCAGAGGATCGATAACTCGATTGTGTAATTTGGGCAGGTCTCCATGTCCCCTTTCTGTTTGCTGTCCCTGGTGTCATGTTTGGACATGCACGTTTTTGGTGGTGGTGGCCGTTTTGAACGATACGGTTTTTAAATATAATCTCTCGTTCTCGGAGGGATGTAAAAATGAGGTTAATACTTTGAGCTTTAGGGTCTTGTCCTCATTCTGAGAGGAACACTTGCAGCTAGTACAATACTACATAAAGCCAGTGGTTCTCAAACTTTTGCACCGGGGACCCCTTTCACACAGCAAGCCTCTGAGTGCGACCCCCCCTTATAAATTAAAAACACCTTTTAATATATTTTACACCATTACAAACGCTGGAGGCAAAGTGGAGTTTGAGGGGGAGGCTGACAGCTTGCGACCCCCCATGTAATAACCCCATGACCCCCTGAGGGATCCTGACCCCCCAGTTTGAGAAGCCCTGTTTTAGGAAATAGGTCTATTATTTAGGGTGGCCATGAGCCCAGTTTTCGACCGGAAAGTCCGGTAGAAAAGGAGACTTGACAGTGTTTGGTCAAATCTACTGACCGGACAGCAAAAGTCTTGTTACTCCAGGCTGGAGAGATGTGGAAGCACCAGGTCATCACCCAACCCACCCCCTACTCAGCTGGAGGCTGCCTCCTACCTGCGTCGGGCAGCTGCAGCGCCCAACCCTGGCTCCGCGGGCGAGTCCCTCCAAACCTGGGCAGGGTGGAGGGAGGGGGAAAAGCAGCATGTGACAGGGAGAGGGAGGAAGAGGAGTCAAGGGGGCGGGGCTTTGGGGCAAGGGGTGGGGCAAGGGCCTGGGGCGGGGCTTCTGGGGGAAGAGGCGGGGCATAGGGAAAGGTTCTGGCACTCCTGCTGGAGGGTCCTATTTTTAAATAGTACAAAGTTGGCCACCCCAGCTATGTTATGTGCAGACTGTGGGACAGTCAGATGAGGCCCTCTCTTGACGGGAGAGTATCTGTGGTGCCAGGTGTGAAGGGAGAGCAGGGAGGAAGGCCCCCACCCCTGGGAAGTGGGCAGGGGAGGTATCACGGATCCCCAGCACCGGTGCCATGGTCACAGCTTTGGAGCAGTCCCTGGGAGGACCCCTTCTAGTGGGCCAGATCCCATAGCGGGTCCCACTCTTCCACCAGGGTCAGCCACGCGGCTTCACCACCTTGTTGGGCTGGGGCCTCTGAGCTGTTAGCACCCTGCTCCGCCTCGCGAGAGCCGTTCAAGGACTCCCACTGAGACAGACCCCCCGAGGGAGACTCGTACAGTCTTAGGGACCAATGCGCCTCTGCAGGCATTGTCAGCGGCACTTAGCCCGTGCTGGCAAACAGGAGGGTCTGTTACGGGGCAGGCAAACTTTATGGCCTGAGGACCATATTGGGTTTCCAGAATTGCCCCATATCTGACCCCGATTCTTGCCTCCTGATGGCCCCCCCGCGACTCCTGCCCCATCCAATCCCCTCTGCTCCCTGTCCCCTGACCGCCCTCAGAACCCCTGCCCCTGACTGCACCCTGCTTCCCCATCTAACCCCCCCCCTTATTCCTGACTGTCTCCCCAGGACCCCTGCCCCATCCAACCACCCCTGTTCCCTGACGCCCCCCCCGGACTCCTGCCCCATTGGCCGCCCTTCGCTCCCTGTCCCCTGACCACCTTCCAGAGCTCCCGCCCCTGACTGCCCTCTGCCGCACCATCCAACCCCTCCTCTCATTCCTGACTGCCCCCCTGGGATCCCTGCCCCATCCAACCACCCCTTCTCCCTGTCCCCTGACCGCCCCCAGAACCCCTGCTTCTGACTGCCCCCTGCTGCCCCATCCAACCCCCCTTCCTTCCTGAGTGCCCTGGGGACTCCTGACCCCCTGTTCCCTGCCCTCTGACCATCCTGACCCCCATCCACACCCTCACCCCTGAACACCCTTGCCCCCTTACCGTGCTGCCTGAAGTGCCGGTGGCTGGCGGTGCTACAGCCGCGCTGCCCAGAGCGCCAGGACAGGCAGCCACGCCACTGCTCAGCGTGGACCGCTGGGTCAGGCTGCGGATCTGCAGCTGCACTGTCCGGCAAGATCTTGCAGCCCTTGTGCCGGCGATGGGGGGAGCTGAGGCTGCGGGGGAGGGGGAACAGCAGGGGAGAGCAGGAGCTCAGGGGCCAGGTAAGAGGGTCCTGTGGGCCGGATGTGGCCCGTGAGCCAGAGTTTGCTCACCTCTGGGCTATTAGCTGACCGCAGCATGGCATAGGACGACCGGATTAGCACAGAGAAATAAACAGAGTCCATTCTAGTTAGCCAGAGCCCGTAGCTGTCTCCCTGTGTCACTCCCTCAGACCTCCTCAGTCAGGTTTCCCTCTGAGCAGCCCCCCGACTCCTCATCTCATTCCCCCGCAAGTCCTTTGCTCCCGTGCTGGGGCACATGCAGCTCTGCCCCCCACCCCCGCCGCTGAGCAGCAGGGAAGTCAGTTGCTGAGTGTCCACATCTGGGCAATTGGATCTGCCAGAGCTCAATCGACATGAGACCTAAGGACCCCGGACAGCTAAGCACTGTTCACCCCCGTGTCTTAGCCCAAACAATCCCTTTCCATCCACTAAGTAACCATGCAGCATATGAGGGAAACTGAGGCACGCATTGGCTTCCTATTCCCACTTTGTCGCAGTGGGAGAATGGAGAGACCCAGGCTGGGGAGGAGGTGGGGGCCTGACTGCTGGTGATAGGGGCTGAGAAAGCCAGAACCCCCCTCACACTCTTTTGCCCTTGGCATGGTCGGGCCCTGTGCCCGGTCGCCAGCCTCAGAGGGGAGCAGCCCACTGCCACCTCCCCAGCCAGGCTCTAGAACAGCAAACCGGAGCAGCCAGCTTCAGCCATCATGAGAAGCGGCTCCGCTACTCCCTGCCCGGGACCGGCTGCTAGGGAGAGCGGCTGAATGTGCCGGGAGGGGGGAGTGCAGGGGGAAAGGACGGAGCCCCCCTCTCAGGTAATGTGGGGCGGTGATTGCATGTCACCTGGGCTCAGGGCTGGGGAATTGCTGGGCAGAGGAGACACGGGGGGTGCTCACGTGTCCTTCCTTTGAGATTGTGCCCCCTCAGTGCCCAGGGGCTCCAGAGGAGGCTCCCCTGGCTTCAGCCATGGGGCTCCGGCTCTGGGCTTCAGCAGAGCCAGTCTTACTGGGCGCCATGGTGAAGAGGCAAGAAGTGGGGTAGAAGGGAACTCAGGGCAAATGGGGGGGAAGGAGTGGGGCCCAGGGGCATTGGGGAACCAGGGGAGGCAGTGGAGGCTAGAGGTGATGGGTAGGGGGAAGGGAGCAGGGGCCAGGGGCACCAAAATACAGCAGTACATTATTTTTATTATGGAGCCTGAAAAAAAAGAAATAAATTACAATGATTTGGACTTGTACGTATGCAAATTTATTTGTTTTTTTCTCCAAAGTTAATTAAGTATTTTAGGAAAATTTGTCTGAGCGGCCACCAGCAAGAGTTGGCCAGCAAAAAGTTTGTTCCGAGAACTCCCGAGTGTTCCCTGGACACTGACCGTTTTCACTGATCTGCTTCTTGCAAAGAAACAGTTCACTCCAGCGTCCCCGTTTCACCTCAGATCACAGCTCCCCTCTACTTACAGCACTTTGATGAGTTCAGGGCCACCCAGAGGATTCAGGGGGCCTGGGGCAAAGGAATTTTGGGGGCCCCTTCCATAAAAAAAGTTGCAATATTATAGAATACTATATTCTCCTGGGGGCCCCTGCGGGGCCCAGGGCCTGGGGCAAATTGTCCCACTTGCCTCCGCCCCTTCTGGGCAGCCCTGGAGGAGGGAGTGGAAAAAGCAAAGGGAGCCGGATTGAATCGAGCGTAGAGGTTCCGTCGCAGGAAGCCGAAGTATTGGACAGAAATGGCTACGTATACAAATAAAATCATGAACCCTTCATGAACAAGAGACCCTCATGTCTGTAGCTCACCCATTTTGGAGCCAAATAGGCTGTGATCCATCTTTCCGGGGAAAAAACTCTTACTGTCAGTTACCCTCCTTGGTGAAGAAACCAATATGTTCCTTCCTCTGAATGCAGGAGCGGGTTGTGGATCCAGATTTGATCCCCTCCCATCTCTTTCCTTTGGGGAAGGGTTTTTTTGGGGGAGGGAGATTTCAGCTCCTGTTTTCTTTGATCCATCCATCCCTTATTGCGGTTCCTTCCTCTCTTTTCCCATCCCTCTCTTGGAGGTTTTCTGTCTCCCCGGCACAGTGGGTGACCCATGTCTGGATTCTCTCTGTGTCCCAGCAGGTGATGCCGGGATGGCGAGTGAGAACAGGGAGGAGAAGCCCCAGCAGGAAGATGCTGATCCAGGAGTGCCTAGCGGGACGTTCGCAGGGAGATGCAAAAGGGACGTTTGCTGTGGTTGGCTACCGACTAAAGCCTGTGAGAGTCAGCGCAGGGCAGAGGAAAGTGTCAGGAGCTGCTCACACCTTATGAGACGTCGGAGCATCCTCACGGGCGAGAGACCCTACCCATGCTCTGAGTGTGGGAAAAGCTTCAGCCAGAGTTCCTCGCTTATTAGACACCAGCGAATCCACACAGGAGAGACCCCGTTCGCGTGTGCCGAGTGCGGGAAACGCTTTAGCCAGCGTTCATCCCTGGTCACCCACCGGAGAATCCACACCGGCGAGACGCCCTACACCTGCGCCGAGTGCGGGAAAAGCTTCCGGCGGAGCTCAAACCTGATCACGCACCAGAGAATCCACACCGGCGAGATGCCCTACACCTGCGCCGAGTGTGGGAAAAGCTTCAGGCAGAGCTCAAACCTCATCACACATTGGAGGATCCACACCGGGGAGATGCCCTACACCTGCGCCGAGTGCGGGAAATGCTTCAGTCAGAGCTCGACCTTCATTCGACATCAGACAATCCACACTGGGGAGACGCCCTATGCCTGCTCTGAGTGCGGGAAAAGTTTCAATCGGTGCTCTGCCATGATCACGCACCAGAGGATCCACACAGGAGAGACGCCCTATGCCTGCACCGAGTGCGGGAAACGCTTCAGTCTGAGCTCGACCCTCATTGCACATCGGAGGATCCACACGGGAGACATGCCCTACACCTGCGCCGAGTGTGGGAAAAGCTTCCGGCAGAGCTCAAACCTGAACACCCATCGGAGGATCCACACCGGGGAGATGCCTTATGCCTGCGCCGAGTGCGGGAAATGCTTCAGTCAGAGATCCACCTTTATTAGACATCGGCGCGTCCACACGGGGGAGACACCGTACACGTGCTCTGAGTGTGGGAAAAGCTTCAGCCAGAGCTCGACCCTCATCACACATTGGAGAATCCACATGGAAGAGGCTCCCTACGCATGCTCCGAGTGTGGGAAACGTTTTAGCCACAGTTCTGCCCTTATTAGACATCTGAGGATCCACACTGGGGAGACCCCTTACCCATGCTCCGAGTGCGGGAAACGTTTTAGCCACAGCTCTGCCTTGACCACGCACTGGAGAATCCACACGGGAGAGACGCCCTACGAATGCTCCGAGTGCGGGAAAAGCTTCCGGCGGAGCTCCGGCCTCCGCACCCATTGGAGGATCCACACCGGCGAGACACCCTACACGTGCTCCGAGTGCGGGAAAAGCTTCAGCCACAGCTCCACCCTGACCACCCACCGGAGAATCCACACCGGGGAAATGCCCTACACTTGCGCCGAGTGCGGGAAATGCTTCCGGCAGAGATCCAGTCTCATCACACACCGGAGGATTCACACTGGAGAGACGCCCTACACCTGCTCCGAGTGTGGGAAAAGCTTCCGGCAGAGCTCAAACCTTATAGCTCACCAGAGAATCCACATGGGGGAGACACGCTGAACGTGGTCTGAGTGCGAGAAAAGCTTCAGTTATGGCTCATCCTTCCTTAGACACCAGAGAATCCCCACTGGTGAGAGACCTTATATGTGCTCCGAGTGTGGGAAAATCTTCAGTCAGAACTCAAACCTTATTAGGCATCTGAGAATCCACACCGGAGAGACACCCTACAGCAGGGCTTCTCAGACTGAGGATCGGGACCCCTCAGGGGGGCACAAAGTCATTTCATGGGGGTCACGAGCTGTCAGGCTCTACCCCAAACCCTGCTTTGCCTCCAGCATTTATAATGGTGTTAAATATTTAAACAAGTGTTTTTAATGTATAAGGGGGGAGGAGGGGTCACACTCATAGGCTTGCTAAGTGAAAAGGGTCCCCAGTGCAAAAGTCTGAGAACCCCTGCCCTACACCAGTTGGTCTCAACCAGGAGTACACGTCACCCTGGGGATACACAGAGGTCTTCCAGGGGGCACATCAACTCGTCTCGATAATTGCCTAGCTTTACAACAGGCTACATAAAAAGTGCTCACGAAATCAGTACAAACTCACGTTATCAGACATCTGAGGATCCACACCGGGGAGACCCCTTACCCGTGCTCCGAGTGTGTGAAACGTTTTAGCCTTGTTATACTGTTCTCTTAAGGTGTACATTGAAATGCAAGTACAATACTTATATTCCGATGGGTTTATTTTATAATGCTACGGTAAAAATGAGAACATCAGCACATTTTTAGCACTAGGGTGGCCGGGACACTTTTGTATTTGTAGGTCTGGTTTTGTAAGCAGGTCATTTTTAAGTGAGGTGAAACTTGGGGGGATGCAAGACAAATCAGACTCCTGAAAAGGGGACAGTTGTCTGCAAAGGTTGAGAGCCGCTGCCCTACAGAGAGCTCTCACCTTATCACACATCAGAGACTCCCCGTGGGTGAGAGCCCCAACACGTGCTCTGAGTGCGGGAAAAGCTTTGGTTGAATCTCAGGCCTTGTCGCATGGGTGGGGCGTATCATGGGCTGGGGCAGGCCGTGCCTCCCCAAATAAGCCCAGTGTGGCCGCTCCCACGCGCCACCCAGAAGGCCCCCTCCTGCTTGCCCTTCCCCCTTGGCCACAGCCCAGGCAGGCTGGCTGCTCCTCTTCTGGGTAGTGTGCTGGGGCTGGGGTGGTCTGCGGCCAGGACTTGGGGCGGCTGGGGCAACACAGCACTGGGGGGGGCAGGTGCTGGGGCTGCACCCCTTGGTGCTGGGGGGGGAATGGGGCCGCCAGCACTGGGGCTGCCTATCCTGTGCTCGGGGTGGGAGCTGTGCCCCCCAACCCAGTGCACTGGGAAGGGGGCCTGGTGGCCACAGGGGCAGCAGCTTTGGGCTGTGGCAGGTGAAGGGGGGCAGGAGGGGCAGGGCCGGCCGGGTGCCAGCCTCCCCAAGCCAGTGGGTCACCTGCTGCCCATGCCCACGCACGAGTCCACACGGGAGAGGAATGCCATGAATGGTTCGACTAAGCCTTGCCAAAGATTTTTTTTCCTTTTAAATGCATTTGCTAATTCCCACACAGCACTCTGTACGGCTCTTTTCACATTGCCTGAACTGTGCAATGCCTCTCGTCTCCTGCAGGTGAGTTTCTTGCTTCTGCCTTTTGCAGCTCATTTTTTTGGGGGCAAATGCTAGGATCCTTTCTGTCCACTCTGTGGTCTTATGAGGAACTGGAGCGTGTGTCTGTCCTGCCAGGAAGGCCCGTCCCCCCGGGTGGGGGAGACAGGCTTCACCACAGCTAGCTCCTCTGAGGTGAAAACGACCTGTCCCTTGTCTCCACTCAGATTGTATGTGGAGTTTGCTGCTGAAGGGAGCTGTCCTGATGTAAACACACACATACAGCTGTGGTGCAGATATAAACCCCAGTACAGAGAATGGGGTTTGCTTTCCCCTTGACCTCACCAAATCTCCATCACTTTTCCTAGCCTAGACAAGCCCTGAGCATCACATCAGTACTGTTTCCCCATGGCCAAGGAAGTGCTAGTCACAGAGCTCTCCCTTTGGGACAGAACAGAGGCATCGATTTTCTAATGTGCTGGGTGGGGCTCAACCCCCGCTCTGCCCCAGGCCCCACCCGCATTCCTTTTCCCGAGGCCCCACCCCCGCCTCTTTCCACCCAGCCCCACCTTTTCCCGCCCCCCTCAACCCCCTTCCCACCCCTCCCCCGAGCATGCCTCCCTTGTCCCCCCACCCAGTGCCTCCTGCACGCCGTGGAACAGCTGATAGTGGCATGTGGGAAACACTGGAGGCGGGGGGCGCTGATTGAGGCAGGCTGCCAACTGGAGGCGGGGGGCGCTGATTGAGGCAGGCTGCCAGTCGGTGCTGAGTACCCACCATTTTTTTCCCGTGGGTGCTCCAGCCCCAGAGCACACACGGAGTCGGCACCTATTGTCTCATTCCCAGTTCGCGTGTTGATCAGAGTGGTAGGGGAAGATTGCACTATAACAGAAAGCAGCACAGGGGATAAACATCATTTCAGCCTCTCTTCCCCGAGGGAGATCAGGGATTCCCTCCTTCCACATCGCCATCAGGATCCCACTTCCCCAATCCCAGCCTAGCCGTCCGCATGAGCTGCCACAGTATTTATAATCCCCACTTTCTACCCGTCCAGCTCCCGCAGTGCCAAATCATGATACAACGTTCGCAGCACTCGGCGGTGAGTTATCACGCTCTGATCCTAAATTAAATTCACCGAGGCTGGAGGTGAAAGTGCTGGAGGGGGGATTTGAATGGATCCCAAATGCAGAGCATTCATTCCCTGGTTTAATCCTGGTTTCTGTTCAATGGAAAAGTTTTTTCCTGCTGAGCCGGGATTCTTTGCAAAGTGGGAATGTTGGCTGTTTTTCCCCATTACTGTGATGCTAAAACTTTTTTTTTTTTGGGTAACTAGGACTGCTGAATAATAATGAAGTGGCCCTGAGTGAAGCATGTTTGAATGCATCAGGGGAGAATACAATGTTCTGATTCTGAGTCATCAGACGTCACCTGCTCTAAAATTTCATTTTCTAGGAAATTTGAAAGTGTCTGACATGCCTTTGTGTTGTGGGGTTTCCTCTCTGTCCTGATTGGTCAAATATTGGGATATTAGTTTTGTTTGACAGCATCAGCTCAGCTTGATTGCAGGGGGGTGGGCTATGAGAGGAACGATCATTCGCTTAAATTCTGTCTATAGGGACTGTGATCCAGGCCTGTGTCGAGTCACTTGATGATTCCTTATTCTGTTCATTCCCTCTGGGGCACCCGGCATTGGCCACTGTCGGTAGACAGGACACTGGGCTGGATGGACCTTTGGTCTGACCCAGTCTGGCCGTTTTTATATTCTTATGCTGGGCTAAGCGGGACTTTTCCAAATTGTCACTGGCCTGAAAATCATCAAGGATCAAGATGAAGGGAGAAGCAGAAGTCCTTTGCCTGTCAGGTCAACACGCTCTGGAAGAGGGGGTGACTTTTCTGCACCTCCAGACTCATCCTCTCTGTGGAAGGAAGTCACAATGTCAAAGACAGGCCAGGCCAGCTTTGACTAGATTCTCTGTACCTGAAAAACCTCACAAGCCTGATGCACGGGGTCAGCTACCCCACAACCTAGGTCCCTGACGGTAGCTCCAGCTCCGACTCCAGGAGCATCTGAAGAATGGGAGAGTCGCAGAGGTCCGACCCTTTGTCATGATAGGCTGTGCAGCATGGTGGTTACCTGCTCCTGCCCTTCGGAGTGGAAAACAACCTGGGCTGATTGGGGAAAGTAGGCTCAGCTGTGGCCAAGCCCTAATCAGGCCCAGTGGGCCCCTATAAGAGGCAGTGAGCCAGGAGCCCAAATAGACTCCCTCTGCCTGTAGATGGAGATGGGCTTGGCTGCAGGGAGCTAGACACAGGGTACCTGAGTGGAGCAGGGCTGGGGAAAGGCAGAGGAGCTGGGGAGCTCCAGCCTGGAAAGCCCCAGGCTGTGGCCTAGCATTGGGCTAATAGGTACTGGAGGTTATAGGGAAAAACCCAGGGGTGGGCCAAGGCAGCAGGTCCAAACCCAACCTTGCCAGTGATGAGTGGCTGAACTGCAGTCTGCCCCAGGGCATGGGGGCTAGATAATGGCTGGCAGTAGCCGTGCACTGAGGCGAGGGGATAGTGGGTGGGGGTTTCCCGGGGAGAGGAGACTCTGAGAGAAAGGGGTTACTGCTTGGGGGCAGCACCCAAGCTAAGAGGGCACCGGGGTCCTGAGAGGGACATGGGGCCAAGAGGCAGCGGGTCACTGGCCTGCAGAGGGAGCTCCGGAGCTGGAACGAGCTAATTCCCTGAGAGACCAGCAGGAGGTGCTGCAGGGGTGAGTTCACATGTCTACAGCGCTTACTGAACATTTTCCCCTATTTTTGGTCTTTTGTTTTTGTTAACTGGGGACAGCCCGGCTTTTCTGTTATATTGGGGGGCTCAGTGTGTGCATGCGTGTAAAAGCACCTGGAAAATCCATACCAGGAATGCTATAGAAAGAATAGTTACGCAAATCTAAGGGCTTTTTCACACCCCTGAGCGACATAAATTACATTGACTTAAGCCAGAGGTCACCAAACTTTGGGGCGCACCCCACCAGAGGAACATTCTGGGGAGTACGGGTGTGTGTGTGTGGGAGGGGGGCGGGGGGGCAGGTCTAGGCCATCACCCTTGGGGTGGGGAGGGAGCATCACCCAGCCGCAGCTCTGCTCCTGGCCCCGCCCCCAGCCACTGTCCTGGCTTCTGGCCCCACCCCCAGCCATGGTCCTGGCTCCCGGCACTGTGCCTGGCCCTATCCCCAGCCTTGGCATGGCTCTGCCCCAGGCTGCGGGCCCCCATCGTGGCCCAGATGCAGCTCCACTCCCAGCCTCGGCTCCGTTCCCAGCCCCAGATGCACCCCCCAGCTGCAGCCCCAGATGCAGCCCCTATACTCCAGTCTGCGTCCCCCGCCCCAGGAATCACGGCCCTGCTCCTGGCCCCAACTCCGGGGAGGGGGCAAGGGGCATGGACAGGGGGAAGAGGGGTGTGACCCTCAACCTCTGGGGACCAGTTACTTAAGGGATTGCGTAGACAAGCCCTTAGTGGTCCCAAATCTCTGCCCTGTGAAATGACTGAAGCCTCATCTGAGAAAGCGTTCCAACGCTCTAAGTTGCTAGGTATAAACTGTATAAAATGCATAAAGTTGCTGTAAGGTCTGTATCTATACTGGCGCGTTGCTGGGGAGGCCACGGAGAAGGATCAGCAACACACTAGTGAATGCCGAGACTATGTCCACATGGCACTTCTGTTGATAGAACTTTTGTTGGCTGGGGTGTGAACCACTCTCCCGACTGACATAAGTTTTACCAACGAAAAGCCGCGGTGTGGCCAGCACTTTGACAGTGGGAGATGCTCCCCCCACGCCCCCAACAAAGCTACTGCTGCTCGTTGGAAGTGGTTTGAGAGAGCTCTCCCGCCGGCCAAGTCCGGCTACACGGGAGAACTTACAGCAGCGCGGTAAGATACTCAATGTCAACATTGCCTAAGGAAAAAACAATGAGAAGTCCTTGTGGCACCTTAGAGACCAAATTTATTTGGCCATAAGCTTTTGTGGGCTAAACCTCACTTCATCGGTTGCATGGAGTGATAAATACAGTAAGCAATATATATATCACGTGAAAAGATGGGAGTTGCCTTACCAAACGTGTGGGAGGGTCACTGCTAGCGAGGCCAATTCAATTAAGGTGGAAGTGGCCTATTTTCAACAGTTGACAAGAAGGGGTGAGTATCAGCAGAGGGAAAATTATTTTTTGTAGTGACCCAGCTGTGACGGGGCAGGGAGTGGGGACGGATTGACCTGGGGATGTTGCGTCCGTGACGGGGCAGGGAGTGGGGACGGATTGACCTAGGGATGTTGCGTCCGTGACGGGGCAGGGAGTGGGGACGGATTGACCTGGGGATGTTGCATCCGTGACGGGGCAGGGAGTGGGGACGGATAGATCTGGGGATGTTGCGTCCGTGACGGGGCAGGGAGTGGGGACGGATTGATCTGGGGATGTTGTGTCCGTGACGGGGCAGGGAGTGGGGACGGATTGACCTGGGGATATTGCGTCCGTGGTGGGGCAGGGAGTGGGGACGGATTGACCTGGGGATGTTGCATCCGTGACGGGGCAGGGAGTGGGGACGGATTGACCTGGGGATGTTGCGTCTGTGGTGGGGCAGGGAGTGGGGACGGATTGACCTGGGGATGTTGCGTCCGTGACGGGGCAGGGAGTGGTGGGGACGGATTGACCTGGGGATGTTGCGTCTGTGGTGGGGCAGGGAGTGGGGACGGATTGACCTGGGGATGTTGCGTCTGTGGTGGGGCAGGGAGTGGGGACGGATTGACCTGGGGATGTTGCGTCCGTGACGGGGCAGGGAGTGGTGGGGACGGATTGACCTGGGGATGTTGCGTCTGTGGTGGGGCAGGGAGTGGGGACGGATTGACCTGGGGATGTTGCGTCCGTGACGGGGCAGGGAGTGGGGATGGATTGACCTGGGGATGTTGCGTCCGTGACGGGGCAGGGAGTGGGGATGGATTGATCTGGGGATGTTGCATCCGTGACGGGGCAGTGAGTGGGGACGGATTGACCTGGGGATGTTGCATCTGTAGTGGGGCAGGGAGTGGAGACGGATTGACCTGGGGATGTTGCGGGGGAGTTTTATTAGTGCTGTCTGCATTGGTGATGGGATATCAGGGGGTGACTTCACTTGGGGGATGATACCTGAGTATGTAACCTGAGCCAGGAGAGGGGTTGGGGCCAGGTGACATCTTCTGCCTGGGAAACTGGACAATGGCTGGAGGAGGAGCCAGGGAGTGACTGGAGGAGATGGCTGGAGGGGGTTTCAGTTTGGAGCTGGCTGGGGAAATGGAGGGAGACTCGGGGCCAGGGTCTAAGCTCCCTGCTCCCCAATATGGACCTGACTGAGGGGTCCTATTGTCTGTACCTGCAAGACCTGTTTTGAGCCGTGTTCCTGTCATCTAATAAACCTTCTGTGTTACCGGCCGGCCGAGAGTCCTGGTGAATTGCAGGAAGCCGGGGGTGCAGGGCCCTGACTCCCCCACTCTCCGTGGCACCAGCCACTCCGTCTTTATTCAGGCCTAATGTGGTGGTGTCCAGTTTGGAAATGAATTCCAGCTCTGCAGTTTCTCATTGGAGTCTGGTTTTGAAGGTTTTGATGTTGAAGAATGGCCACTTTTAGGTCTGTTGTTGTGTCCAGGGAGATTGAAGTGCTCTCTTACTGGTTTTTGAATGATACAGTTCTTGATGTCTGATTTGTGTCTGTTTATTCTTTTGTGTAGAGAATTCTTCTGCCCAAAGAAATGTTAGTCTCTAAGGTGCCATGAGGACTCCTCGTTGTTTTTGCTGATACAGACTAACACGGGTGCCACTCTGAAACCTAACACCTAAGGAAGAAGCTTTAATTGGCTTTAAGGTGTTTTAAATGCAAGTGCTAATTTGGTCTCCATACTGAGATATTCAGCCAGCCACAGCTGGTTTGTACTGCCTAGACAGACAGCACTGATTAGAGTTTATAACTGAATACGCAAACCTGCTTTTTGGGTTTCTGTTTTAGATTTTATCAGGGTTGATCTTCTCTTGGATTAATCTGATGACTTGACTTAATTGACGGCTGGATTCCAAAGCAATCTCACCGTTCACGCTTGGATGGACTACTTAGACTTTAAACTGTGTGCCGGTGTAATTCAACCCTTCGTGCGTGGTGTCGTGTGTATGGTAGTTTAGCCGTCGTCATGTGGGCGCTTGTTCACCATTTGAATAAAATATCTAAAATGGAGAATTGAGTCCTGTTTCTTTGAATAAGCAACATGGGCCAGATCCACAGAGAATTGTCACTGTCCAAATTAACCATTTGGCACTAAGAGAGGACTAGTTGCGGGCACCTATCTCAGCTCCAACTGCACCCTGTGGGGCTCAGAGCATCAAAAGGGAAACTAAACTCCCCACCCAGGGAGTGTGGGTGGGGCCAGAGTGGTTGAGGGAGGTGATCAGAGAGAGTCTCTGAGTAGCAGAGGTGAGAGGGGGTTCTGCTTCTGTCTGGATTAGGGTCAGTGCCTGGTCAGGCCCATCTGAGGCTAGGGGCTTAGGTTTGAAGGTCTGTAAACGGAGGTGAAAAGCTTGTACATTTTATCCGCACTGGGGAGTCAGCCGAATAAATGTATTTGTGTTAACAGGAAAGTTCTGAAAGAGGGCAGAGTTAAGGTTATGTGGGAAACCTTAATGGGGTATTTCACGAACTTGAATTTGGCTGAAGCATAGGTTCTAGAAGAGCCCAGTATCCCACCAGGCAACTTGAACTCTGCACTGATGACATTTTTTGCCCTTTAATGCAAGGAGGGGAGGCACTGGCTGCCCACTAGACATTAACCAGCTAGCAGGGTGGACTCCAGGGCTAAACAATTAGCAAGAAAACAGTAACATTACCCATCAACAAGGACTCCTTTAAAGCAAACCATATAATGCCTATCTTCACCGGAGCAGCAAAGTGACTCAAAGCCATTCCCTCTGGAGAGACGTTCTCCACCTCCATCCTGGGTCTTTGCTAGACAGAAGAAGCACAAGAAAAGCCAACTGAATTCACAGGAAATCCCTTCCCCTCCAGACCTTCCTGATTTGAGGGGTGGCCACATGGTTTCAAACACTGTTGTCTCAGACAATCTCTCTCCCACAGCCTCAGGCCTGAGTCCCCATGTTACGTTCCTGCACTGCTCCAGTTCCCATCACACTCAGAGCCGTGGGGCACCAGGAACCCAGGGTGTTTTCCCCCTGGAGGGCAGTTTGCTGCAGACCATAAGGTCACAGTGTGCGGCAGGGCCCCAGGCATCTCTATGGAAGGTGTGTGGGGGGGGGGTTGCTAGGCCTGGGGGGCTAATTGAGAGCATCTCAGGGGATTACATGGACACATTCCCCTGCTTGGCAACTGGCTGAAAGCCCAGGCCTCGCTGCAAGCAGGATTTAAACCTTCACAGGAAATCCCCAGGGGATTTCAAATCCAACATCTTAATCACCCAGCCATCACCTCATAAGACCACCAGTCCTGATTTCCCCCATGCTTTGGGGGCTGGGTTTGCTAGTTGAATGCTGCATTTCAGACTCTGGGCATTGCAATTATTTCATAGAATCCTAGAAGATTAGAGTTGGAAGGGACCTCAGGAGGTATCTACTCCCATCCCCTGCTCAAAGCAGGACCAACCCCAACTAAATCCTCCCAGCCGGGGGCTTTGTCAAGCCGGGCCTTAAAAACCTCTAAGGAAGGAGATTCCACCACCTCCCTAGGGAACCCATTCCAGTGCTTCACCACCCTCCTAGTGAAATAGTGTTTCCTAATATCCAGCCTAGACCTCCCCCACCGCAACTTGAGACCATCGCTCCTTGTTCTGTCATCTGCCACCACTGAGAACAGGCTAGATCCATCCTCTTTGGAACCCCCTTTCAGGGGTTGAAAGCAGCCATCAAATCCCCCCTCACTCGTCTCTTCTGCAGACTAAACAAGCCCAGTTCCCTCAGCCATTCCCGGTAAGTCACGTGCCCCAGCCCCCTGATCATATCCTTGCCCTCTGCTGGACTCTCTCCAATTTGTCCACATCCCTTCTGTAGTGGGGGGCCCAAAACTGGTCGCAATACTCCAGGTGTGGCCTCACCAATGCCGAATAGAGGGGAATGATCACGTCCCTCGATCTGCATCCCCATCTGTGTGATGGGATCTGGTGCAGTGCAGGAACCTAAAAGGGGGACTCAGGCCTGAAGCTCTGGGAGAGAGATTGTCTGAGACACCGGTGCTGGAAACCACATGGCCACCCCCTAAATCAGGGGTCTGGTCCAGCCATGCATTTGAGCTGCTGGGATTCCCTCCCACAGAGACCCGGATCGCAGCCTGAAAATCAGCATGTGATGCTGCCACTCGTTCTCCCTGAGTCAGAGAATCACCCCTGCATGGCTGGCAGGGCATGCGGGCACCATGCAGCCCGTCTTGGCGTGAGCTCTTCTCCCAGCAGCTCTGGGCCCAGCCGAAAGCCCTGAAAGGGGCTGTGCTGCCGGGCTATTTGCACCAACACCTCGCACGTGTGGCGTGTCCAGTGGTAGCTGGGTAAAGACCCTTCACTCCCTGGCAGCCTGGGGTCCATCCTTCATTCCTGGAGAGGCCCAGGGTGCTATTCACACCAGCTAACGTTGGGTGTGCGCCGACGGAAATCAGCCCCAAGGGCCCCTTCCAGCAGCCCTGGGAATTCATTTCAGCTGCTGCCTGGAGGGAAAACACATCTGGGAACACAGGTGAGGGGTGATCACCCTGTTTTCACCGGGGCTGTGCGGACTGGGGCCTGGTGCTTTTCATGCCTGATGGCGTGGCGCCACCGTGTGGCCAGTTTCTGTCGCACCCTTTGATTAAAAATGGCTCTTTTCACAGGCCACGTCTACACTACAGCATGAAATCGAAATTATTAAAACCGGTTTTATAAAACTGGTTTTATAAAATCGATTTTACACGTCCACACTAGGGCACATTAATTCGGTGGCGTGCGTCCATGGTCCTAGGCTACCATCGATTTCCGGAGCGGTGCACTCTGGGTAGCTCAGTAAAAGAATGAGACCAATAACTTCGATTTCCGTCCACACTAACCCTAAATCGATATAGTAATATCGATTTTAGGGTTACTCCTCTCATTGGGGAGGAGTACAGAAATCGATTTTAAGAGCCCTTAAAATCGATTTAAAGTGCCTTGTAGTGTGGACGGTTACAGGGTTAAATCGATTTAACGCTGTAGTGTGGACCAGGCCACAGAAACTTTCTTTTCCTCATGGGGGCAGGCTAATCTACCCAGGATAAGTGATTCTGCGGCAGGTCTGGAGGGGGAAGGGACCATTTTCAGGGTTATTAAATTAATGTGTTGTGCCTTCTGGGCACACACACACACACACACACACCCCTTTCTCTCTCTCGCGCTAAATTTATCTATCTCCAGTAGGAGAACACTTCCACCTCTCTGGTCACTCAGTAACAGACTTAAAGTGGCAATTTTGCAACAGAAAAGCTTCAAAAACAGATGCCAACGAGAAACTGCTGAGCTTGAATTAATATGCAAACTAGATACCAATAACTTGGGCTTGAAGAGAGACTGAGAGTGGCTGGGTCTTTCCACAGATTGAATCGATTTCCCCATGTTAAGTATCCTCACACCTTTTTGTCAACTGTCTGAAATGGGCCATATTGATTATCACTACAAAAGTTTTTTTCCTCCTGTTGATAATTGCTCATCTTAATTAAGTAGCCTCTTAGAGTTGGTAATGCAACTTCTACCTTTTCATGTTCTCTGTATGTGTATATATCTTCTCACTGTATCTTCCATTCTATGCATCCGATGAAGTGGGCTGTAGCCCACGAAAGCTCATGCTGAAATAAATTTTTTAGTCTCTAAGGTCCTCCTCTTCTTTTTGCGGATACAGGCTAACACGGCTGCTACTCTGAAACCCTTGATTAGCTGAGGCAGTTTGAGAACCTCTAGATTAAGTCGAGACTTGTGGTTTTTCACGCAGGTGATGCTTGTTTGACTCCTGGTCGGGGGCGGGGAGGGGGAAGAAATGAGATTTTGCTCAGCGAGAAGCAGGCAGTGTGGCCATCAGGTCCATCTGGCCATCCACATGCCTCATTACTGACTGGCATCTGTGTGGTCAGGGCCACCTGTGGGGGGAAGACAAGTGGGGCAATTTGCCTCAGGCCCTGGGCCCTGCAGGGGCCCCCACGAGAATATAGTATTATATAGTATTGCAACTTTTTTTTTTAATGGAAAGGGTCCCCGAAATTGCTTTGCCCCAGGCCCCCTGAATCCTCTGGGCGGCCCTGTGTGTGGTCCCTGGCACAATAGGATCCCCAGGGTCTGTAAAGAAGGCCCTTGTCTTGATCATATGTGAAAATTGTGTCCTTCATCTTGAGAGGCCTTTCTGCTGCATGTGGTGCAACGGAGACCCTGGTCTCAGTCAAGGTCTGTGTTGGTTGGTTATTACCCCAACCCAGTCCAAGTGTGCAGAGGAGGGGGGGGGGGCAATAGCAGCTTCAGTGGTTAAGGGCCGCACACCACTTGTGGCCATTAACCATTCAAATTTCGATCGACCGCAGCACCCCTAGCTTTGTTGCTTTCGTGATCGTCATTGTGATTTTCCTGCTCTCTCTGGCGTAATCTTGGTCTTTTCCTTACCAAAGCATATAAAAACAAACCACCCCCCTTTTACTTTTATTCCTTACTATTCCTTTTCTTCACGTCATTGTTGGTGTCACTTAAGGAACATGCAACCACACAAACCACACCATGCAACCATTCTGGGTCCATGCAGCACCTCCCTGAACAGGATTTGTAGCGCTGCAGCCACCAACAGACACCAGAGCAGGGGCAGGCAAACTTCTTGGCCTGAGGGCCACATTGGGTTTTGGAAATTGTATGGAGGGCCGGTTAGGGGAGGGGGACATGGCCCAGCCCCCACCTCCCTCCCTGCTTCTGGCCCCCTGACAGCTCCCCCAGACTCCTGGCCCATCCAAATCCCCCTGTTCCCTGATGCCCGCCCACCCCCCAGCCCCCTGACTCCCCAGCCCAGAACCCCTGCTGCCCCATCCAACCCCCTCTCCTTCCTGACTGCCCACCCCCAGGACTCCTGACTGCCTGTTCTCTGCCCTCTGACCACCCTGCCCCCTATCCACACCCCTGCCCCCTGCCTACTCCCCCAACTCCCCTGCCCTCTATCCAACTCCACCTGCTCCCTGCCCGCTTACCGCGCTGCCTGGAGCACCAGCAGCTGGCGGCACTAGAGCTGTGCTGCCCGGCTGGAGCCGGCCACGTCACCGTGCTGCACAGAGACCGGCTCAGGCCAGGCGCTGGCAGCCCCGCAGCCCAGAGTGTCACCTCCCAGGGTAGGAGCTCAGAGGCTGGGCAGGAGGGTCCTGCAGGCCGCAATTTGCTCAGCTCTGGTTTATGGGAAAATGTGAATGGGGTAAAGCACATGAATATAAAATTAATTTTATCGCCCGAACAGGGACTTGAACCCTGGACCCTCAGATTAAAAGTCTGATGCTCTACCGACTGAGCTATCCGGGCTCTTGGTTTGCATGGGGAGGCTTTATCTTTTTAAATGTACTTCCTGCTCTCTGATTGGGCAAAAGATTAGCCAATTGGGGGAAGGGGGCGGGCACTGCCCCTGCAAACTGAAACCCTGTGCAAAAGATGTGACAACAGCCCAGGAAAGGGACCCCCCCCGGGGGTGCAAATCTCCGCTCTTGTAGCTAAAGGCAGGGGCACGAGGGTGTCATCCTGCTGCTCAGCACCTGAATTAATTACCCTTCTAGCAGCAGCCTAATTACTGAGGAGGGGGAAAGGTCTGAGTGATGCAAGGAGGTGATTTGTCCAGGATTGTCAACCCCAGATGCTCAAAACTAATGAGTTTGGCTCAGCAAAAATCACCAGCTTGACTTTAAAATCATGAGATTATGTAAAAATAAGAGACTCCAGGAGTTCATTTGTTTGTCTTCTGCTTTTGGAGCCTTTAGGGTGCCCGTGGGGCGGGGTGCAATGTTGCATTTTGAAGCTTTCTCCACAGCCACCAGGGCCAGACACTTCAGGTTTGCTTTAAGAAGGAAGGCTGAAGTCATCCCATTGCTCACCTGACTCTGGGAGCTGGGGCTTTAAGGAAAACAATAAAGATCGTTTCAGAGTGGTAGCCGTGTGAATCTGTATCAACAAAAAGAATGAGGAGTCCTTGTGGCACCTTAGAGATGGACAAATTTATTTGAGCATAAGCTTTTAGGGGCTAAAGCCCACTTCATCAGCTTTCGCCTCCGAAAGCTTATGTTCAAATAAATTTGCTCATCTCTAAGGTGCCACAAGGACTCCTCATTCTTTTTAATGATGATTGTGAGACTGGTGATGAAATGATGAGAGTTGACAGCCCTGTTTTTCCATATTGTAACAATACCCAGCAAAGGGTGTTTGCAGAGACTGTAACATAGTAGTGATGACACACTCCAGTGCCGTGGCTCTCAACCAGAGGTTTGTGTACCTCTGGGGGTACCTAGAGGCCTTCTAGGGGGTCCACCAACTCAACTAGATATTTGCCTAGTTTTACAACAGCCTACAAAAAATGCACTAGCAAAGTCAGTACAAACTCAAATTCCATACAGACAGTGACTTGTTTGTACTGCTCTATCTTCTATACACTGACATGTAAGTGCAATATTGATATTCCAATTGATTTATTTCATAATTATATGGTAAAATGAGCGTCAGCAATTTTTCAATACTAGTGTGGCTGTGACACTTGTGTTTTTTTTGTCTGATTTTGTAAGTGGGTAGTTTTTAAGTGAGGTGAACCTCGGGGGTACGCCAGAGAAATCAGACTCTTGAAAGGGTACAGTGCTCTGGAAAGGTGGAGGCACTGGGCTAGAGTCACTTAGCCCTTTGCAGAGAACCCTCATCAATGCAGCTAAAATGGTGAGTGCAAAACACTGAACTAAACATTTCACATGTTACGACTGCAGAATCAGCAAAAACTGAGGGGAGGTCGCCAGTCCAACCTATTGGGCTGAATTGTGTCCGTTTAAAAGAACTCTCCAGAAAACAAAACATGCTATTTCCTATTCTGCCCCAAGAGGAGCTACATTATTGCATCCAAAACGTTTGTATTAACACCACAAGTACTGGACTTGAAAGCACTTGGAAGAGAGAATATTTTAAATACATTTAATATTTACTTTTTGCTAAATAACCCAGCGTTTTTGGTGTGGTAGTGAGCCAGACTTCAAGACCCCTTTTTTGGGTCATTGTTTCATTTTGCGGCAGGCTGAAGGTTCATCCGCCCCCCCCCCCGGTACAATGTGTAACCCTGAAATCTGTTTCAGAGTGGTAGCAGTGTTAGTCTGTATCAGCAGAAACCTATTGCAGTGGGTTTTAGCCCATGAAAACTTATGCCCAAATAAATGTGTTAAGTTTCTAACGTGCCACAAGCCCTCCTCATTGTTTTCCCCTGATATCTGTGTAGACCCCAAACCCAAGCATCACATGCACACTTTGATCTTAGCATGGTGTGCTAAGTGTACGACCCCATATTCCAGATCACATCATTCTCCAGAACAAGCCTCAGCACCCCGTTGCTCTTCTACATCTGGGGGTCAGTTTATGATTTCAATCCCAGTGTGAATGGACTAAAAGGCAGATCTTAGGCCTGGGCAATACCCTGAACATTGCCCTGAAGCACTTCACAGAGATTGTAGTGCCTTTAAAAAAAAAAATTTACCTCCCTCCCCCCAAATAAAGAGTAACAAAAAATATAACAGATAAAAATAGCATTGTTGTTACAATACAACATATACAATCCAGTCAAGCCAAGCTAGGGTGTCCTTATCAATGGCTATTGAAGGGAGCAAGGCCACTGTAAAGCTGATTTCAGAGCAGCAGCTGTGTCAGTCTGTCTGCAAAAAGAACAGGACTTGTGGCGTCCAGTCACTGTCTGACGTCAAAGATCAAGACCGGCCGCCCCCGGCGCTTTGGTGTGAAACACTCCCTCTCCCCCCGGACAGGGGTCCCTGCAAGGCCCTAGCAAAGCGAGGGAACCTCAATGTGTCCCCGCCCCCCCCCGTCTGCTCCCAGCAGGGGACCCGCATTTAAATGTTTGCGAACCCAGCAGCGAAGTTAGACTGACCCAGCCCGCAAGGAAAAATAACCCCACAACTCACTTCACTTTGATTCCCCCCGCCCCGCCTCCTCCGTAGTTGCAAGTGAAGACGGTCCCTCGCTCAGCAGCGGAGATTTCACCGACCAGGGATTTCAGGTCGCGCCTGGGTTTCCCCATCTCCCCTTCCCGGGGTGGGAAGGTGGCAGCGAAAGTGGGTATTTGGCAAACATCGGCGCTTGTCCAGGGCGAGATTTTTGTTAGCAGAGGAGCAGAATCCTGTCACTGACTCTGGGTTATTGCGAATTATGCACCCTGACTTTTAACAAATCGTGTATGTGGGGTCATCTAAGCCCTCTACCCAGATATACAGACACTTCTCCACCTGTGTATTCTACAGCTAGTGTTAAAATTCTATTCGGTTTTAATAAGATTTTAATAAGCACTTAGTTCGTGCTGCTTCTATCCCGTACTATCTGATCATTAAATCCTACAGAAGCCACTAACGTGGCACAGGAGAAACTCCCCCAGTCTACAATATTCAAAAAGTTGCACGGCCTTTTCATGTCAGGTGCAAGCAAGCCCAGCCCAGCCCAGCGCAGCCCGATCCGGATCTACCTCCCACTTAAAGTTACTTAATAAACAGGCAATTAAAGGAAGCAAGAAGCCAATCAAGACTTGCTAAAGCCGAACACGCCCTGGCAAAGCCCCCAAACAAGCAGCAGATTGAAAAAACCAATATGCAGTTAGAATAACCAAAAAAGTCCAATATGTGCTTTGCTAAGAGCTACCTTGGCAAGACAAGTTGCTCACGCAGCGTACAGCGATTGCAACCCTCTCATGGAGACAGTGGGTGGCTCTTAAAAGAGCCTTTGTGGTTTTGAAATTGACGTCTCTTTGGGGAGGACCACGCGGCGCGGTTACTTAGAGCTAGTGTACTTGGTCACGGCCTTGGTGCCCTCCGACACGGCGTGTTTGGCCAGCTCCCCGGGCAGCAGCAGGCGCACGGCGGTCTGGATCTCCCGGGAGGTGATGGTGGAGCGCTTGTTGTAATGCGCCAGGCGAGACGCCTCCCCGGCGATGCGCTCGAAGATGTCGTTGACGAAGGAGTTCATGATGCCCATGGCCTTGGAAGAGATGCCGGTGTCGGGGTGAACCTGCTTCAGCACCTTGTAGACATAAATGGAGTAACTCTCCTTCCTGGTCTTGCGGCGCTTCTTATCCCCCTTCTTCTGGGTCTTGGTCACCGCTTTCTTGGAGCCCTTCTTGGGCGCGGGAGCAGATTTCGCCGGCTCAGGCATCTCGTTCACTAGTCACACAGCAGAAAACTGAAATAGCAACGCAATAATCCGTTCGGCGGAGAGTCCTTTATTTATAGCGCCCCTATGCAAATGAGGGTAGCCTAATTCCAACCTTCCTATTGGCTGGTTACATGGTGGGCTGCCATTTGAAGTCATCACCTAAGATGCAAATAGCCTGACTCCAAATGCTCCGCTGCTATTGGACGTCAAACGCCTCTTTCTTTCCCGATTGGCGGGATTGCGAAGCGGCTTTCCCATTGGGTGTTTTGGAGCAGAAGCATGAGGCAGCCAATCAGGAGCCGCTCGGCCTATCCCCGTGAGGGAATAAAAGGCCGGCAGCGCAGGCTTTTGACAATAGTTGTATTGTATGGGTTAGCGCGTGGGAAGTGTTCTGGTATTAGGGAAGCGGCATCATGTCTGGTCGTGGAAAGCAAGGCGGGAAAGTGCGGGCCAAGGCCAAGTCTCGTTCCTCTCGTGCTGGGCTGCAGTTCCCAGTCGGGCGGGTGCACCGGCTGCTGCGCAAAGGGAACTACGCGGAGCGCGTTGGAGCCGGGGCTCCCGTGTACCTGGCCGCGGTGATGGAATATCTGACCGCTGAGATACTGGAGCTGGCTGGTAACGCCGCCCGGGACAACAAGAAAACCCGCATCATCCCGAGGCACCTGCAGCTGGCTGTGCGCAACGACGAAGAGCTGAACAAATTATTGGGGGGAGTTACCATCGCGCAGGGTGGGGTCCTGCCCAATATCCAGGCGGTGTTGCTGCCCAAGAAAACCGAGAGCCACAAAGCCAAGGGCAAGTGAGCGCGGATACGAGTTCCCCAAAACCAAAGGCTCTTTTAAGAGCCACCCACAATTTCATAAAGAGCTGGGGATCGCTCCATGTGCTGCGGAAAGGGGAGGTGGGGGTGGCTAGGGAGAATATAACTTTGTTCTCCTTGTTATGCCCATCTAACATAATTTTGGAAACTCTGTTCTGGGCTTGCAATAATCAGATCCCAGAACTACACACGTGGGTGAGTGGTTGTAGCTGCTGTCTCCTGTATCCCTTCCATCCTAGAGTTTTCAAACAGACCAACCCACACCCAGGGCTGAAAACATTTCAAACTCCCCAAAGGTAGTGCCTGGTTCACTTGGGGTTAAACCCTTTTTTATGCTCTGCTGTGCAGTTTTATTATTTTCATCTGGGATTCCTGTGCAGTGGTGCATATAAACATCACACCCTGAAAACATTGGCCTAAACTGTGTCCTAAAAGTGCACAGAAAATATAGTCAAGCTGGGGAAGGAACCAGGCATCTGGGACTCAAGCTGGGTGTTTTAAGCCCTGGACTAAGGCTACCTGCTAAAGAAAAGGTGTAATTCACAACAGCCGTGGGTCTCCACATTGCAAGAAATTTGAATTAAATTTGTTGCAAGTTTATCTGGCTAGCTGGCATGTTACTTTTTGTGTTTTACTGGATTTTATGCATTATTTTTGTCAGTTGTAGCCAAGGTTAGCTGGGAGGGTTCTTGATACTGTCAAGATAACTAATAACGAGGGATAATTAATTGTTAGGCCAGCAACTTTTTCAAGTAGTTGTTCCACTTGTCACTACTTTCAGACTGATCAAATCACTTCTTAACGTTGTCTGTATTAAGCTGAATAGAGTGAGCTCTCTGGGTCTATCACTGGGGAGAAAAATTATGCTACTATACAGAAAGGGTGTCTAGCCACTGAATGCAGTCTAAAAGATTTGCAGTCATGTCTACATGGGAGGAAGTTTACTGTGTGGACACAGACCATTCACTCGTTCTATGGTTATTTTAGATGTAGAAATCTGATCCTAAACTCTTATGCTAGAACCTAGAACTCCAGAATTATGATGTGGAACTATCCTAAAGCAAAGACAATGAGGACCCAATTGCAGATCCTGAACTCTATCTACCCTAGGTCAGATGTGTTCCATTAAAAGTAAATGGTATGCGTATGGTGAGAGATTTCTAAGACTGCAGCAGGAAGAGAGGAACACAACCCAGAGTCCACCCAAGGAAATTAATATTCAGCAGGTTTAATACAAATAAGAGGAAGTATTGTTTCACACAACACACAGCTAACTCAGTGCCATGGGATGATGATCTGCCCAAAAGCATAACTTGGGGGTCAGAAAAGAACTGGATATGTTCAGGGAGGACAGGCCTGTTAATGCAGCGTTTCTCAAAGGCGGCCACCAGGGGCTATTTTTGCAGCCACAGCCTCCTGGGCTGAGATTGGGGATGGGGGCAAAGCAGGGGCCCATCTCCCAGTGCTGCCATCAGGGATTGAGCTCTGTTCCCCTCTGAAGACACACATGCTGAAGGTGCTGGCTGGCAGCTGTTGAATTCCCCACTTCACTTGGGGGGTGGGGGGAAGACTTCAGCTGGAGGGCTTCAGGCTCCATCCATGTGATGGCAAACTCCAGCCCCCAAGCTCACCATCCCCACCACAGTCCCTGGGCCCTGCTGCCTCCCTGCCCATCTCCCCAACCAGGGTTTAATTTGTCCCAGGGCTTGCTGGGGCTGAGTAAACTTTCTGCTGTGAAAAGTGATATTAATAAACATGCAAATATCACTTTTGACTGCTGCAGCCTTCCTAGCTAGCAAGTATTTTTTTAAAAGCATCCGAAAAAGCAAAAGAAACAACAACAAAAAACAAGACCATGCAGAATGCCTTATTTGTGTTTCTATTCTGTTTAGGCCCAGTAAAGAATAGAGACAATTGTACATTATTTTCATGACCGAGTCTGACAAAAACCCTACATGAATAAATTACAATGATTTGGACATGTGTATTTACATATTTATTTGTCTGAAGCTAATTAAGTATTTTAGGAAGAATTGTCAGCCTGGCCACCAGCAAGAGTTGGTGGCTGTACACTTTGGCCACCAAAAAAATTTGTTGGGAGAACCCCTGCACTAGTGGTTCCATGTGACCCTAACTCTCTGACTACCGGGAGCCAGGAATGGAAGCCAGGGTAGATTACTCTGTGATTACCCTGTTCTGCACACTCCCTCCTGAAGCTCTGCTATGGACCACTCTCAGGGATAGGATACTGAGCAAAATGGACCATAGTCTACCCAATATGGCAGTTCTTATGTTCTTGTTACTGTCATTCTGGGTGGTCACAGTTAAAGAGGGGAGTAAATTTTGAGAAATACAGACCCCCCCCCATTTTTGTTTTTAACAGAAGTAAGAAGAGCTATATTATAAGGTTTGGCAAAGCATGTAGTTTAGGCATGTTATGGAAAACATATTTATTTTACTGGGCTTCCATTTAAAAGGCCTAGGCTTTTTGTGGAGTACATGAATGCAAAGGGAAAAAACAAAGCAGCCCATGGAGAAATGAGTCAGGACAGCAAGTATGAAGGCACTGCAGAAAACCCCACTCAGAACCAAAACTTTGAGATGTGTTACTTTGGTTCTGAGACAACTTTAGAACCTTTTAATTTTACCTTAACTCTCTTATTTACATAACTTTGGTTTGGAGCAAATCCAGCTCTTTGCCTGCAGGCAGGGAAGGGCTTTTAGACGGAACATCTACTTTGTGAGTGTGGCTGAGGGTTCAACCCTCCCCAAACCCCCAGGTAAGGCGTGACTTTGATGTTTCAACCTATACACCACATCCATGGCCTTCAGGGTGTTTCTCTTAGCATGTTCTGTGTTGAGCACCGCACTCTGTATCATGTTTGCCAGGAAAACACTGAGCAGGCCCTGAGTTTCTTTGTGTATTAGCCCTAGAGTTGCCAACTCTGAAGTTATTTGGGGGAGACCCCCCCCCCAACATGACTGTTATTTTCTTAAAATAGCCTATTAAAATCTCCCAGATTCCTTTCAATGCTCACCTGGAGATGGATGCCAATTCCTGGAGACTCCAGGCCAAACCTGGCTAGATTGGCAACCCTAATTAGCCCTGAGATGAGCTTCACATCCCCCTGTGTGGCAAGCAAGACACCCCCAGGCTCGCAAGTATCCTAAATATTGGACGACAATCCTGACTCTCCCCACATTCAAGGCAAGCAGAAGAACCACCTACCTGTCCTTTACCTCCCCAACCCTATAAAGGTGTCGCTTCTCCGCTTCCACCAATGAGACCTCTTGCCCCACTGGCCAATCACCATACAGTCCTTAATTTTAAATTCAAATAGTAGAATTTGGCGCCTTATCTGCCCCAGAGCATGCGCAAAAGGGGGAGAAGAGAAGTAATTTTGGTATTTAAGGACTGCATTTAATCACTCAGCGTTGATTCATGGGCTGCGAATCATTTCAGGGATCTCGGAGCTGAGGCAGGGCGGAGAGAGGGAGGGGTGGGGGGCTCCGTCCGGTAACAGGGACAGCAGGTGCATAGTCCCCTGCCTAAACTCGGAAGAGATTCAAAAGGTCCCTTTGGGAGTTTGGAAATCGGTTATTTTTCCCACCAGAAAGTGTCACAGAGGTTTGGGGCTGGAGAGGTGACGGAGCACAAATGAAGCCACCCCATGGCCGTGCAAATGGGCCACTTTGTTCTTTCTGCCACGTCCTGGCAGTTCATTTCCTGACGTCTGCCCTGCCCTAAACTTTGCAGGGGAAAAACCTCCCACGACGCCACTTGAAATACAGGTTTTACATCTGCAGCCCAACGGTGGGGAGTGACTCCCACATCAGTAGGGTGGCCGGATGTGCCATTTTAAAAGGGACAGCCCCATGGGGGGGGGGTTCTTATACAGGCGACTTGTCACCCCAGCCTGTTTTTTTCACATATGCTATCTGGTCGCCCTAGCCATCAACCATTTGACTTCCATGGGCTGGGTGGGGGGGGGAAGGGGCTTATATATATTAAAAACAGAAAATTAAAATATCACTGCATGTCAGCACTGGAAAGGACAGAAAATCCTCAGTGTCTCTTTTATAGTTGTAAGGAGATTGCCACTTACACTAAAGGTGGAATTTTGTTAAAAAGCTAGAAATGTACATGACTCTTACAATGTCCCTTTCACTCACTTCTCTGCAAAGCTCGATTTGACTTGTCTATAAAAGCAGCTTCCGGTTATTTCACAGTTTTTCTATGTTAAATCTTGGTGCAAGTGAAGAATATGGGAATACTTATTCTAAGGGATTCAAAGTTTATAGCAAATGTGTATCACAGCCTAACATGAGATCTTATTTTACTCCACAAATACAACTTTCTTGCAGTTATAAAACTCGGGGGGTGAAGGAAAAGCTCTAGCTAAAAAGCAAACAAGTGTAAAACCTAGTCACTATAGTTTCCTTCATTGAAGACACTAATATCACTACCAAGAATGGATGAGTTCCCCCAGTTCCTAAATGGTGATTTTAAAGATTAACATTCATTTTCGAGTTAGAGAAATCCAGTCTGTATATTTACACTCCTAATGTCTCCAGGCCTCTCCTTCCCCAGTTGCTTTCTGAAGTACTTTGGCACCATTTCTTTTAGAGCAATGAATTACAGTCCCTCTTGTTTTCAGAAAGAATCTGCCCTTAGGTGTAGAGATGTTAAAGAGGATTACCAGGGAAAATGAACTAAATGGGTATTGTAAACTGACACTCTATTGCATAAACGGAGGTGTTTTGAATACCTTTCCTGAATAGATCTTAATGACATTTTTACAATGACTGATTTCAGAATATGAAACAAACTTATTTTTCCTATTAGATGTACAAGTTAAAGCCCTGCAAAAAGAGATGAATTCTATTGTTGACAATGAGGCACAGCTCTCTCACAGAGAAAGTGGGTGGCTCTTAAAAGAACCTTTGGGTTTTAGGTGTAACAACTTCCCGGAGAGGCACAGCCCTGTTTACTTGGAGCTGGTGTACTTGGTCACAGCCTTAGTGCCCTCCGACACGGCGTGTTTGGCCAGCTCCCCGGGCAGCAGCAGGCGCACGGCGGTCTGGATCTCCCGGGAGGTGATGGTGGAGCGCTTGTTGTAATGCGCCAGGCGAGACGCCTCCCCGGCGATGCGCTCGAAGATGTCGTTGACGAAGGAGTTCATGATGCCCATGGCCTTGGAAGAGATGCCGGTGTCGGGGTGAACCTGCTTCAGCACCTTGTAGACATAAATGGAGTAACTCTCCTTCCTGGTCTTGCGGCGCTTCTTATCCCCCTTCTTCTGGGTCTTGGTCACCGCTTTTTTGGAGCCCTTCTTGGGCGCGGGAGCAGATTTCGCCGGCTCAGGCATCTTAGACACTAGTCACACAGCAGAAAACTGAAATAACAACACAATAATCCACACAGCGGAGAATCCTATATTTATAGCGCCCCTATGCAAATGAGAGTAGCCTAATTCCAACCTTCCTATTGGCTGGTTACATATTGGTCTGCCATTTGAAGTAATCGCCTGAGATGCAAATAATCTGACTCCAAATGCTCCTCTGCTATTGGACGTCAAACGCCTCTTTCTTTCCCGATTGGCGGAATTGCGAAGCGGCTTTCCCATTGGGTGTTTTGGAACAGAAGCATGAGACAGCCAATCAGGAGCCGCTCAGCCCATCCCCATGAGAAGATAAAAAGCCGGCAGCTGGGGTGAAGCTTTTATCATGTTTTATCTGTGTTGAAGAATTTTTTAGCATCGATTTGCGAGATGTCTGGCCGCGGAAAGCAGGGAGGCAAAGTGCGGGCTAAGGCCAAGTCTCGCTCTTCCCGTGCTGGGCTGCAGTTCCCTGTGGGCCGCGTGCACCGGCTGCTGCGCAAGGGGAACTATGCGGAGCGAGTGGGAGCCGGCGCGCCCGTTTACATGGCTGCGGTGCTGGAGTACCTCACTGCTGAAATCTTGGAGCTGGCTGGCAACGCCGCCCGGGACAACAAGAAAACTCGCATCATCCCCCGGCACTTGCAGCTGGCCATCCGGAACGACGAGGAGCTGAACAAGCTGCTGGGCAAAGTCACCATCGCGCAGGGTGGGGTCCTCCCCAACATCCAGGCGGTGCTGCTGCCCAAGAAAACCGAGAGCCACAAAGCCAAGGGCAAGTGAGGCTACTGCATCCTCTGGGGGAAAAACTTACCCCACGATTACGTCTGTGTGAACCCAAAGGCTCTTTTAAGAGCCGCCCACAAATTCATAAAAAGAGCATGTCAGTCCTAGAAAAACCTACGTTATTATGGAGCTGTGGTACCGCACTGGGGTGCTTATGTTCATGGTGTAAACAGAAAACTCCCAATTCGAACAGAAGGATCCATAGAAGTGGGTAAGGATGGAGGTTTCTGAAATGGGTAGATGAAAGCTGTGAATGTTTCTCTCTGACGTTGTGAGGTCAAGGACTGCAGCAACTCTTGAGTGAGAAAGCAAAGAATTAGGAATAAACGAATGGGACAGGAGATCCCTCATTTCTGTCTCTAGTGAAACACCCTGCGCCTTTGGCCTGGTTGGGAATGAGCTGCAGCCGGGTGGCGAGAAAAGGAAGCATTTGCAAGGGTGGGGGTTTCCAAAAATCTTCAGATCCCACCCTCCTCCCCCACACATACTTCCCCGCCATTCTCACCCAGCCGCCCCAAAGCGAATTAACTCCTTAGAAAACATGTCCGTGAGTGTGTCCGTACCAGAGATGCTAGATGACATGCATAGGGTCACACATACAGTCTCTGGCATAGAATCCAGATCTAAGGACATGTTGTGCTTTAATCATTGGATCATAATTCCCCTCCCTAAACAATCACATAGATTTTGCTCCTACTGGAGCTCCCCTCTATCCCGTAGTCTAGCCCCCCTGTTGCTAGATCCTGTATCAAAGCCCCCACCCTAAATATAACATCATATAGTATGTTGCCATGGAAATTACTATGATCTTCATACGTCTGAAAATCCAGCCTTATAGTCTCCTTTCATTCAGTGTTTATGATACCGAGCAGGAAGGGCGGGAAGTGCAATCAAACGGGAGGCACCGATTAAAACCCAAGCCCGAGGTTTGTTTCTAGGTGAGGTTGCAGAGGGGACCCCCCCCCCCCCGCAATGGGACAGACAGAAATGTTCTGCACGCGTGACTCCCATTGGATTTCATATTTGGAGTCTTTGCTGCGTCTGCATGGGCAGAGGGGAGCCCGGGGCTCTTTGCAGGGCAAGAGCCGCTGACTGACTCCCCCTCCCTTGGCGCCAGCACCCCGATTTTGGCGGCAGAGAGCAAGGACCCGCCTGCCACGGCGCTGCGCCACCAGGGATCCTTGTGTCTCCTCGGGAGAGCGAGTAGGGGAAGGGGCAGGGCCACGGACACGCGTGGGCCAAACACACGCTTGGGTGTAAAATCTCCAGCTAATCCCCGTCAAGCCCGGGAAATTCAAATACTGGCCAACCAATCAGAGGAGGAGACTTGATTATAGACACTCTCCTTCCCCCCCACCTGACACCCACCCTTATAAGGAGCTAGAGGGTTTCAAGTTCCAGCCAATCCCCGTCTAGAATTCCTCCGTTGCCTCAGAGACCATTCCCCCCTCCCGCACTTCCAAAGGCGAGAAGACCTCAAACCGCAGGAGCGTCTTGCGCCCAACGGAGGGAGCAGCCCCGATAGCCAATCCCTGCTGAGCCCGGGAAATTTAAACCCCTCAACAGGCGCCAGGCCGTTCCTAGCCAATCAGGAGACAGGGTTAGGCTATAAATTGCGCACAGCAAGAGCAGGGCGCTTATTGCTCTGTGCCTGGCCTGCAGAGAGGTTGGGACGCGCAGCAGCGAGGATGGCTCGTACTAAGCAGACGGCTCGTAAGTCCACCGGCGGGAAAGCGCCCCGCAAGCAGCTCGCCACTAAGGCTGCCCGGAAAAGCGCCCCCGCCACGGGTGGGGTGAAGAAGCCCCATCGCTACCGCCCCGGAACCGTGGCCTTGCGGGAAATCCGCCGCTACCAGAAATCCACCGAGCTGCTGATCCGTAAGCTGCCCTTCCAGCGCCTGGTGCGGGAGATCGCCCAGGACTTCAAGACGGATCTGCGCTTCCAGAGCTCGGCTGTCATGGCCCTGCAAGAGGCGAGCGAGGCTTACCTGGTGGGGCTTTTCGAGGACACCAACCTGTGCGCCATCCACGCCAAGCGAGTCACCATCATGCCCAAGGACATCCAGCTGGCGCGCCGCATCCGCGGGGAGAGGGCCTAGAGCTACCCCCCGGCTCCCGACAACCACCCCAAAGGCTCTTCTAAGAGCCACCACGTGTCCACGCGAAAGAGTTGAAATCTATTTTTTGATCTGCTTTAGTAATCCGGTTTAAATTGTAGAAGTGTCTAAACAGTCAGTGCAAAGATCCTTGTTCTATAAGGACTGCAAATGTGGTTTAGTTTTGATACCTCTTAGCTCACTCTAAAAGAAAGTTACCTAAAACCTGTTCAGATCTTTATCATAACCACGTTTTCAGAGTTTTCCCCGTCTCCACTTTCTAGCCCAAGTGTTTAAACTTCCAGAAAATAGTCTAACCCAACCGAGATGAAATTGGGGTGATTGCGTTTATACTGAACTGAGGACTTGGTGGTGAAATGCAGAGTTGGTAGTGATGTGGTTGGAATGGATTTGGCCCTGTGCTGGTGCGACGGATGTTGATGCGTATAATACGGGGGGGGGGATGAAAACCACCAAAAAAAAAAAACCTTATTGAGTGACTCCGAAGTCCGTCCCCTCTGCCCGCTCTGTTCAGAAACCTGTTCCAAGGCTGGATTTCTAGGAAGCAAAATATGTCGATGAAAATAAATGCATTTAAAAAGTTGGCCGAAATGGCCACAAGATGGTGCTGTCTCCTAAGGCATGTGATGTATTTGTCTGTACTTTGGAGCTGAGACCTGACTTCTTTTTAACAACACACACATCCTTTGTTTGCTCGAGGGGGACAAATATGAAGCTAAAGTAATTCCGCCGAGATAATGATCATTCAGTCAATAAAGGGCCAAGACAGATCGGTGCCACCAGAAAGGGTCCCCAACTGCTGGAAAACCAACGGACCCGTTCAGGTGCCTGCTATTCCAAGGGCAAAGTCTGGTGTAGACACGGAACAGGCTATAAAATGAACTGTGGGTATCGGTGAGAACGTACTTAAAGGTGTTAAAAGCAACTCCTCACTTAAATAAGGATCGTCCCTGGGTGGGCTCGAACCACCAACCTTTCGGTTAACAGCCGAACGCGCTAACCGATTGCGCCACAGAGACATCTACTTTTGTTTTTAATGTACATCCTCTCCACTTCTACACGTAGTATTCTTTCTTGGCAGTTTCTGGGCCAGTGACTTGTTTCTGTTACGTGTCCTCTTTATCATACAAGCTCCACGCGGTGAAACCACAACTGAAAAGACGCAAAGACCAGTGCGGCGGGGCTGAGGGGAAGCCTCCTGTGGGAGCAGAGATCAGCAAAGAGAGGCTAGTGAGGGAAAGGGACCAGATATGGATGTGGATAGAAACATGAATCAGTGGGTCAGTTTAGTGAATAACCCCCCCCCCCCGACACACTAGGAAAAACAGAGCCACTTGGATCCAAATATTTGATTTCTTCCCTGCCTCCCCCAGTCCCAAACTCTTGCACAGACGCAAACCAGGCTTTTCAGAGGGTGCATGAAGCAGGGTCACCACTCAGTGTCTGGGACTTTGTAAAGAGGAGTTTGCCTGGCGCTCCTCTGCAGCCCCCAGCACGGACACGTTGACTTTTTGCATAGTTCACGTCGGGAAAGAACGACGTGACGCGTGTGGGAAGGAAACACAGGAAGCGCTGGAGGTGGGGGGAACCTTTGGTTGGTGCTGAGGCGTTCAGCCCAAAAAGAGAACTCAAACAAAGCCGACGAGGATGGGATTCGAACCCACGCGTGCAGAGCACAATGGATTAGCAGTCCATCGCCTTAACCACTCGGCCACCTCGTCTTGACTGACAGCAACAGGAACTAGATCTTCATGGACACCAGATCCTGGGTACTGGGCACCCCACGGATAGGCAGATGTGTTCAACGGGAAAGAGGAAATGGGTGTCCAGCAGGGGATGTAGCTCAGTGGTAGAGCGCATGCTTCGCATGTATGAGGTCCCGGGTTCAATCCCTGGCATCTCCACATACTTTTTTCCCCCCTCTAATTATGTGAGGCAGGGAAAGGAGCAGGGGCCGGACAATGATCCCACTCACCTGAGTGGCCGTGTAGCTCGTGTCTCGCAGCGGCTCTACTCCCAGAGAGGCTTTCCCGAGTGGTTGCAGCCACGTGGGACAAGAAGATCAAAATGTGAGGCGCGAGGTATAATCCGGAGTCACCGTTGAAAATAAAGCGCTTTCGGTTTTGGCGGAGGAAGGAAAAGCCGCTGAATTCTTCCCCAGCGTGCTGGAAAGCAGCGGGTGCGCGGCTGGGTTAGAAGGGCCAGCCAGGGCTTTCCACTCTGACTTCCTGCAAAGATGCAGCGTTGGCCGCCCAGGACAGCGGCTTAGCAACCCTCTGTTTGAAACCCTGTCGAGAAAAAGCAGCCACCGTCTCCCACACCCGGCTACTCCATCAGCCCGCTGAATAGCAGCAGCGTCTTTGAAGCCTGTAGCTCTGTATCACGAAGAGATTTCAATCCTTTCTCGAGTCACCAGGATTTTTCTTTTTTACAAGACTCCGCTTACGAGCAGCAAATGACAAGTAACATCGCCAGTTGCCCAGGGAGCCAGGCCGCTCAGGGCGCTCCCTGCCTGCGGTGGTTTGAACTATAGGTAAGAGAAGCCATAACACTCCAGATGTGGAGTTGCACAAGAAAAGCAGAAGCGAAGCTGCTCGCAGGAGCGTTGGTGGTATAGTGGTTAGCATAGCTGCCTTCCAAGCAGTTGACCCGGGTTCGATTCCCGGCCAACGCAAAAGTATTATTTTTAATTAACAATATGCATTTTAGTGGGGTTAATTTCCCACCTATGTTGCTCTTTATTGGCAACTAACCCTCCAAAGAGTGAAGAAAGCAAGGAGCCCCCAGCATTTCCATTGCCGACAGCAAGCCCTGAAGCGGGCTGGTCGTGCAGGCAGTGCTGGGGGAATGAAACGCAGCAATGTCACCAACCCACAGCTCTCCCAGCCGGGCTCTTTGCTGCTCTCGCTGGTGCCGGCTGTAAGTGATTGCACGTGCAATTTGCCGGCGGCCCTTCCAGTCCATTAAAAAGAAATGGTGTTAAATCCGGATTCCGTCCCCTCCATGCCACTGGCGCAAGAAGAGGAAAATGCATGACAACCATTGCTAGAGAAAGTTATGGGGCACCAGCAGAGTGGCGCAGCGGAAGCGTGCTGGGCCCATAACCCAGAGGTCGATGGATCGAAACCATCCTCTGCTAAGTCTGTTTTCTGTCCCAATAGGGCTAGAAAGTTTTTCTGGTTTCTTTTTCCACATAGCACAAAAACACACGTGCGCTGACTTTTTCCTGTTTGACAATAAGGGAAAAATGTTGCCTATATGGGAAAAAAAATTTTTTGGCATTGATTTAGTTTTTTTTCAGTCTACGCTGCCTTGTGTCCACAGACAAAAGTTGGATTTTTATTGTTTGCTGTCTTTCCTTGCTTTAGCTAATGTGCTTGAAAGAGCTATAAATCAGCTTGGCAAACGCTGTACCACTGTAAGGTGTGTTCACGCTTCGGTATTTTGGACTGATTAAATTGCTTCCGTTAGTCCACACCCGCTTTGCATTGTTTCACATCTGGATGAGCCTAGTGACATACATGTATGCCTTCCCACCTCCCTGTTTAAATGCTGACCCACACTCAAGCATCTGGCAGGTGCCTTTGGATCCAGATGCCAGGTTGAAACCTGCTTTTGTTCCACTTGGGGCTGTACAAATCCCTGGTCCTACCTTTCAGCCTCCAGGAGGTGCCCGTGGCCTGCCAGCGCCAGGTGGATCAGTTACTTTGGGGGATGGAGAATTTTACGCTAGCTTACATTAATCTTTGTGCTATTAGTCAGATCTGGGAGGACTATGTATCCCAGGTGAAGTGGGAACCCTGTCGCCTCCTGGATGCACAGCTGACTGTAAAAGCTGAGATGTGCAAGGTGGGGATGGCAGAGATGTTGTATCTGGACCACAAGGTGGAGTGCAGCTGCCTAAAGCTGGCCAAGGTGCGGGCGATCAGAGACTGGCCCGCTTCCCAGACTAAGAAACAGGCCCAGTCCTTTATCGGGATGGCAGGGCACTACCAGAGATTTGTGCCCCTCTTTAGCTCCATGTCAACTTCCATCACTGGGCTACGCAGGAAGGGGAAGCCAGACATGCCAGTGCCAGAGGGCTCTCTCCGCGCTGAAGGAGGGGCTGGTCAAGGGCCCAGTGCTGGGAAACCCATTGACAAGCCCTTTATGGCGTTCATATGGCGTCTGGCCCAGGACCCCACAAGATGGCCTTTGCTGAAAGTTACTGATTTGTGTCAACAAGCTCTGCTCTACGCTGTGTCCCTGTTGACTAATAAACCTTCTGTTATACTGGCTGGCGAGAGTCAAGTCAGAATGTAGAGTTGAGGGGCAGGGCCCGCTGGCTCCCCCAGGCCACCCCCGGTGGACTTGCTGCAGGAAGCACACACTGTGGACGTGAATGCTGAATGCTCCAAGGTCAGACTCAGAAAGGTCAAAGCTGTGGAAGCTTCTTGCCCCGGTGAGTCTGCTCAGAGAGAGGCTGCTCCCCCGAGTGCTGGCTGACTTTGTATGGAGTAGTCCCAGAACATCGCCCAGTGACTGGCTAAGTCTACACTACAGGATAAATTCGAATTAGCTTAAACCGATTTTATAAAACAGATATTATAAAGTCAATTGTGCGCGTCCATACTAGGCACATTAATTCGGTGGTGTACGTCCCTGGTCCGAGGCTAGCGTCGATTTCTGGAGCGGTGCACTGTGGGTAGCTACTGTAAAATAATGAGGCCAATAACGTCGATTTGCGTCCACACTAAACCTAATCTGATATAGTAATATCAATTTTAGCGTTACTCCTCTCGTTTTGTAGGAGTACAGAAATCGATTTAAAGAGCCCTTTAAATCGATATAAAGAGCAGTGTAGTGTGGACGGGTGCAGCGTTAAATCGATTTAACGCTGTTAAAATCAATCAATTTTTTTACATTCATCACTGATGCAGCAAGCCTAGAGGTGCCAGGACTATGAACTGCCAACCCGAACCCCAGCAAGGCCTGACACAAATTAAGCACTGCCCCGCCGTTTGGAAGCAAAAGCATCTCATCTGTTGGCAGCACCTTTCTGCGCATGATCTAAAATCAGGCCCAAGCGCCCAAATTCCCTCTTTAGCATTTAAAATAGAAGGCTAGCTCAGGATTGGCTGAGGGTGCGATGCGCTGTGTCTCATTGGTGGGAATGGAATGAACGTCAGCAGGTCCTGCTGAGAAGGGGGCGGGAGAGGGAGTTCCCGCCGGCTTCCCTCGCAGTTCTCCCTCTGGTCCGCCCACAGCCTAGTTAAGCTCTGGCTGTCGGTAGTAAAGCAGGTTTATTGTTGAGGTGGCGGTAAGATGTCTGGTCGTGGCAAGGGTGGAAAGGGGCTGGGTAAGGGAGGTGCTAAGAGGCACCGTAAGGTCTTACGAGACAATATTCAGGGCATTACCAAGCCAGCGATCCGCCGCTTGGCTCGCCGTGGTGGAGTAAAGCGCATCTCCGGGCTGATCTACGAAGAGACCCGCGGGGTGCTGAAGGTTTTCTTGGAGAACGTGATCCGCGATGCGGTGACCTACACCGAGCACGCCAAGCGGAAGACGGTGACGGCCATGGATGTGGTGTACGCCCTGAAGCGCCAGGGGCGCACCCTGTACGGTTTTGGGGGTTAAACTTTTAGCCTAGAAACCAGAGTAACTGTTGCAACGCAAAGGTCCTTTTAAGGGCCACCCACTTCTGCACAGAAAGAGCTGGGTTTGTGAGGCACAGAAATCTAAGTTTTCTACTACAAATACTTATATCTGTGCTATTGGAGTTGTATTAATGAGGTAGTTTCTGCTAACATTTGTTCTCTGGAGTCTGCTGAGCATTTTTACAGTTTAAATTAGTTTAAATTCACAACTGTAAACTGGCTGATCTATACCATTGAGTCTATATAGTATTCTACTATTCAGAGCAAGGAATTTCAATCCATTTCTGAAGAATGATAGAATAGGAGAGGTTTCAGAGTAGCAGCTGTGTTAGTCTGTATCTGCAAAAAGGAGAGCTTTTCCTGAAATAAAGAAACAGTGATTTCCCTGCGACTGAATAAGTGAGATGCTGTAGGGATGTCATGACTCCTCTGTCGTTTGATTTCTCTGAAGAATCTGTTAGGAGGAGACAGTGCTTGTGATGTGAAATCCTCCTGCAGCTGATCCTAGCTGTGGATCGTTGGATTTGCAGGTAATGTCCAGCTTTTCTTTGGGAATAAATAACTTCTTTCTCCCCTGTCCCTTTTGAAACATTTTGATGGTAGTTTGTAATAAAGCAGGTTCCTTGCATTCAGCAGGAAATTGCATTTGAGTGACAGGATATCTGGTATTTTCATAGTAACCTAAGGGTGACTAAACTGAAATACTAAAATTGTCACTTTCCTTTCTCAGAGAATGGTCCCTTCCAAGTCATTGTCTTTGGATAGGAGTCAGTATGGAAGAGTTGAAGCTGCTTAAATTTCTCTACATTTTATCTTCCAACCCCCTCATTTGTGATCAGACACATCACTTCCTTTCATCTCAGCTCTACACACCTGCTGTAAAAGCTTGTTCTGCCTGTTGCAATTGTCTTGTTCCCAACTTGTCCAAGACTGCAGATCCTGTAAGTGTGTCCCTGGTTTGTGACTAAGCAAAACAGGTGTTTACTACAGCTTGTAACTGAATGATTTTAGTTTCTTCTCGGCTATTTTTAACGGCGTTTCTTCTGCGCCAAATAGACTTCTCACTGAAAATTCAGATCTTAAGCTGTCAGACATCCCACTGCCAAAACAGACCGGTCATCAGATAGCATCATCATCAAGAGGTGTCCCTGCTGAAATGCTGCTGAAATTCTGTGGCATTTCAGCAGGTGCTCTCCTGGGGGCCAGGACGTGGGGGCATTAAGATGCCCCTGCGGGTACTGTGTTGGGGACCACTCCCTGGACACTCAGACTTATAAGTGGCCATTCTTCAACAACAAAAACAGACCTTAATGAGAAACTGCAGAACTGGAATTAATTTGCAAACTGTAACCATAAAACTGGTCCTGAATAGAGACTGGGAGTGGCTGCTGCTCCCAAAAGTCATTTTTCCTCTGCTGATTCTCAGCCCTTCTTGTGAACAATTGGAAATGGCCAACCTCCACCTTGATTGATTGCATTGGCCTCCTTAACACTACAAAATGTCCCCGCAACACTACAAAATGTCCCCGCTTGATATTCACCCTTCTTGTCAACTGTGAGAATAGGCCACTTCTACCTTAATTGAAATGGCCTCTTTAGCACTGACCCCCTTAAGGCAACTCCCATCTTTTCATGTGCTGTGATATATATACCTGCCTACTGTATTTTCAACTCCATGCATCCAGTGAAGTGGGGTTTAGCCCACAAAACCTTATGCCCAAATAAATGTTAGTCTCTAAGCTGCCACAGAACTCATTTTTTCTTCTTCTTGAACAATGCACTTTCTTAAAGAAAGTACAGCTCTTTAAGCATTACTGCTAGTTTATACTCTCTAGAGTCATCATTACTGTAACAAGAATAGGAGAACTTGTTTTATTTGAGCATAAGCTTTTGTGGGCTAAAACCCACTTCATCAGATGCATAGATTGGAACATATAATGAGGTGTGTATGTGTATGTGTGTGTGTGTATGTGTATATATATATATATATATATATATATATATATATATATATATATATATATATATATATATAAACAAACACACACACACAGAGAACATGAAAAGGTGGAAGTAGCCATATCAACTCTGAAACTAAAGCAATTATCAGGAGAAAAAAAAACTTGTGATAATCAAGATGTCTTGTCAACTGTCTGAAATGGGCCATGTGAGGATACTTCACATGGGGAAGATTCAATCTGTGTAATGACTCAGCCATTCCAAAATGGTATCTAGTTTGCATATTTATTCAAGCTCAGCAGTTTCTCGTTGGAGTGTTTTTAAAACTTTTACTGTAACAGTATCACTAACATTGTAGTAACTTAGTTGAAAACACATTTAAATTCTAATATCCATACCAGATTTAAACACCATGTTAATATCCATGTAACTTAAATGTTTTTAGTTCAAGGTCCCAGAGACACAGACAAGGTTTTCAACTTGAGCCTAAAAGACCAAAATCAAGAAAGTTGATCACAGCCTTGGATAAGCCAAAAGACTACTCACGCTTGATCTTAGCTCACAATACACAGCAAGACCAACTCGTTTTATGCAGCCGTGAGCGGCCCTTAAAAGGACCTTTGTGTTGAATGATTTCCACGTAGGGTTCGAAAGAGAGATCAGCCCCCGAAGCCGTACAAGGTGCGGCCTTGGCGTTTCAGAGCGTACACCACATCCATGGCCGTCACCGTCTTCCGCTTGGCGTGCTCGGTGTAGGTCACCGCATCGCGGATCACGTTCTCCAGGAAAACCTTCAGCACCCCGCGGGTCTCTTCATAGATCAGCCCGGAGATGCGCTTCACCCCGCCACGGCGAGCCAAGCGGCGGATCGCAGGCTTGGTAATGCCCTGGATGTTGTCTCGCAAGACCTTGCGGTGCCTCTTAGCACCGCCTTTCCCCAACCCTTTCCCTCCTTTCCCGCGTCCAGACATAGCACCGTTGATTGAACAACGCAATATAATTGTTTGCGCAGCTATCAGCGCTTAACTAGGCTGTGGACGGACCAGAGGGAAAACTACGAGGGAAACAGGCGGGAACTGTTCCCCCCGTCCCTTTTCCAGCCCTAGCTGGTGACGCGTTTGACACTCACCAATCAGACACCGAGTATCACACCCCAGCCTATTATTAGCCAGTTCTTAACTTTAAATTTGGAGCCCGGCCTTACTGTTGAGCATGCGCAGAAAGGAGCTACAAGACACGTGTGAATAAACACTTTGTCCTCCGTCTTGTAGGACCCAGGAGCCCCCACCCTACTGCAGTAAGTGGCGGGAGAGCTGCTGCGGTCGGCTCCCCAGCTGCGGCAATCCGGTGTTGGCATTAACTCAGCAGGGAGGGTGAAACTCTAAAACAGAATCTGTCATCGTGCCAAAACCTTCAATATCCCTCTCCCCCAAAAAATCGCTTCTCCCGCTGTATTGCACGCAAGGCTGAGGCTGCACGTCCCCTCTCTTCTGCCTGCACTTCCCGGGGATTTTTCGCTCCTCTTTCCTTCTGCATGTAAATGCCTAAAAGTTGTGAACTCTATTCCGAACAGGACGGGTTCAGCGAGTTTTGAGTACATGGAAATCCTTCCGAAAACTGCTCGCAGAACTAGCTACACCCTTAAGGTTTCCTTCATCTTTGCTAGGCTAGAAACTAGAGTTTCTATTCCCTTCAAATGTTTTTAGTCCCCTTACTGCAACTAACGGAGCCCATTACTACTCCTTTATAGACCACCTCACAACACAGTACCGCAACAAGCTCTTTCCGTGGAAGAGTGTGTGGCTCTTAAAAGAGCCTTTGGGTCGTATAAATGCGTTTCATGCATGAAAAAACTGAATCAGCCCCCGAAGCCGTACAGGGTACGGCCCTGGCGTTTCAGGGCGTACACCACATCCATGGCCGTCACCGTCTTCCGCTTGGCGTGCTCGGTGTAGGTCACCGCATCGCGGATCACGTTCTCCAGGAAAACCTTCAGCACCCCGCGGGTCTCTTCATAGATCAGCCCGGAGATGCGCTTCACCCCGCCGCGGCGAGCCAAGCGACGAATCGCGGGCTTCGTAATACCCTGAATATTATCCCTCAATACTTTACGGTGTCTCTTAGCACCGCCTTTCCCCAACCCTTTGCCACCTTTTCCACGACCTGACATGGCCACAAAATCACGAAGAGCAAACTATGACAACACAATACTTCCTTACAGCTGGAAGAAGGATTTATATAGCCTATTGCCCGACCGGAGTGAGAACCGAGAAGCACAACGGGGGCGCACATCTCTCCCCGCCCTCTCGCCCGCCGAAGATGACGTTTGCTTTCGCACACCAATGAGACACTTAACATCGCTCCCTGGCCAATCATTAATCAGAAATTAACTTCAAATGCAAACAGTTAGTTTGGCGCTGCATCTCCTCTCTATTCCTTCTCTCACACGATGATCAGAGAGTTGCTATACAAACAGTGCTCCGCTTTGGGAGCCTTTGGGGACAGGGAAAAGCAGGAGGGAGAATATATTTCCCACTGACCCAGATCCCTGTAGGACAGTAGTTCTCAAACGTTTGTACTGTTGACCCCTTTCACATATCAAGCCTCTTGAGTGCAACCCCCCCCCAATAAATTAAAAACACTTTTAAAACATATTTAACACCATTGTCAATGCTGGGTGCAGAGCGGGGTTTGGGGTGGAGGCTGACAGATCACGACCCCCCTGTGTAATAACCTCACGACCCCCCCCCCGGAGGGGTCCTGACCCCCGGTTTGAAAACCCCTGCTGTAGGACCTGGGAACCAGCCCTGAATGAAATGAGCCATGTGGGCAGCAGACCAAAAGGACACCGTGGTTCTGGAACAATTTGTATAGTGGGGGGTGCTGAGAGCCATTGCACCAAACTGTAAACCCTGTACATGATGGAAACCATTTCAAGCCAGAGGGGTGCAGCATCATCCTGAGTACAAGCACTTATGAAAAGACAAGAATGCCAAGATTTTTTCAGCAACTGGGAGCAACGTTTGACCTGACTCTGAACAATCGGATGATGCAGTTCTCCCACCAAAAAAGCACAGAAGGGAGTTTGCAGTCAGCCTCCAACTGAGTCTGCAGTCCAGCCAACGTGTGGATCCCATGCTACCCTTGGTGCTAGAGAGCCAGCTGGTGGGTCTGCTAATAGAGGATGCTTATCACCCTTCTATCCACTGAGGGACTTTGTTTTGCTTAATAGAATGTTCATAGAATCACAGAACTGGAAGGGACCTCGAGAGGTCATCTAGTCCAGTCCCCTGCCCTCATGGCAGGACTAAGTATTATCTAGACCATCCCTGACAGGTGTTTGTCCAACCTGCTCTTAAAAATCCCCAATGATGGAGATTTCACAACCTCCCTGGCCAATTTATTCCAGTGCTTAACCACCCTGACAGTTAGGAAGTTTTTCCCTAATGTCCAACCTTAAACTTCCCTTGCTGCAGTTGAAACTCATGTCTTCAATTTACAGCCAGGATGGTTTAGGTTGGACTTTAGGAATAGCTTCCTAATGAGGATCCAGAATGTACACGGGGTTTGGTAGGGAATGGACAGTGGGAAAACACAGCATCATCCCTGCTGCTACAGCAGCTGCTTGGCAACAAGCAACCCAGCTTCCAAAACAGCATTTCTCCAGCCCTGCTTGCCCAGGGCCTGGCCAAGCAGAGTCACTGGCTGGATGTTCTAAGCACAGCAAGGAGATCTCTAAACAGGTGCAGATGTTCACCAATACGATATGAGTCCAGCAGCAAGGCAGAAGCCCAACGGCCGTGGTGGGGGGATACCCAGAAGGTAAGACCGTTTTGACCAGATTGGTGGACCCATCTGCACTGAGATGGCCATAACAAGAGGAGGGGCTCACAGAAGGGAGTGGCTTTAAACAGAAATTTCTTGGGGTGGGGGACCAAGCCCCAAAAGGGACAACTATTAGGTCCAATTTTTGTGTGGGAATGCCAAGTGCCCAGTCATTCTCCATGGTGGACAGATGAGTGCATTTCTGGACACTGGTTCCCATATGGCTACCATCTGGATGAAAACAAATTCTTCCATCCCAGATCAGAGCAAATAATGGTGCATCCACCAGGGAGACATCAAGTACTCATAGGCCTGATGATGGCATCTTTTATTCTACTCCATATGATTCCTGCAAGCCCTTCCTCATTGTAGGGTGTGTAGGGAAGTAGACAGCTTCGCTAAAATCATTTATAAAATGTCCCTCTCATTTTCCCCAAATCTCTCTCTGCTGAGTGGCACCAGGGCCAGTAAGAGGTGAGGAGGGACCCTCCTGAGCACTGGATTCCTGGTAGAGGAAGCTAAATTTCTCAGCCCCAGCCAGGGTCTCTGGCTCCTGAGGGGAGCATCCCAGGAATGGGAAGAGGGGGGAACCTGGTGGGGGGGAAGGGATCCTGAAGTGACTGTAGGAAAGTGGCAGGGGGAATCCTGAGAGTATAGGAAAGGAAGGAGAAGATCTTGAAGGCCAGCATCTGGCAGCCCCCCCAGGTCAGGGCATTTGGAGCCACTACTGAAGGGAAAGTGCAGGATAGGCTCTTCTCCTCCTTCCTTCCCCCCCACCTCCACCCCCCCAGAATGTTTTCACCAGCTGTCTAAGTTTTCAGCTGACATTACTTCTCTGGGGCGGAGCTCAGACCAGTTTGGTTAGTGTTTGAGGGGGGGTGACGAAAGGTTTTTCACCCTCAGTAGAAAGAGGATTTTTCATGATCTTTCATTAATTGTGTAAGTATCAGGATATTCAGTCCCCCCACCATTCACAAACTGAAAATAACAAGGAGTAGACAGTAGACAGGAAGAAGTGACAGGCACTCTTCCTAACATAAACTAAATTCCCATATCAGTGTCATTATAGCATTTCAGACAAAGGAAACTTGTGGCACAAGGACTCCTCATTCTTTTTGCTGATACAGACTAACATGGCTACCACACTGAAAACTGAAAATAGTCCTGCACTCTGGCCCCCCACTCCCACCTCCCCCCCAAAAAATATTTTGGCATCCTTTGTATACCAAACACCTTTTGCTCTGGTTTGTCAGAGACCATAAATCTAGCATTGGGTATTCAGCATTAAACTATTGTAAAGATCAATTTAATGAAGGTTTTAATGAATAACTGGAAAATAAGCCACTTTGAGAGATATTTTTTTAAATGAAAAACCTTGCCCCTGGGGAAGCAGAGAGAAATCTGAGAAAGTGTCAGGGATCAGAGCCTGTGTGTGGTGTAGAGGCCACCTTAGGTGTAGTGTGACTGGCTTGAAAATGCACCTCTCTGCACAACTGTTCTGCAGACCTGCCACCCCCAAGATCTCTGTAGTCTCAGAGTGAGGTGCTCCTTTGTGAGCTGGAAACATTGTGCCTGATTCCAGCAGACAAGGAAGGTGCGATTAGCACAGCCCTACCCAGACTACAGGAAGAAATAGATACATTTACCACCGTTTGTGGTCAGACTAAGAGCTGGATCAGTGTCTTGCCTGCATCTGGAAGTGACAGGCACTCTCCCTAACATACACTAAATTCCCATATCAGTGTCATTATAGCATTTCAGACAAAGGAAATCTCATTGCCAAGAATATTCTCCCAGAAACATATGTCATTTCTATGCATTCTTAAGTTTGCTTGAGTCATGTGTGAAAGCCTGTGTGAAGCTTGAAGGACTAACAATTCTGCAAGATAATCCTTCTTACCCCACAATCATAGAATTGTAGGACTGGAAGGGACCTTGAGAGGTTGCCTAGTCCAGTTCCCTGCCCTCATGGCAGGACTAAGTATTGTCTAGACCATCCCTGACAGGTGTTTGTCTAACTCGCTCTTAAAAATCCCCAATGATGGAGATTTAACCACCTCCCTCAGCAATTTATTCCAGTGCTTAACCACCCTGACAGTCAGGAAGGTTTTCCTAATGTCCAACCTAAACCTCCCTTGCTGCAGTTTAAATCCATTGCTTCTTGTCCTATCCTCAGAGGTTAAGAACATTTTTTTTCCCTCCTCCAGTTGTAACAACCTTTAATGTACTTGAAAACTGTTATCATGTCCCCTCTCGGTCTTCTCTTCTCCAGACTAAACTCCATTTTTTTCAATCTTTCTTCCCTGTTGATTTTGCAGCAGAAAATACCAGCTGTAACAATCATCCCATATTGGTTTCCCAAGTCTATATATGCATATATCAGCTCTGTGTGTGTGTGTCTGCACGTGCACGTGAGCGCATGTTAAGAAGATGATTTCCAAGAATAGCTGGAGTTGTATAGACCTGAAGGTGCCCAAGATATACAGCATCATAGATCAAATTCCTGAATACTTGTGGTCAAGGACCAGTGTTCTGAGTCTTCAAATTCAGACACGCTCTTTGTTGAAAACAGAGATTCTAAAGAATAGTTACTATATACACGGATGAAATATGCAGAAAGAAAGAATGGAAAGGATTAATATTTACCAGCAGATGCTAACAGTGTGCGGTGGAGAAGATGGAAGAATGAGAGCTAAAAGGCAGGGCTGGGGGATGAGTAATACCTCGGTAGCGCTACCTAGCCACCATGGTGGGGATTATCCATGACAGCACTAGGGTGACCAGATGTCCTGATTTTATAGGGACAGTCCTGATTTGGGGGGCTTTTTCTTATATAGGGTCTGATTACCCCCCCCCATCCCCTGTCCTGATTTTTCACACTTGCTGTCTGATCACATTAGACTGCACAGATCCTGTGAAGGTAAATACCACAAGACATATTTCTAGAAGGCTAGACTGACAACGTATCTTCTGGCCCTTGGTTGGTCCAAGCACTCAATTTAAGCCCAGGAATGCGACAAGATGTATTCTCCCGCCAACGATGCACTGGCTGGCACTTGACCTCCTGACGCTGGCTCTGACCCTTGGCTCCAGGAGTACTAGGACAATTTGTATAGTTGGGGTGCTGAGAACCATTGAACCAAAGTGGCAACCCTGTATGTGATGGAAACCACTTCAAGACAGAGGGTGCGGCAGCCCCTGCAGTTTCAGCACCTCTTCACCCTACGCACCATTGTGCTAATCTTTGTACCAACTCTACCTTGCGAGGTGTTATTTGAAAACGGTGTGCAGCACCCTGCTACGTGAGGTTAGGCTGATGTGGGTGGCAGTCACGGGTGCAAAGCTATCCGGCCTGGAGTAGGCAAATCTGCTCAAGCAGGCCTTAAACAAAGGGCAAATTGACCCCTCTAGCCCGGTGTCATCAAAAGGGATGGGCCATCACTTATCAAAAGGCCTTTCTTTGGCAAGGGAGGGAGGGAGAAATACGGGCTCAGATACCAGTTACTGAGGGATTTAAAAGGTGCTATAGCAACAGTTCAACATGGAATAAAGTTAAAGAGGTCAGTTCTTGTGTGCCAGTGGGATTATTCCTGGAGCAGGTAAACACCTAGGAGGAATTTTATTCCCATAGTCACCAGGGGAGGATTTACAAGTGTTTCTGACTGAGAGAAGGGGCTGAGATCTCGGGCACAGTGCGAAAAGCTGCAGCCGGCGCACTCCCTTCTTGCAGCTCGCCCAGCTATTCGTAGAAATGAACAAAAGGCGGCACTGGAGCTGCTTGGCATGAAAGGGAAAATTGCAGCCCCTTTCGCAAGCCGGCGCCGTGGCTTAGTTGGTTAAAGCGCCTGTCTAGTAAACAGGAGATCCTGGGTTCGAATCCCAGCGGTGCCTTTTCATCAGCCAAACCTTTAATCGCCGCTCCCGGGTCCCTTCCGCTTTTATGGGGCCCGGCGCTGGGCAAAGAAGCCAGGCAGCGGCGCGACTGTAGGGCGGGAGGCTCCGGGTTTTTCTGCTTTGCAAGGCTTCCCCCCCCGCGGGATCCCTGGTTTGATTTGCTCCGGCGGGGGCAAAACTTGCAGCCTCCGCGGGTAGCAAACCAACCCAGCTCCGGTTCTACCTGCCTGCGGGGCTGCCACCCGGGACGCGCGCGGGGCTACAGCAATTTGCCTCCTTTGGTGGGGGTTGTGGGCGGATCCTATAGCGTGTTCTGCCCAGAACGCCGCAGGGCAAAAAGGAAAATAAATGAAAATTTAAAAGAAAAAATCCTTCCCTGACCGGGAATCGAACCCGGGCCGCGGCGGTGAGAGCGCCGAATCCTAACCACTAGACCACCAGGGAGGCGACGATTACCGCTTTCTATAACACGGTGTACAAGGGAAGAAGAGGCCCTGCCCTGCTCCGTGTGAACACACCCAGCCCAAACCGCTTCCCTCTGCTTAGCTAGCACGAATTCAGACCCCGCCCGGCTTTAGCACCGCGCCACCAGAGTAAATGCCCGGATCAAGTCATCGTAAATGCACGGATAGACCCTGACAGCAGAGAGCACCTCTCTCCCCCCCGCTGCTGGTGGGGTTGAGTTCTGGAAGAGACCCGGCCACTCCTTTCCTTCGCCCCATTCCCCTGGGGTGCTGGAGCCGGGATGCTGGCACAAGGGTAGGAGCCGTGTTTCAGGCTGTTTGGTGGGAGGTTGGGAACTGACTTTGTTTGGAAGCCTCGACACCCACTTCTCAGGGGGGTTGATTGAACTTGGGGGCACCAGTGGCGGGCAGCGGACCGGAGAGGGGCTTATTTTTTCTGAGCTGCTGTAATCAGTTGATCCCTGTTTTCCCCCCTTCCCAGTCACTTGCATATCGACCCACCCTCTAGTGAAGGAGGCGGGGCTGAATAAAATGGCTATTTAAAAAGAAAAACAAAACTTTCCGCCAAATAAAGCTGCAAATCCTGAGCCGGATCCTTGTGCTCAAACCGACTCTGAATCCTCACTGCCCGGTTTCGAAAGAGGCTTGAAAACAAGCCAGAAACATAAAACAAATTCGATCGATTCCTTTCCTCCCCCTAGAGAAACTCACTTCCCGCTTCCTTCCTCCAGCCACTCAATTACTGTATCGTCCGACTACCCGCCTTTGTTTTCTTGTTCCCGGAATACCAGGATCCCGTCTGAACGTGCTGGTTTGAGCATTGGAGAAGCTACGTTTTTAAATAGGGCATTTTAAAGTGAAAATGCTCATGTGAATACCCACATGCATCCGACGAAGTGGGTATTCACCCACGAAAGCTCGTACTCCAAAACCTCTGAGTCTATAAGGTGCCACAGGATTCTTTGCACTGAACTCCTTCGGCTACAGGGAAGGGATTTAACGCCTACGGGCATTACCTTGTAAAGTTAGTCAGGTTAAATTCAAACTTTTCCCTTCATATTGTTATAAACAAATTCGCTATTACGGAACCACCTAATTGCGAAGTTATAGGAAGCAGAATACAAATTTTGCACTGATCCGGTTCTATGTTTAGAAAAACCACTAGGGAAATTTATTCCGGATTAAAACGGACAACGGATGAATTTCAACTCTTTCGCGTGGACACGTGGTGGCTCTTAGAAGAGCCTTTGGGGTGGTTGTCGGGAGCCGGGGGGTAGCTCTAGGCCCTCTCCCCGCGGATGCGGCGCGCCAGCTGGATGTCCTTGGGCATGATGGTGACTCGCTTGGCGTGGATGGCGCACAGGTTGGTGTCCTCAAAGAGCCCCACCAGGTAAGCCTCGCTCGCCTCCTGCAGGGCCATGACGGCCGAGCTCTGGAAGCGCAGATCCGTCTTGAAGTCCTGGGCGATCTCCCGCACCAGGCGCTGGAAGGGCAGCTTGCGGATCAGCAGCTCGGTGGATTTCTGGTAGCGGCGGATTTCCCGCAAGGCCACGGTCCCGGGGCGGTAGCGATGGGGCTTCTTCACCCCACCCGTAGCGGGGGCGCTTTTCCGGGCAGCCTTAGTGGCGAGCTGCTTGCGGGGCGCTTTCCCGCCGGTGGACTTACGAGCCGTCTGCTTAGTACGAGCCATCCTCGCTGCTGCGCGTCCCAACCTCTCTCCAGGTCAGGCACAGAGCAATAAGCACCGAGCAATAAGCACCCTGCTCTTGCTGTGCGCAATTTATAGCCTAACCCTGTCTCCTGATTGGCTAGGAACGGCCCGGCGCCCGTTGAGGGGTTTAAATTTCCCGGGCTCAGCAGGGATTGGAAAGAGGTGACCGAGCCCCTCTGCTTCCACGCCCTAGAGCAAGGAGCTAAGCGCCTGGGGGGGGATGGGGAAGTGCGTTCTTAGTGCCTGGGGGGGATACATGGGGGGCTTGCCAATGCTCGGTGCCTGGGGACGTAGAGTGGCACTTGGGGGGCACAGAGGAGTCCTTGGGGGGACAGAGGGGACACTGGGAGGGGCTTTGCTCAGTGCCCAGGGGGATAGACGGGGAGTGGGGGACTTGCTTGAATACCTGGGGGACCACAGAGGGGCAGTTGGGGGGGGTGCTCAGTGTCTGGGTAGGCACAGAGGGGCAGTCGGGGGGGTTGTGGGCTCAGCGCCTGGGGGAACATAGAGGGGCAGTCTGGAGGGTTGTGGGCTCAGCGCCTGGGGGGCCATAGAGAAGTGGGGGGTTGTGGGCTCAGCGCCTGGGGGGACATAGAGGGGCAGTCGGGGGGGGTTGTGGGCTCAGCGCCTGGGGGGCCATAGAGAAGTGGGGGGTTGTGTGTTCAGCACCTGGGGGGACATAGAGGGGCAGTCGGGGGGGTTGTGGGCTCAGCGCCTGGGGGGCCATAGAGAAGTGGGGGGTTGTGGGCTCAGCGCCTGGGGGGACATAGAGGGGCAGTCGGGGGGGTTGTGGGCTCAGCACCTGGGGGGACATAGAGGGGCAGTCGGGGGGGTTGTGGGCTCAGCGCCTGGGGGGACATAGAGGGGCAGTCGGGGGGGGTTGTGGGCTCAGCGCCTGGGGGGCCATAGAGAAGTGGGGGGTTGTGTGTTCAGCACCTGGGGGAACATAAAGGGGCAGTCGGGGGGGGTTGTGGGCTCAGCGCCTGGGGGAACATAAAGGGGCAGTCGGGGGGGTTGTGGGCTCAGCACCTGGGGGGACATAGAGGGGCAGTCGGGGGGGTTGTGGGCTCAGCGCCTGGGGGGCCATAGAGAAGTGGGGGGTTGTGTGCTCAGCACCTGGGGGGACATAGAGGGGCAGTCGGGGGGGTTGTGGGCTCAGCGCCTGGGGGGACATAGAGGGGCAGTCGGGGGGGTTGTGGGCTCAGCGCCTGGGGGGACATAGAGGGGCAGTCGGGGGGTTTGTGGGCTCAGCCCCTGGGGGAACATAGAGGGGAAGTGAGGGGGTTGCTCAAGTGCCTCTGCTCTGCGCTTCCTGCGGATTTTCATTAACTCGTGGCAGCGCCAGCTGAGCTGTTTGAATTTCAGGGGCTGCGCGGGGTTGGCCGGAGATACAGCCCTCCATCGCATACGGGCGCGCTGCGAAGGGGCGTGTGCGTTCCCTGGGCCTCCTTCGCCGATGGCTGGCGCGCAGCAGTTTGTACCCTTTGCATTTGCCGGGCTTAGGTGAATTCCACTCCCAGCCCCCCGCACATATATTCCACCCCGCTTCCCTCCCGGGCCGCTCGCTGAGATTCCGCTGCGGGAGAAGGGCTGGTGGCTGAGCCATGTCCCGGGACTGGAGACAGCAGCTAATCCAGAACTCACCTCGCCTTTAAAGAGACGCACTGAACCTGTGGCTGTCGGGCCCTAGCAATCCGCACAGGAGCCCCTAGCAAAGCCTGGCCTGCTTCTGCTGTTGCTCCGTGGAAGGGGGGCGAGGAAGGGGAGCAAAAACCCTTGTGGGTTTTGAAATAAAACAAACCGCGCTTGCAAGGCACTAGCCAGTAACCTCCCCCCACAACGCGCTCTCGATTAGTCACCTCCCTCTGAGAAACCAGCAAGTCTCTGGTCCTATTTACTTGCTCTGTTCGCATTTCAGCTTATTACACCCACTTTCATTCGCTCTGCAGCACTGGACCCTGGCAGAAGACAGGACACGGGGCTAGATGGACCTTTGGTCTGACCCAGTGTAGCCATTTTCTTAGGCTGTATCAGGGCGAAGAGCAGTAACAGCCTCTACAGCCAGGGGAAATGCGCAACCCGACTCGAGAACTAAAGTTTTTCTCGCTTTATTAAAGTCACGACCTGTCCCCCCGCCCCGTATACCTAGGAAAGAGCTTATTTCTTCACATTACCAGGAGCACCGTTTCCAGTTCTCTGGAAAGGAATCAGGTTTTCTATCCGTGGGGCGTTTTCCTGGAGAAGATTTAGGCTCCTGTATATTTTAACCCCCTTTTTCTTCCGGGAAAACACTAGCAGTTTTACTGAACTGATTGTTCATTTTCCTTAGTAACACCCCCCAAAAAAACCACCTCATGGTGACAAAACAGGGATTAACAACTCTTTGCCTGACGTTGTGAGTGGCTCTGAAAAGAGCCTTTGGGGTTGAAATATTGAGGAGGAATCTCCCTCGCCTATAAGGCGGCAACAGCAGTAAACTGATCACTTGCCCTTGGCTTTGTGGCTCTCAGTTTTCTTGGGCAGCAGCACCGCCTGGATGTTGGGGAGGACCCCACCCTGAGCGATGGTAACTTTGCCCAGCAGCTTGTTCAGCTCCTCGTCGTTCCGGATGGCCAGCTGCAAGTGCCGGGGGATGATGCGAGTTTTCTTGTTGTCCCGGGCGGCGTTGCCAGCCAGCTCCAAGATTTCAGCAGTGAGATACTCCAGCACCGCAGCCATGTAAACGGGCGCGCCGGCTCCCACTCGCTCCGCATAGTTCCCCTTGCGCAGCAGCCGATGCACACGGCCCACAGGGAACTGCAGCCCAGCACGAGAAGAGCGAGACTTGGCCTTAGCCCGAGCTTTACCTCCCTGCTTGCCACGGCCAGACATCACGCAACTCTTTGGGGAATACACAAACACGGTGCGAACGAAATAAAAGGGCGCAGCGTATTCTTCGCTTTTTATCCCTTCGTCAGCGATCAGGCCAGACACTCGTGATTGGCCAAGCAAAAAAAAGCGCCTGAGAGAACCAATGGGAAACCGACTTCTCAATCTGACCAATCGGAAGACGATTCAGTTGTGGTCTCCAATAGGATTGCGAGACTTGGAGTGGCCCTTTATTTGCATACGAGTTTGTAATAGAGACCGGTAACTGAGTATTTAGTATCCAATAGGAAGGCAGGAATTAGGCTACCCTCATTTCCATAGGGGCGCTATAAATAAAGGTTTTCCTACACTCGTAGCTTATCATTCAGTGTGTCCTGTGTTTTATCAAGTGAGCTGCTTTGAAGTAACTATGCCTGATCCAGCCAAGTCCGCTCCTGCGCCCAAGAAGGGCTCCAAGAAAGCGGTGACCAAGACCCAGAAGAAGGGGGATAAGAAGCGCCGCAAGACCAGGAAGGAGAGTTACTCCATTTATGTCTACAAGGTGCTGAAGCAGGTTCACCCCGACACAGGCATCTCTTCCAAGGCCATGGGCATCATGAACTCCTTCGTCAACGACATCTTCGAGCGCATCGCCGGGGAGGCGTCTCGCCTGGCGCATTACAACAAGCGCTCCACCATCACCTCCCGGGAGATCCAGACCGCCGTGCGCCTGCTGCTGCCCGGGGAGCTGGCCAAACACGCCGTGTCGGAGGGCACCAAGGCCGTGACCAAGTACACCAGCTCCAAGTAACTGGGGAGGGTCTCTGAAAAAACACAACGGCTCTTTTAAGAGCCACCTACTTATCCATGAGAGAGCTCTGGTTACTTTAACGGATAGTGTTTAACCTCTAACTTCCAGATGTATTGAGAGAGTCTGTAACTTCTCTTGCAGTTTATCCCCAGTGTTAAATTCCACTAATCTATAACATCCTGGCAAATTACAACTCTAGTTGATATCGGGATAAGAGATGGGATTTACGTGCATAGTAAAGAGATTTACTCTTCACTTGAACGGACCTGATAATTGAGTTAATTAGAAAAATATCAGAACTTTGAAGGATTATGCAGTTTTTAATATTCTCCCTCAGCCCTGCATGCCTGGAGCAGTATTAATCAGTTTAAACAATACATTCTATTTATATTTACCTGTTATACCCCCCAAGTACATTTTCCAGACCTTTGAGAACTAGAAGCTTATCTCTCAGCAACAAAGCATTTCCTCTCCTGATGGCTTGCAGATACTAAATACTGTAGCTGATTCTTGTATCATTCCTTAAATAGATGTTAGAAGGCATAGAAAACCACACTTGTGTTATGCTGCTAAAAATAGAAAATAAAAGTAATATCTTAACTGGAAAAAAAAACCTTATTTCCGTATTTTTTTCTGAAGTCCACCTTTTCTCCAGAGACAAGGTGAGTCCAGGCATAAAATATTTGAGTCTTAAATATATTACCTTGTTTCTCTCAGTGAATTCAAGGGTATTTTGAAAAAATAGAAATATTCCTTTCTCCATTCTGTCAATTTTAAGGCATTAGAGATATTCAGCAACATTCTGTGTGGTATCAATTTCTTCCCAAAATATAAATCCAGTGTTTTTAAACAAACTTAATTTTCCTTATTTTTCAAATAAAAATATATATCTTTAAAATTGCTACACCGAGGGACAGATTACTGGTCTCTGGGGGAAAATAGCGGGGATTGCAACTCAAAGACCTAAAAGAAATTGCACTAAAATGTTTCAAAGGGATAAAAGAGCAGAGAAGGCCTGGAGACGTTTGAGGTTGTGAATGTGCAGGTTGGAGGGGTGAATGAAGGTTAATGAAAATATTTTTAATTTAGCTACAGGTGGAAACAATTCATTCGTTCTTGAAAGCTCTTGAGCTGAAAAAGCTTTAATCGGTGTTTCACACTACGTTCCATTGTTAATTTCTTCTAACTGGGACTCGTTTCATTATTGATCAGATCAATGAACAGCGGAGCGGGGCTGGCGCCAAAAGGCAACTTTTTGAATTTGAAGTTAAGCTCTGGCTAATGATTGGCCAGAATTTGCTCTGCGGTGCCTCATTGGTTGGAGCGAAGACACGTCACATTATAGGGCGAGTCTGGATCTGTAAAAGCAGCAAAAAATCCTGTGGCACCTTATAGACTAATAACAGATGTAACACTAGTCTTTCAAATGCTTAACTTTGTGCCTCAGGTATGGTATTGTATTGCACAGAACATCCTGACTGGCTGTATCCAGCTAATTCATTATTATTTAACCCTGTTATTGTAGCAGTGCTTAAGGGCCTCAGCCAGGGTGGCCTCCACAGTGCTATCATAAAATAAATGACAGTCTCTTAGGCAGTTACAGTAAGAGACTAGTTTCTAAAGGACCAGTAGAGACCATTGGGGTCTGAATTCTAGCCCAACAGAAGCCACTAGCCTTTCCCAAAATCCTGTTTGAACTAGAGCACATGCATTTAGTAGAAAAATCATCCCATCTTGATTTTATAATTGCCAGTGCTAGAGACTCCACTATAACCCTTGGTAAATTGCCCCAATGATTAATTACCTTCACTGTTCTAAATATACACCTCATTTCCAGTCTAAATTCCCCTAGCCTAAGTTCCAGATACTGGATCTTGTTAGACCTTTGTCTGCTAGAGTAATTAGCCCATTATCAAATATTTGATCCCCAAGTAGGTACAGCCGCTCCCCGGGTTATGCAAGACCCAATTTACCAAATTCGCATTTATGGGAAAAGTTCCATAAACCCAAAATAGGATTTTTGAGTTGCAGAAATTTTTGCTTAAGGTACAAGTATACGTTTCCACCTCATGTAAAATTTGAGTTACACAAGGCTTTCCAGAACAGAACGATTGCATAAGTGGGAGGGTGTCTGTACTTACAGCGCATAGGGGATAAAAGTCACCCCTTAATCTTCAGTTTGATTGAGAGAGTCAATGGCGCTGGGGCACTGGAACAATTTGTATAGTGGGGGTGCTGAGAGCCATTGAAGCGAACTGTAACTGTGTATAATGAAAACCACTTTAAGCTGGGGATGGGGGGGGAAACACCCCACACACCCTGAGTTCCAGCACCTCTCCTCTAATGCATGTTTTCTGGTCTTTTAATCATGCTTGAGGCTCTTCCCTGAACCCTCTCCAATTTGTCAACATCCTTCTTTAATTGTGGGCACCAGAGCTGGACCCGAGATTTGAGCAAAAAGAACTGGAGTACTTGTGGCACCTTAGAGACTATAAGTTTCCGGGTGATAAAACCCACTTCATCAGATACATGTAGTGGAAAATACAGTAGGAAGTTATATGTACACAGAGAACATGAAAAAAATGGGTGTTGCCATACATACTTGTCACAGAGTCACAGGGCGATGCTCTGGAACTGCTCCCCACAAAGCCAGTCAGGACTTTGGGGAGTCTCCTCTCCCTTGGAGCAGACTTGTTCAGGGCAAGAAGCTCACACGTCTTCACCTCCTGGGTCTCTCCTTGGAGCATTCAGCATTCTCAGCCCCTCCATGCGCTTCCCACAGCGAGCCCACCACAGCGGGGTCCTGGGGAAGCCCCGGGGTCCTGCACCCCCACTTTGCAGTCAGACATGACTCTCAGCCAGCCAGTAAAACAGAGGTTTATTCGATGACAGGAACAGGGTCTAAAACAGAGCTTGTAGACACAGCGAGCCGGACCCATTCTGGGGGACAGTGAGCCAGACCCCTCATGTCTGCTCTGCACTTCACTCCTCGTCCCCAGCCAGCTCCCGACTAACCATCCCCTCCAGCCCCTCCTCTCTGCTCAGCCCCTTTCCCGGGCCAGGAGGTCACCTGATCTCTTTGTCTCCAACACCTTCAGTTGGCACCTTTGCAGGGGAGGGGCCCAGGCCATCAGTTGCTAGGAGACAGAGTGTCAGGCATTTAGGTGCACTGGCCCTTTGCTCTGCCAGATACTTAAGAACTGCCATGGGGACACTGAGGGCTTGTCTACATCAGAAAGTTGCAGCGCTGGTGAGGGAGTTACAGCGCTGCAACTTTGAAGGTGTACACATCTGCAGGGCACCACCAGCGCTGCAACTCCCTGTTTGCAGCGCTGGCCGTACTCCCGTTTTGTCTCGGGTGTAGAGGATCCAGCGCTGGTGATCCAGCGCTGGTAATCCAATGTAGACAGTTACCAGCGCTTTTCTTGACCTCCGTGGAAGGAGGAAGCCTCTGGTAATCAAGCTGGTTTCCTTTCCCGGTTTGCTCTCTCGGTCCCGGGGCCACCCAGCAAACCGCAGGGAAGGAGACCTGCTTGCTCGGGGTTCCGGGACGGAGAGAGCAAACCGGGAACGCCGCGGTTTGCTCTCTCGGTCCCGGAGCCAGCCAGCAAACCGCAGGGAAGGAGACCTGCTTGCTCGGGGTTCCGGGACCGAGAGAGCAAACCGGGAAAGGAAACCAGCTTCGCCGCGGTTTGCTCTCTCGGTCCCGGAACTCCGAGCAAGCAGGTCTCCTTCCCTGCGGTTTGCTGGGTGGCTCCGGGACCGAGAGAGCAAACCGCGGCGTTCCCGGTTTGCTCTCTCGGTCCCGGAACCCCGAGCAAGCAGGTCTCCTTCCCTGCGGTTTGCTGGCTGGCTCCGGGACCGAGACAGCAAACCGCGGCGCTCCCGGTTTACTCTCTCGGTCCCGGAACCCCGAGCAAGCAGGTCTCCTTCCCTGCGGTTTGCTGGCTGGCTCCGGGACCGAGAGAGCAAACCGCGGCGTTCCCGGTTTGCTCTCTCGGTCCCGGAACCCCGAGCAAGCAGGTCTCCTTCCCTGCGGTTTGCTGGCTGGCTCCGGGACCGAGAGAGCAAACCGCGGCGTTCCCAGTTTGCTCTCTCGGTCCCGGAACCCCGAGCAAGCAGGTCTCCTTCCCTGCGGTTTGCTGGGTGGCTCCGGGACCGAGAGAGCAAACCGCGGCGAAGCTGGTTTCCTTTCCCGGTTTGCTCTCTCGTCCCGGAACCCCCCTTGAAGCCGCCCAACAGCGCTGCAGTGTGGCCACATCTAACACCACTTGCAGCGCTGGTTGCTGTAAGTGTGGCCACTCTGCAGCGCTGGCCCTATACAGCTGTACTAATACAGCTGTAACAACCAGCGCTGCAAAATTTTAGATGTAGACATGGCCTAAGGCACCAACACAGTATTCAGAGAAAACATTAAGAACATTCCTAGTTCATCACAATACTATAACAAGAGTGATCAGTTAAGGTGGTCTATTATCAGCAGGAGGGAAAAAAAACCTTTCCTAGTGCTTATCAGGATGGCCCATTTCAAACAGTTGACAAGAAGATGTGAGATAATCCTGGGGAAAACAGTTTTACTTTGTGTAATGATCCATCCACTTCCCTTTTTAACCCTGTTCTAGTCCTGGCCTTAACAACCTCCTCAGCCAAGGAGTTCCACAAGTTGACTGTGCACTGCGTGAAGAAGAACTTTCTTTTATTTGTTTTAAACCTGCTGCCCATTCATTTCATTTGGCGACCCCTAGTTCTTGTATTATGGGAACAAGTAAATAATTTTTCCTTCTTCACTTTCTCCACATCACTCATGATTTTATAGACTTCTGTCATATCCCCCCTTCATCTCTTTTCCAAGCTGAAATGTCCTAGCCTCTTTAATTTCTCCTCATATGGGACCTGTTCCAAACCCCGAATCATTTTAGTTGCCCTTCTCTGAACCTTTTCCGATGCCAGTAGATCTTTTTCAGAGATGAGACCACATCTGTATGCAGTATTCAAGATGGGGGCGTACCATGAATTTATATAAGGGCAGTAAGATATTCTCTATCTTATTTTCTATCCCATTTTTAAGGATTCCTAACATCCTGTTTGCTTTTTTGACCATCACTGCGTGGACGTCTTTAGAGAACCGTCCATCGTGATAAATCTGGATAGGAACCATTTGAAAGCACAAATACATGAGTTACACCTCACTCAACTGCCTCAAAGGGTCACTTCCAGTTTTTTTCTGTGCAACAGGGGCAGGTTAGAATTTAATGAAGTCACAGGGCGGGTCTCTGGTGCTAAAGGCAGGAGGTGCGAGTTCCCCCTGCATGGAAGAGGCTCTTTGCCCAAGGAGGGGCAGAGACTCATTCCACAGTAAATCAAAAGGATTATGGGCTGAGTTGGTGAAGGCCTTACACGCAAGTTGTCTGTAGGTCTGTCTGTAACACAGTGAAGTTGGAATCTTGCATCCAGTCAATTCCAAACGTTCAGGAAATGGAAATAGTCCAGGCATCAGCGATCAGAATGATTTTGGAGGATGGGAAGAAGTCAGAAAGCCAAACAAGAGAAACATTAAGCTCCTGCCAGGTCTTTAGCACAGGCCAAGCCTTGCCTCAAGCATTTCTGCCTTTGCCTGTACATTAAATAACTGGTTGATGGTGCCCATTAACCCCCTTCCAGTATAACCATACACACACCCCATCTTATCCCTGCTTCTTCTCCACAAACCCTCCTTTTTTACACTGGCTGAACGTCACTCCGGGCTAGAGAACAGGGTGGCATTATTCCCTCTGGGAATGGAGGCCCCAGGGTCCAGAGCGAGTGGACTCCCTGAGGGGGCCCATGGCGAGAGACAGGGGTGCTAAGGCTCAGAGAAATGTAGTTCCAGGAGGCAGAGTGATTTGACCCGAGAAGGGCTTTCACACAGCAGGGAGTTCCCCGCAAAGACCGTACGGAGCCAAGAGTGGGCATGGCCTGTGAGTCCCTGACACCGACCAGTTAACACATTGATATGGCTATGCCAAATGACTCTTCTCCCACACAAAAATGGGGCGGGAAGGGAATGTGTTGGCATTGGGAGAATGTACAGCCCCTGACACAGGAAGAGAGAATGAAGGACCCTCATATTGAGGAAAAAGGAAATGTGGCATGCAGACACCCTCACTCAGAGCCCCTGCTGGAGAAAGGAGAAATGGGGGCACACAGAACTTGTGCCACAGAAGGGAGATTGGAAGGCCCTGATATGGGAGAAGGAACAGTCAGAAAAGGGTACACCCACCCGCACAGCGAGCACTTAATTAGGGTGCCACATTTCTATGAAACATTTCAGTGTGGCCCAGAAGGAAGAGGCTCTTCCCCTCCCTTGTGTTTTCTCCATGTAAACAATCATATAAAATAAAGCAGCAGTTTTCAAACTTTTCTGCTGGTGACCACTTTCACATAGAAAACCTCAATGCAACCTCCCTTATAAATTAAAAACACGTATTTAAACACCATTATAAATACAGGAGGCAAAATGGGGCTGGGGTGGAGGCTGACAGTTCACAGCCCTCCCCCCCATGTAAGAACCTTGTGACCCCCTAAAGGGTCCCGACACCCCATCTGAGAACCCCTGATAAAGGAAATACTTCACTCAACACAATCTGTGGAACTCCTTGCCAGGGGATGTTGTGAAGGCCAAAACGATAACATTGCTCAAAAAATAATTGATAAATTCATGGACAGGTCGCCAATGGCTATTAGCCAATATGGTCCGGGATGGAACCCAGAGTGTCCCTAGCCTCTGACTGATCAAGACTGGCAGTGGACAACAAGGGGTGGATCAATCACCTGTTCTGTTGATTCAGTCTGAAATACTAGGCACCCGCTACTACTGAAAGACAGGATACTGGGCTAGACAGATGATTGGCCTGAACCAATACAGCCATTCTTACATCATCAACATCCAGGTTTGGATTTTAATCAATGTGGCTCATTGTAATGACTCACTGTTTATTTCACATATGTTCCATAACATGCTCTCAGCTTGTGAAAAAATTGTAAACAACCACTTACTTTGTGAAAGCAGGAAAACGTGGGTAATGAAAAAAAATTAGTAACCTCCCTTTTTCTGCAGAGCTGTTACTCATATCCATCCTGCTGAACCAAGAGAGACTGAGAACGCATTCATACTGAAGCAGAAATGACAGAATGGGAGCAGGAAGAAGTATTGATTCTTGCATCTAGAGTCACTTGCTAAACTCACACCAAAATACAGAATGGAGTAATTATTTAATCTTAACCATTTTCTTGAGAAATACTTGGTTTTAGGTAAGAGGCAGCAATTGTACTGCCAAATTTAAGTACAGACCATTCTCCATTTTAGCAGCTGCATGTGGAGCATGTTCATGCATTTAACTCCAAAACTGAGATCGCTCTTTTAATAGAAAAATATAAACCAGTTTGACACCAAACCTCAGCTGCCTGGTAACAATCCAGCCAGAGTAAGTTACCCATACTCTGTTACGTGCATCTCTAAAATATCTACTTGTATTTATGCTTCCCCCCAACCTCCCACTTACGTTGTGTTCAGAGATCAGCAGCTCTTTTCGAACTTGTGGGTGGCCCTTAAAAGAGCCTTTGGGTTCCATGAATTCGAATTCTGGCCACTCACTTGCCCTTGGCTTTGTGGCTCTCGGTTTTCTTGGGCAGCAGCACCGCCTGGATGTTGGGGAGGACCCCACCCTGCGCGATGGTGACTTTGCCCAGTAGCTTGTTCAGCTCCTCGTCGTTCCGGATGGCCAGCTGCAAGTGCCGGGGGATGATGCGAGTTTTCTTGTTGTCCCGGGCGGCGTTACCAGCCAACTCCAAGATTTCAGCAGTGAGGTACTCCAGCACCGCAGCCATGTAAACGGGCGCGCCGGCTCCCACTCGCTCCGCATAGTTCCCCTTGCGCAGCAGCCGGTGCACGCGGCCCACAGGGAACTGCAGCCCAGCACGGGAAGAGCGAGACTTGGCCTTGGCCCGCACTTTGCCTCCCTGCTTTCCACGGCCAGACATAACGAGACTCCACAGAACAATAACACCCCTCACAAAACTCTACAAACACATGCTTGGAATTGTACGGGTCCAACCTTTTATAGGCTCGGGCAGATGAGCCACGCGACTTCTGATTGGCTCTCCCTGTATGATCCAATGAGAAAGCTACTTCTCTTCCTGGCCAATGGGAAGTAAAGATGCTGTGACTATCCAATAGGAAGTGCAAGAATTAGAGTCCGCGTCCTGTGTTGCTGGGTTGGCCTCGGGGGTGACGTGTAACTTGCTATCAGCCAATAGGAAAGGAAAAGGTAGGCTACCATATTTACATAGTTGCAGTATAAATAGAGGGTCACCGCTGCAGATTACGGTATTGTGTTTTGTAGGTTGTTTGTAGACTTCAATATGCCTGAACCAGCGAAATCTGCTCCCGCGCCCAAGAAGGGTTCCAAGAAAGCGGTGACCAAGACCCAGAAGAAGGGGGATAAGAAGCGCCGCAAGACTAGGAAGGAGAGTTACTCCATTTATGTCTACAAGGTGCTGAAGCAGGTTCACCCTGACACCGGCATCTCTTCCAAGGCCATGGGCATCATGAACTCCTTCGTCAACGACATCTTCGAGCGCATCGCCGGGGAGGCGTCTCGCCTGGCGCATTACAACAAGCGCTCCACCATCACCTCCCGGGAGATCCAGACCGCCGTGCGCCTGCTGCTGCCCGGGGAGCTGGCCAAACACGCCGTGTCGGAGGGTACCAAGGCCGTGACCAAGTACACCAGCTCCAAGTAAACGGGGGCTGTGCCTCTCCAGGAAGTTGTTACACCTAAAACCCAAAGGCTCTTTTAAGAGCCACCTACTTTCTCAATGAGAGCTTGAGTTACTGTTTCACTCTCAGAAAGTAACTAAAGGCACCATTTTAAAACGTGTTTTGAATATCTAGGATAGCCCTAGTCCTGTGCTTTGTTTCTTGAGATTAACACCGATTCAAGCGTATCGTGTGATCATTAAGGAGGGCTTCATAATGCTGTGAATACCTTAGGTATTGTCTTGGCTACTAAGAATATGCAGTAGTTAGATAGGTAAACGCTACAGGAAATGCAAAACCCTGCACTTCTAGGGGACACGTGTTTAGGTGAATCAACATGAAATGTCTCCTTGTGTGTCCTTTTTATTTCATATAGCTCAGAAGAGCTCTCGTCTTTATTCCTTTCATGCCTGAAACCCAGTGTGTTCTATGGATGGTCTTTTACAGACAAAATAAATCAAAGGGTTTTTTGTTTGTTTTTAACACCAGATTTTATAGGGACAGGGTCAATGAATTATACCCTAAACCAACTTTTCTCAGTTTCCCCAGGAGGGGAGAGAGCTGCTATTCATTTCCCGGTATCTTCAGGTGGTTTGTTTCCCAGATGACTGTTAACAATCTCTATTAAATCTGCCTTTCTAAAACCGGATTTGGCGGCTTGGGGAGACTGGAAGGGGAGCCGCTCATTTGCGTTTGTTATAAAAACGGCGCCAAAAGCGGAGCGGGGGAGGGAGATTTCCCGTTTGCGACCATGTGACAGCCAGATGTTGGAACAACTGATGAAGCCTCATTCATCTCCGGTCGGGGGGGGAGGGAAACTCCAACCATATGCACCCCAAGGAAACCACCAGCTCTGGACTCACCCCAACAGAGAGAAATCTCAGCGAGAAGGCAAATCTTTGTGATCTCAGTCTGGCCAACCCCAACTGTTCAAAAAGCGGGAGACAGATCACGGGATGGGCTTTAAAAATCATGAGATTATGTCAAAATAATAGAATGTTTATTTGCCTTCAGCTTTTTGAGGTGTGTGTGTGTGTGTGTGTGTGTGTGTGTGTGTGTGTGAGAGAGAGAGAGAGAGAGAGAGAGAGAGAGAGAGAGACATTTTGAGGCTTCCTAGGATAATCAGTGGCTTTTAGTCAGGCTGGGCAGGGATGGTGTCACTAGCCTCTGTTTGCCAGAAGCTGGAAATGGGCGACAGGGGTTGGATCACTTGATGATTCCCTGTTCTGTTCATTCTCTCTGGGGCACCTGGCATTGGCCACTGTGGGAAGACAGGACACTGGGCTAGATAGACCTTTTGTCTGACTCAGTCTGGCCGTTCTTATGTTCCTCCACATGCAGAAAAGCTAGAAACTTATTTTTTTCCTTAAGAATGAAGGCTGAAATCATCCCATTATCCTCCTGGCTGCGGGGCGGGGGGCGCTTTAAGGAACACAGTAATTCTCACCAGACTCATGACAAAATGCTCCTGCAAGCTGGCAACACAGTGTGGCCTCTCAGAGGTGGAAATTCAGCTTCCTGCAACACCCCCGAGTCTGGAGTCGCCCAAAGACCAGGGACAAAGCTACAGTAAAATGCCCGTTTTCTAATGCACCAATAACAACGCATTTGAAAGCAGGACGTCGATCGCCCCCTTCCCAGGAGGCACACAGAGAAATCGGAGGGCACAGGAATCGGGGAGCGGTTTGTGCTTAGCAGACTGCGCCATGGACTGCATAGTCCACCTGTAAGCTGGAGCCCTGGAGAGCTGACTTGCAGGAGCCTCTCTGCGGAAGGAAATTGGACTGATGTTTATTTCCTAGTGTGCAATGGGTGAATATTCAAAAGCGGTGGGGTCTCCACAGCCACCGCAGTGCGGGGGGTTGCAGGGAGGGTGGATCACCGGCTGTGGGTGCTAGTCAATGATAAATAAACCCCTGCGTTCCATTACAGGTTTTTTGGGGTGCTTGGAGGGGGTTTATCGCCCAGCCCTGTTTGCAGTTTCCCTCTGTGCCATACTCGAGCGCCAAACTCCATTTTTTTAATTTCAAATTACCCGCGTAATGTTATGATTGGCTGAGAGGCGAAGGCTGCCTTCTCTCATTGGTGAGAACCGAAGCGTCCTTCCGTCAGGGCGAGGGGAGGGGGAGGCGCAGGCCGTGGCGGCAGTTCTCACTCAGGTCGGACTCTGTGCTATATAAACACTCGCAGGCTCTTTCATTTCTTACACAGCGGTGGTGTTGTGAGCTGATAGTGGTCGCTATGTCAGGTCGTGGTAAGGGCGGAAAGGGGCTGGGTAAGGGAGGTGCTAAGAGGCACCGCAAGGTCTTACGAGACAACATCCAGGGTATTACCAAGCCTGCGATCCGCCGCTTGGCTCGCCGTGGTGGGGTAAAGCGCATCTCCGGGCTGATCTACGAAGAGACCCGCGGGGTGCTGAAGGTTTTCCTGGAGAACGTGATCCGCGATGCGGTGACCTACACCGAGCACGCCAAGCGGAAGACGGTGACCGCCATGGATGTGGTGTACGCCCTGAAGCGCCAGGGGCGCACCCTGTACGGCTTCGGCGGCTGAATCGGCTTTTGATCCCCTACAAACTTTCTAAGGCCCTTTTAAGGGCCACCCACTGGTGCATGGAAAGAGCTGGGTTCGCTCGGCCTGGGAAGCTGAAAGGTCAGACTGTTCTGGAGCTACCGCCCTGATGCGAGGGTCCCTCGCGGTGGTGGGGTTTCTGTTTAAATTACGTGGGTTGGCTGCTATGTTGCACCCGGCTTCCAAGGAGGGTCTTCTGGGTTAATAGGTTTTTAAGTGCACCAACTCCAATGCACGTTTCAGAGCTCCCTTGCTAGTAGTTTCTTCCTGGATGCTTTTCTGAGTCTGTTGTTTAATCTTTGCACTAATTCACCCTGTTCCTGTTAAATATTAGTGCTATACTCGTGTATTAACGGCCAAGGTGATGAGAGGATCCCCACGACCATCCACTGCTTAATTTGCAAGGGTGGGTGTTGCTCTTTTTTTTTTCTTCTATAACCGATGGGGCAAGGCCAGGGGTGCTGGGGCTCTGAATTGTTACCGGTGCTTGGCTGCAAATTAAGCCCTAACATCCACTGGTACCTTTGCAATGGGGGCACAATTGTCTCTACTCAGCAGGTGCTGAAGGGTTGTAGCTGCCCTGTCCTTCCTTCCCCCCACCCCCTCCAGCAGCTCATTTGGTGTTACAGCAAAGGGGGATTGGACTAGCATCTACTACCTAGAGATCCACCTTGTGCTCACTGGGATACACAAAGCTGTTGTCACATCTGCGCAGCGGGTTCGTCTGCCAGGACCGGGGCCACCCACTGATTCTGCAGTGCTGCTGTCCCTGGCTTCGTGCGAGCTCTGGCCTTGAGGGTCAATTCCTGCCTGGCCTAGGAAATTCAGACTCTGCCTCTGGTTACATTCATGCTGCTATAAAACTTCTCAGGGCAGCTTATGGGTGGCTGGTGAGGTTTTTGCCCCAGCACCCAGGCACTTTGGCTGCTCCCAGAGCTCTCTTGGTTTTTCCAAACTCCCCTGTGAGCTGCCATGCTCTGCTTCACTCTCTCGCTCTCGTGGCTGCTCCACCAGGCGCTGGGGAAGCTCCTGGGGCCCCAGGAAGGTTGCTGAATGGTCTGGTGCAATGGAGGGGAGTCTGTGACACCTGGAAGTGTAGCACAGTGGGGATGGCCTGGGCCCCCTGCTGAGCCCCAGGCCGTATAGGCTCCCCAGGGTGAGGTTTGCACAGAAGAAGCACCATTCTTGTGTCCCATTGTTGTTTCTGTCCCTAAAACTGGGCACCCAAATTCTCAGTAGAGCCCAGGGGCAGGGGGCCAGGAGCCCAGAACTCCCAAGTCCTGCATAGGTGAGTCCTGGGTTGGTGGGGGGGTGCCAATGGCTGATACATGACAGCATCAGAAGTGCCGGTTGACCCACAGGGTTGTTAGCGTGTTCACGATTCAAATCTGCATTAGAACTTGAAGCTGGCCTGGCCCTGCCCTGATTAAAAACATGACCCCCAACTAGTGAAACAGAAAATTTATTGGCGGGGGGGGGGGCAGGAGGGGTGAAAAATCAAGTGCGGCAGGAGGAGAAATTGGGAGCCAGAAACAGGTTCCCGCCTTGGGAGCAAATCATTTCACAGGACACCAAGGAGCATTTCAACGGAGCATCCACCACGCACCATTGCGCCTTGCCATAGGGCAGGCTGCTGATTTCTAGCAAATACTCAAGGCCCTAGCAAAGTGTCATTTTCCACAAGTGCCTACAGGCAGCTGGTTGTCAGGGGACAAAGCGTTGCCCGAAAAGCATCGTTTTTGTCATTGGCAGCAGGTGCAGCAGCCAGAAAGGAACCGTGGGCATCTGATTAGCTGCAATACAGGTGTGAGGAACTGTCCTTTCGGAAGAATGGGACCAGTTCACAGACTCTGCTTTGCCCCAACATTTCCCCCCTGCCTCTAGGGCCCGGCCTAGCCTTGTCTTCGTATGGGACCCCTGCAGCACTATCGGGTGAATCCTCTGCAAGTACCATACCCCCTACACAACCTGCCGGATGCACTGGGGCACTGGCTGCTCCCCGCCCCCAACATTTAAACCCCACCGCCCCCCTCTTTCATGAACACGGTGCTAAACACCTGGCAGCAGCTAACAGCCCAGGGCTCCTGATGCGACTACCGCGAAAGGGAACAGGCTTGCAAAACTCCTGCCCCCCCACACACATACAATAGAGACTGGGTTGACAAGAGAACAGTCATGCAGCAGGGTGATGTATCGGGGATAGCGAGGGAGGGAGGATGAGATGCAGAGATGCTCCTAGAACAAGCTGCTGATTGTAGAAAATCAGGGAACAGGAGGAGATTAAATAAGCAGCCCCAGTCCCTAAACACTAATACAACACCCCCGGACCAGCCCCCCTCACCCCTAATACTGCTCCAAATTGCAGCTCTTACCCAGAAAGCCCCTGACCAGCCAGGGGGGGCCCAGTGAGGCTATGTCTATACTACAGCTACCGTTGGGGACAGATTCATTAAGAGCTCTCTCCCGCCGTCGGCTTGGAGCGGCTCCTAAAAAAGGGCCCTGCCCGCTGGGCAAAAGGGGTGAGCCAAAGTGAGCAAGACAGCGTGCAAACAGGCGCAAGCAAGGGAAAGACACAGGGCAGGGCGAGGAAAGAAAAAAGAGACATGAGCGCAGAATTCACGTCCCCCGCAGATTTTCTTCCCCCCGCCCCATAGAATAATACAAATCCAAACTGGCCCCTCTCTCGCCAGGGCTGGCCGTTCTCGCTTCTGGCACCACAGCAGCCCCTGGTGGGCGAAAGGTGTCATTGCCGCGCCTCCCCGGCAGAATTGATTATTCTACGGGGCGGGGGAAAGAAAATCTGCGGGGAACATGAATTCTGAGCTTCTGTTTCTTTTGTGGAAAAAGCCAGGGAGAACGATTCTCCCACTTGTAAAAGTGTGTGTGTGGGAGGAGGCTTCCCTGCCCTGCCTTCAGGTTCCAGCAGCGAGCATGCGGCCAGGGGAGAGACAGAGAGAGAGAGAAAGCGAGCACGGCTAGGCCAGAAAGGCAGGATGAGCAAACAGGCCGAGCAGGAGCGAGTGAAAGAATGAGCAGAGAAACAGAGCGAGCGAGCATGCAGCGATGGGGAGAGCAAAGGGGCATGCAAGGGAGAGGGTGCAACAGCAGAGAACGAGATTAAGCCAGAGCAGCAGGATGAGCAAACCAGAGCAGAGAGAGAGCCGATGGCAAGGCAAGTGAAGAGCAAGCAGAGGAGAGAGCGTGCGAGGAGCAAGCAGGGGAACAGAGCAGCAAGCAGAGGAGAAAGCGAGCGAGGAGCAAGCAGGGGAGAGAGCACATGAGGAGCAAGCAGAGAAAGCGAGCGAGGAGCAAGCAGAGGAGAGAGGGAGAGAGCAGCAAGCAGGGGAGAGAGAGAGCGAGGAGCAAGCAGAAGAGAAAGCGAGCGAAGAGCAAGCAGAGGAGAGAGCACGTGAGGAGCAAGCAGGGGAAGAGAGAGCAGCAAGCAGAGGAGAGAGCGAGCGAGGAGCAAGCAGGGGAAAGAGGGAGAGAGCAGCAAGCAGAGGAGAGAGCGAGCGAGGAGCAAGCAGGGGAGAGAGGGAGAGAGCAGCAAGCAGAGGAGAAAGCGAGCGAGGAGCAAGCAGGGGAGAGAGCGAGCGAGGAGCAAGCAGAAGAGAGAGCAGCAAGCAGAGGAGAGAGAGAGCGAGGAGCAAGCAGAAGAGAAAGCGAGCGAGGAGCAAGCAGGGGAGAGAGCGAGCGAAGAGCAAGCAGAGGAGAGAGCACGTGAGGAGCAAGCAGGGGAACAGAGCAGCAAGCAGAGGAGAGAGCGAGTGAGCAGCAAGCAGGGGAAGAGAGAGCAGCAAGCAGAGGAGAGAGCGAGCGAGGAGCAAGCAGGGGAGAGAGGGAGAGAGCAGCAAGCAGGGGAGAGAGCGAGCGAGGAGCAAGCAGGGGAGAGAGCGAGCGAGGAGCAAGCAGAGGAGAGAGGGAGAGAGCAGCAAGCAGGGGAGAGAGCGAGAGAGCAGCAAGCAGGGGAGAGAGCGAGAGAGCAGCAAGCAGGGGAGAGAGCGAGCGAGGAGCAAGCAGAGGAGAGAGGGAGAGAGCAGCAAGCAGGGGAGAGAGCGAGCGAGGAGCAAGCAGAGGAGAGAGGGAGAGAGCAGCAAGCAGGGGAGAGAGCGAGCGAGGAGCAAGCAGAGGAGAGAGGGAGAGAGCAGCAAGCAGGGGAAGAGAGAGCAGCAAGCAGAGGAGAAAGCGAGCGAGGAGCAAGCAGGGGAGAGAGGGAGAGAGCAGCAAGCAGGGGAGAGAGCGAGAGAGCAGCAAGCAGGGGAAGAGAGAGCAGCAAGCAGAGGAGAAAGCGAGCGAGGAGCAAGCAGGGGAGAGAGGGAGAGAGCAGCAAGCAGAGGAGAAAGCGAGCGAGGAGCAAGCAGGGGAGAGAGGGAGAGAGCAGCAAGCAGGGGAAGAGAGAGCAGCAAGCAGAGGAGAAAGCGAGCGAGGAGCAAGCAGAGGAGAGAGGGAGAGAGCAGCAAGCAGGGGAGAGAGCGAGCGAGGAGCAAGCAGAGGAGAGAGGGAGAGAGCAGCAAGCAGGGGAGAGAGCGAGCGAGGAGCAAGCAGAGGAGAGAGGGAGAGAGCAGCAAGCAGGGGAAGAGAGAGCAGCAAGCAGAGGAGAAAGCGAGCGAGGAGCAAGCAGGGGAGAGAGGGAGAGAGCAGCAAGCAGGGGAGAGAGCGAGCGAGGAGCAAGCAGGGGAGAGAGGGAGAGAGCAGCAAGCAGGGGAGAGAGCGAGCGAGGAGCAAGCAGGGGAGAGAGCGAGCGAGGAGCAAGCAGGGGAGAGAGGGAGAGAGCAGCAAGCAGGGGAGAGAGCGAGCGAGGAGCAAGCAGGGGAGAGAGCGAGCGAGGAGCAAGCAGGGGAAGAGAGAGCAGCAAGCAGAGGAGAAAGCGAGCGAGGAGCAAGCAGAGGAGAGAGCAGCAAACAGAGGAGAGCAAGCGAGCGCTCGAGCAAAGGGGCCAGCGAGCGATTGACAAGCAAGCAAGAGAGAACACGTGCATGCAGCCAGGCAAGCAAACAGCGGAGCAGGAACCAGAGAGCGAGGAGCCAGGCCGGCAAAGGTGTGAGGACGGAGAGGAGTAAAAGGCGGAGCAGGGGGGAGAAAGGGAACGTGGCAGGAGAGAGCATCTGAGCAGCCCGGCGAGCGCAGGGAGAGGAAGCGAGCCCCAGCTTGGGCTACATCACCCCGAGCGACATGACAGGCCGATGTAAGCGCCAGTGGGACCAGAAACGAGACAGACTGTCAGGGTGAGCAAAGGGGGGGTGAGGACAGAGCCAAGCGAGCAAGAGCCGGGCTGGACGAGCAAAGGCGCGAGCAAGAAGCGTGTCGGGGCAAGCGAGCTGGTGAGGGAGAGGGACTGGAGCAGAGGGGCACGCCGGGGGCGATTGCACGGCCAGCGCTGGGACGAGAAGCCAGGAGCGAGCAGTCCTCAGCGAGTGAAGAGCACATGAGCGAGCACCTGCAGCTGGGTGAGTGAAAGTAACAGGCAAGCAAGGGGGCAGGGGGGCAAACGGGCCAGAGCTAAAGAGAGAGAGAGCTAATGCAAGCCACCGGGGGAGCAAAGGGGAGAAAGACCCTGAGTCTCCCCTGCCTTTGTCTCTCTCTCACGCGTGCGCACACACACACACACACACACGCACGTGCGCGCACACACAGAGTTGGGATAATAGGCGTCTATCACACACACACACACACACAGTTGGGGGGATAACAGGCATCTATATCACACACACACACACACAGTTGGGGGGATAATAGGCGTCTATATCACACACACACACACACACACACACAGAGTTGGGGGGGGATAACAGGCGTCTATATGAGAAAAAGTCACAAAAACGAGACTGTCCCTTTAAAAACAGGACATCTGGTCACCCTCACTGGAGGGCCAGGATGAGAAAGGCCAGGCCCTCAATGCAGGGGTGGGATGGGGGGGGACTGCAGTCAGTGACCCCAGGGGCAGGAGGGTGTAGAGCCAGCCATGCTCTCACTTCCCCAGGGTCTGAGCCTCCGAGCCCACAGAGGTAACCTCATTGGGGAGTCGCCATGGGTCAAACCCAGCCGGGATGGAGCACCGACGGGTGCACTGCAGCCAGGAGCCCTACACTGGGGACGGGGTCTGTCCCAGTTGACCATGTGGCTTTCCTGCTCCATGCAACCAGGGCAGCTTGGGCGAGGGGGACCCTACATCTCACCCTCTATCCTGCAAAGAGCCGGGTCCTTCTCCCAGGTGGCACAGGGCAGCGAGGGCTGCGCCAGCCCGCAGGCACCAAGCTGCTGGAGGATTGGCCTCACTGTACTGCCCTGTGCCCCGGGGCCCCGCAGCCCTGCCAGGAACCAGCAGCGGGAGGGAAGAGACAGAAATGCAGCACGAGAGAGACAGAGCGTGAAAGCGAAAGGCCGGAGAGCAGAGCCGAGAGCAGGGCTTTATTACAGCACAAGAAAACGGGGACAGGAGAGAGGCTTTGGCAGTCGAGCACTTTCCCTGAGAGACCGCGCTGGGGTGAGGCCGGGCGCATGCCCTGAAATCCGCCATGGTTCAAAGAGCTCGCAGCTCAACCTGCTTTCAATGCAACCCCGGCCTGGGACAGGCCCCCAGCCTAGTGTTTGCTGAGCACAAAAGACACCCCCCCCCCGGGGAGCTGAAAGAGCGCAGGATGCATGCAGGAGATAGGAGCGTTGGGGGGGGGGGAGAAAGCTGCAGAGAAATAGAGAGAGCCGAAGTAGGGCACTGAGAGAGACGGGCACTAGTTGGAAAAGGAATTCGGTCAATGTCGGGTCTCTGAGCCCAGGGACGAGATGCTGGGAAATTCAGTCTCATCTTCCCTGCTTAGCGGCTGCCTGAGGCCTCTGGCCACGATCCTGGGAACAGCCCTAGGTTTAGAATTTCCCCAGTTTTTCTTTTTTCTGTGGCAGTGGCTCCCAACCGGGGGAGGGAGGGGGTCCGCGAAGGTCTCCCGGGCGTCCATCAGCTCATCTAGACAGTTGTCCAATTTTACAACAGGTAACATAAAAAGCACCAGCCAAATCATTCCAATTTCATACAGACGAGGCCTGGTTTGACGGCTTGACAGACTATATTCTCCGGTAATGTCCCGTGTGGACTCGCACTGTATTAGACACACATTTGCTGCCATTTACTCATGCGTGCAAGCCAGGGCTGAAACTCTCAGAGAGTATTTCCCTCCCCCCAATGCCTCCCGTGCCCCAACATGCTATAAAATCTCCAGGGAGTTGGAAAATATTTCCCAGAGCTCTGCTCCAGACAGCAGCGGCTGAATTTAAGCCCTGGTGCGAGCAGATGCATGAGGCTGAGGTCGTTTTTAAGAGGGGTGAAACGTGGGGGGAGGCAAGACAGATCAGAGTCCTGAATGGGGTACGGTCGTCTGGGACAGTTGAGAACCACTGATTGAAAAGACCAAACGACCCCCTTTCCCGTGAGTGAAAGGGGTGAGGCCACCCAGCACCATCCTGCCCCGGGTGTGACGCAGGGATCTGATATTAAACGCTGGCTAAATTCACCCTCGTCTCCACTGCCTGGGGGGCAGCAGTGTTCCCCCCTCTGCACGTACCACTCCATTGTCTCTATGGCCAGGGGACCGGGGCCAGGCAAGAGCTGGGTAATAGGACACTGGGACCAGGCGTCCTTCCCCCCAGCAGATTCTGGGTAACACGGTGCTGGAGCCAGGCGGGGTTCCCCCCAGGGGATTCTGAGTAATGGGTCTGGGGTGCTAGAACCGGATGTCCCAACCCGTCCGTGTTGGGGGCAGGGGACTCGATGGAACATGCCCGTCGCTATTCACACCGAGATCTCAGAGTCCACTTCCCAGGCCCCTTCCCGTCACGGCCACCGGCCTTGTCAGCCCCTGGTTCCTCAGTATGGCGTGAAGCGGTTGTACCCTCCGCGGTACAGGCTGGCCTGCCGGGGCAGAGAAGGCGCCATTAGCATCAGCTGCTCGGCGGGGTGGGGTGAGAGAGGGAGAGGGCACCAGCAGGGCAGAGTGTGTGTGGGCAGGGGCTGCCTAGCAGCGTCTGGGGGGGGGGGGTCTCCCAGATGGGATTGAGGTTCTGGACAGGAGGGCGAGGCCACCAGGCTGGGCTTAGGGGCGTGAGCGGATCTGCCCAGGCAACCACCTCGGTCAGTGAGCAGAGTCACCTCCTTGGAAAGCACCAGTCTGTCGGCTGGGGGTCATGTTCAGGGAGACCCTCTGCCAGGGAGGAGCAGGGCCACCCGTGAGGCAGGCGGGGGCGAGGGTGCCGGAACATGCCTGCGCGACGCGGGGTGAGGCAGGGAGAGAATCGGGGAATGGGGCTCAGGGGCGGGCCCAACACGGGGCGGGGAGTCCCACCAGCTGCTGCTCACCATGGCCCCGACGCCGTAGGCTGGAGTGACGGCGTGGTGGTAAGGATCTGCTGTGGTGTAGACCCGGCCGTACCTGGGGTAGCAGAGCAGAGGCCGGTGTTAGGGAGTGAGCGAGCACACACGCACGCACGCGCACACACACACACACACACAGAGCCAGCTGTGCCAGGAGGAGCTGGTAGCAGCGGTTCCAGAACTGGCAGGGACATGCCCCCCCACCCACATTTTTTAAAAATGGGCCCCCCACTTTTAAACAAAAGAAAGATAAGCGCAGCATTCATGTCCCCTGCCGATTATTTCCCACCCCCGCAGAATAACTGATTCTCCCGGGGAGGCGCTGCTGTTACACCTTTAGCCCAGCAGGGGCTGCTGTGGTGCCAGAAGAGAGGGCAGCCGGCTCACCACCGAAGCAGCCAGCCGGGGACAGGAGGGGGGTGCTCTGGCCTTGGGCAGAGGGGGCCCCCCCACTTCTACAGCGCCCTTGGCTGGTATTCCCCGTGCCCTGACACTTACCCGTCGGTGTACGCCGCTGCCGTTGCCGCTGCCCCAGGGGGTTGTGCCACACGGTAAGCTGCATAGCCCTGAAACAGCCAGGAGGGGGGGTGAACCCGCAAGCAGCCCCTGCATCCTACACACACAACCCCGCCCACGATACCCTTCGAGGGCAGATCATGGGGGGGAGGAGCTTCCCTAATCGCTCCTGTTCCACAATGAAGGACCAGGGCTGATTCCCAGGGAGTGGACGTCTCCGTGCGCGCTCAAGGGAGGAAAGGGGCACTGAGGGCATGAATGGGGTGTGTGGGGGGTCCGATCTCAGGCTGTCATCCCCCCCTTTCCTCCCTCTGAGGCTGAAACAGACAGAGGGGTGGGGCAGTGCTCACAGGGCAGGGGAGAAATGCTTTGACCCCCAGGCCTCCTCTGCCCCAGCCCCTGCAAATTCCTAAACCCCAGCCACATATGCTAGCACAACCCAAGTCCCCCACACACAAACACACGCATACACACAGCTCCCCGGAGTGTAGGGCAAGGATTCAGGAGCCCGGGATGCTCCCACGGCAGCCCAGAGAGACAGGGACCCAGCGGGTAGGGGAGACATGCCAGGCACTGGTGGAGACCAGGTATAACCCCACACACACACACACGCACGCACACACACACACAACACGCCAGACCAGGTATAACCCCACACACACACACACGCACGCACACACACACACAACACGCCCACTGGAGCGCCAGAGGCTTACATAGATGTCGGTGCCATATAGCCCATCCGGGTACACCACACTGTGGAGAAAGGAGAAGGATCAGCTCCGGCCGTAAGCCCCCCCCCAGCACTGATACTGCCCCCCCACCCCATCCACATCCTCGCCCCAGATCCAGCTCCTCTGGCTGCAGGGTGCAAAGAAAGCGCCCCTCCAAAAGTGTCCCCTCCGCCCTCCTGACTGCCAGGATCGATGCCCAGCCTCCCCCACCCCCCCATGCCCCCGTTCCCACCCCCCACGGGCTCACCTCCCATAGGCAGGGACGGGCGACGGGGCAGGAGCTGCCCGGATCGGGCTGTAGATGGCTCGGCCACGGCCCCGGAGGCCCCCGCGATAGGCCAGTGCCGCCGGGGCCACCATCGGGTAGGGGATGGTGGCCACTGGGAACAGAGCAGACAGTCAGGACCACAGGGTGTGAGTGGGGGCGGGGGGGGTATAGGGGGCGAACGGGGGATGAGAAAGGGACGGGGCATGGGCAGTCAGTATAATAGGCCAGGGGAGGGTTGGGGCCCCACCTACGCTCTGCCCTGAGCCCCTACCCTCGCTCCCCTCTCCCCCCAGATTGGCGGGGGCTCAGGGGTCGGGCTGGTGCTCGGGATAGCCACCGGCCATGGTGGAGGGCTCCGGCCGGGGGTGGGTAGGATGTAGGGGCGGGGCTTCAGGCTTAAAGGGGGGCCGGGGGGGGCTAGGCTCCCTGAAAGGGGGGTTCACCCGCCGCCCCGAAGGGGGGTTCACCCGCCGCCCGTGATGGGTGGGTGACGGCGAAGCAGCAGACATGGGGCAGGAAGAGAAGATCCTCGTGGGGCCAGACAGGAGAGGGGGATGGAGATGCTGGTGGGGGGGACAGGCCTGGGGAGACACAATGGCAGCAGGGAGGGAGGGAAAGTCCCACCTGTGTAGAGGTCGGGGGCATAGACAGCACCAACCAAGGGATTGATCTTCCAACCTAGCCGCCGAGAGAGAAAGGGGGGCATCAGACCGGACGGGGGGGCCCAGCCCCCCTTCCCTCCCTGCCCCCCCCAGCTCAGCCCACGGCACCGGTCTCTCCCCACAGACCCGGCCGGGGGCACGTCAGAGACAGCCGCCTGCCCAGATGCCGGGGGATGGGGGCGTCCCTGTCCCCTGGCACCAGCAGCAGGAGGGGCCTGCACCCTGGCCGAGTGGGGGCCCTGCCGGGGGGGGGACACACCTCACCTCCCGCCCCACCCCCTTGTACCGTTCACAGCAGGCGCTGCTGGAGGCTTCTTGGTGACCACACGGGCCGTGGCGTTGTTCACCTGCCGGGGGGGGAGAGGTGAGCAAGTCTGGGGTCACGGCAAAGCCAACCCCCCCTCCCCACACACACACACATACAGCCATGGGGCTCAGAGCCAAGACACTGGACCCTGCCCGTGCCAGCTCCCCACGCACATCCCCCCACCAGATGGGCACAGAGCAAAGCTACCCCCCGCCCCCAGAGTGAAACCACCTGGGTCCCCCCCCGTCCCGCCATGGGGCACTGACCTCGATTTTCCTGCCCTCCACAACGGTGCTGTTCAGCTTCTCTCGCGCCTGGTCTGCATCCTGGCTGCTGTCGAAGGTCACAAAGCCAAAACCCTGCAGGACGGGGAGAGGCCGGGGAAGGATGAGGCTGCGGCTGGCTGGGGAGAGAGGGCGGCTATGGGGTGTGTTTGGGGGGGGGCACACAAGGGGTCATGCAGCTGCCCTGGCCAGGCCCCGCTGGGGGCTTTTAAACCCTGCCACATGCCCCATTTTCGTCCCCCTCAGGTTCTAGGGGCTCCCACCCCACACGGCTCCTCCTCTGCCCCAGTGTGACCTGCCTCGGCCCCGGGTTCCGTCTAGTCCCCAGCATTCACACACATACACACACAGTCACACAAACGCACACATGCTCACACACTCACACACACACAAACACACACTCATGCACACGCGCACACATGCTCACAGGCTCACATTCTCTCACACACACGCTCACACTCACGCACACATTCACACACATGCACACACACAAACACACTCACGCACATGCACGCACACACACGCATAAACACGCTCACACACACAAGCACAAACACACTCACAAAAACACACACACTCACGCACACACACATGCACACAGCGTCCCTCCCTGCCCCACGTCCTGGTTCGTGCCCCTCTGGACCTTCCCGCATGGGGGTCAGTGCCATGGGCAAAGCCTTGGCTGCAGAAAACCCAGAGAGGCCCTGAGCCATGGTGGGCAGGCGCTGCCCACTGGGTGGGCTCCGCTTCCAGACAATCCAGCAGCTGCCACCTTTCAGCCAGGCCAGGAACCTCTCCCGCCACCAGCAGCCTCTGCTGGGACCCCCCGGCTCCCCCCTCCCCCCGGCGCCCCCGCACCTTGGAGCCGCGTTCGTTGAAGATGATTTCCACGTCTAGGATCTTCCCGAATTGCTTGAAAAGGGGGGGTGGGGGGGACAAGACAGGAATCAGTGACCGACTCTCCAGAACCCAGTGGGGCCCCGACCAATCACAGGGCCCTAGAAGGGCCCTCGGTGACACACACACACTATGTGTGCTACACAACACCCCACCCCCAGGCCATCTGGGCCACAGGTGGTACCTTGTCCCCCCTTCACCATGGGGTACACACACACACACACACACACACACACCCAAAGCCCTGGGCTGCAGGACTCACCCCAAACATCTGCCGCAGGTCGGGGTCACGGAAGCGGAAGGGGATATTGGAGACGTGCAGCCGCTTGGGCTGGGATTTGCTGTCTTCGCTCTCTGCTTCCCGGCCGTCTGGGCTGAGCGCGGCCACGGGACTCTCCTCGGCTGGCTGGAGGGAACCCCAAGAGATAAACCGGACAGAGCTGGGGCAAAGAGACACTGGGATCCCCTGCATACCCCCACTGGAGCCCCAGGATCCCATTACAACCCCCCCACCAAGATTCCCTGCTATCCCCCTCCCCCGGAATTCCCCATCAACCCCCACAATGGGATCCCATAAGAACGGCCACACTGGGTCAGACCAAGGGTCCATCTTGCCCAGGGTCCTGTCTTCCAACATTGGCCAGTGCCGGGTGCCCCAGAGTGAATGAACAGAACAGGGAAACGTCAAGTTATCCATCCCCTGTCGCCCGTTCCCAGCTCCTGGCAGTCAGAGGTTTAGGGACACCCAGAGCATAGGGTTGCATCTCTGACCTTGGCTAATAGCCATTGACAGACCAATCCCCCATGAATTTATCTCAGTCTCTTTTTTTTTTAACCCCGTTCTACTTTTGGCCTACACAACATCCCCTGGCGAGGAGTTCCACAGGTTGACAGCACGCTGTGTGAAGAAACACTTCCTTGGGTTTATTATAAACCTGCTGCTTATGAATTACACTGGGTGACCCCTGGCTCTTGTGTACTAACGCTTCTCTACTCCCTTTCTGCAGGCTGTTCGTGCTGTTATCCCCTCCTTAGGCATCTATTTTCTATGTTGAACAGTTGCGGGCTTTTTCGTCTCTCCTCGTATGGAAGCAGCCCTGTACCCTTAGTCATTTTTGTTGCCCTTTGCTATACTTTTTCCAATTCTAATTTATCTTTTCTCGAGATGGGGCGACCAGAACTGCACGCAGTATTCAAGGAGTGGGCGTAGCATGGCTTTATATGGTGGCATTATGATCTTTTCTGCCTTATTCTCTATCCATCTCCATCTGGTTTAGACATCGTTCGCTTTTTTCGACTGCCACTGCGCACTGAGTGGATGTTTTCAGAGAACTCCTCTGCCATGGCTCCGAAATCTCTTTCTTGAGTGGTACCAGCTAATTTAGACCCCATCATTTTGGATGCGGAGTTGGGATTATTTTTCCATTTACAAAAGCCGTGTTGAGTCTTCCCCACCGTATCCTGTTCATCCGTGTGTCTGATCATTCTGTTCTTTACTAGAGTTTCTACCAATTTGCTCCTGGCGTCAGGTTTAACAACCTTTAATTGCCAGGTTTCAGAGTAGCAGCCGTGTTAGTCTGTAGCCACAAAAAGAACAGGAGTACTTGTGGCACGTTAGAGACTAACATTTATTTCAGCATGAGCTTTCATGGGCTACTGCTCACTTCTTCGGATGCATCTCTAAGGTGTTACCGGTACTCCTGTTCTTTCTTTAATTGCCAGGATCACCTCTGGAGCCTTTTTAAAAAAACAGCATTACATCAGTCATGTGCCAGTCACCTGGTCCAGAGGCTGATTTAAGCGATAGGTTACACACTACAGTTAGTCGTTCTGCAATTTCACAATGGGGTTCCTTCTGAACTCTTGGGTGAATCCCATCTGGTCCCGGTGACTTATTACTGTTTAGTTTAACATTTTTTTCCAAATCCTCCTCTACTGACACCTCAATCTGGGACAGTCCCTCAGATCTGTCACCTAAAAAGAACAGCTCAGGTGTGGGAATCTCCCTCCCACCCTCTGCCATGAAGACCGATGCAAAGAATTCATTTAGCTTCTCCGCAACGGCCTTATCGTCCTTGAGTGCTCCCTTGACCGGCCAGTGGCTCCACTGATTATTTGTCAGGCTTCCTGCTGCTGATGTACTTAAAAAATTTTTTTTGCTCTTAGTTTTTGTGTCTTTTGCTAGCTGCTCTTCAAATTCTTTTTTGGCCGCCCCAACTTTACTTCTGCGGCTGACTTGCCAGAGTCGATGCTCCTTTCTATTTTCCTCAGTAGACTTCGACTTCTAATTTTTAAAAGATGTCCTCTCGTCTCTAACCACACCTCAGTTGTTTAGCTATGGGCACAGGTTTTGGGGGAGGGGGATTGTGGTCCTCTTACTTCTTTTTTCTTAATTGGGGCATACATATAGTGGGAGCCTTTCTTACGGGGGCTTTAAAAAGTGTCCATGCAGTTTGCAGGCATTTCATTTTTGTGATGCCTCTTCTCTCTTTGCCAGCACACCGGGATCTCCAGCTATCTCCCTTTTACACCTCTCCCCAATGATATTCCCGTTTCCCCTCCCACCCTTGTCCTGTAGCACCTCTGCGCCGGGGGGGAGCTGGGGAGGGAACAGCCTCGACCATCTCACTTGAAGGTTCAGTGATTCATGCCCTTGTCCCTTCAGAGTCAGTTCGGGAGGGAACAACCCCCACCACCACCACCCCATTCAGTGGGTGCTCCAAGCGCCGTCCCCCCTCCCTCCTGTCCCCTGCAGCATTGCCTGGGAGACAGGCCCCTGGTGCCCCGGCATTGACACCGGCCGAGACGAGACAGCAGCTCTGGCTCCTGATCCCCCGTTCAGGGCCGAGGATCAGGGGGTCTCCAGCCCCGTCGGCGGACAAGCCGGGGCAGGGGATCCAGGGAAATTCAGTGCCGGGACCTCTGGCTCCCAGCCAGGAACCAGGTGTGAGCCGTGGCTGGGCACAAGATGCTGAGCCGTCGGGGAGCAGGCACGAACGCACCCAGAGGTCCTGGGCCGTTGGGTTAGCACACGCTGGCACAAGCAAGGCAGTTAGTGACAAGAAGCAAGGGGGGTTTAGTGGGGGAGAGGGGGCTGGGATGGGCTTTTCCACCGCGCTAGGAGCTGAAGGAATCCCGCCCCTCCCACAGGGATGGAGGCTTCTCTCCTCTGCCCATGCAGACGGCTCAGCTCAGCCCAAGGCCTCAGATCTCAGACATCCTCCAATGCACGGGCCAAGATGCCGCATCCGGGGTGTCGCCCATCGCACGGAGCACAGCCACCAGGTCAGAAGGCGTGAAACCGGTTACCCAGCTAGAGAGACGGGGTTGAACTTGTCTTTAACCTTTTCCCTGGGGCCTCTCAGGAGGGGTGGGGCATGTGCATTCATGTGTGTGTGTGCGCGCACACATGGGGAGAGTGCGCACACGCCCCTGTTCCAGCCCAGGCGTGGGGCTGCGTGCAAACTGTGTGGGTGCCCGTGGGGAACGTGTGCTCCTGCAGAGTGTGTGGGGGTGAACATGTGTGCACATGAGGGGTGTGCGGGTGGGGGGTGGGGTTGGATGCTCACACAGCAGGGGTGTGTGCAATGCAAACGCCCCCGTGCATAGGAGTGAAGAGTGGGTGTGCGCCCTCAGTGCACGCGCACGGGAGCAGGGGTGTGCATGCGTGGCATGACTGTCTGTGAAGTGTCGGTGCGTGCGTGTGCCAGGCTGGTGTGTGCGGCCTCCGTGCAGTGGGGGGGGTGTGCAATACACTTGGTGGAGGTGCGACGGGGGGTATGTGTGATATGCTCACGTAAGCATGCGTGTGCACAACTGTTTGAAACATCCCTTTCCCTCGGCCGTGTGAACAGTCCGATGTGCTGCAGCCACACCCAATGCTCTGCCCTGGGCCTCCCAGTGGCTCAGAGCAAGGGGGTTCACCCGAGCAGCTTTCCTCTCTCTAACTATGTCCCCGCCCCCCCCGCCCCCTGCCTCCAGCCCTCCCCCAACTCTCCATGGACCAGTCACCTAGACCCGGAGCCGCTCCGCCCTTAAAGACAAGTTCAACCGGGATCGCCCCTGCCGAAGCCCAGGGACGGTATCCAGCCGGGGTGGGTGGGAGTGGTGAGGGGGTGCAGAGAGAAACTGAGGCAGGCAGGTGCGGCGCCGGGGGGTGAGTAGGGATGATCGAGGCGGATCACGGATTAATGCTACTAGGCCCGAGAAACGTGACGGATTCCAAGATGCCTGGGACAAAAACCTGCTTTTGCCGGGAGATCCGCCAGCGCCGCTCCCAACGCCCCAGGGGGGCCCTAGCCGGAGAGGGGGGGAAGAGACAGAGTCATTCGCCACATCGCTAGGAGCCAAGAGGCATCTGATCCGGCGGCGGCCGCGGCCGGTGGGAGGAAAGGCCCTCGGAGAAGAAACCCCCCTGCCAGCCACCCCCGGCCAGGCCTTGCACGGACACCCCGGTGATTATATCCCACACACGCTCCTCCAGCATTCGCCGCGATCTCTCCTCGCCGGGCTAGGACGTTTGGCAGGCGTGGCTTGGGGGGAGGTCACAGGTCTTGAGGGGACCCATTTCCCAGCGGGCAGGAGGGGAACGCTCAGCTGCAGAGTTACGTCAATGTCCACACTCCAGACTTGGTCCCACCGAGGACCCTGGAGAGCCTTCCCAAAAGTGGGGGGGCTGGGGGCCCCCCTGAGGCCCTGCCCCCCAAGTCCCCTTCCCCCCAAGGGCCCGCCCCCACCCCTCTTCTCCCGCAGGCCCCAGCCAAGCCAGAAGCCAGAGTGGGGCTGGGGAGAAAGCAGCCCCCTGCCTGTGTCTCCAACCCCCAGGACCCCCACCCAGGGCAGATGGGGGGACCCAGCCTCCCCACAGCTGCCCGCACAGGTCTCCCCAACCCAGCTCTGGCAGGGGGGCCTCAGAGACGCAGCCCGGCCATGATAGGAGTCAGGCGGGGAGCTGTGGGGAACCCACGTAGCGTTGCAGACCTTCCACCTGCCCTGGGCCGGGCGGGGAGCCTGGTGGGCGGGGCCCCAGGTAGGGGGCTCTCAGCCCCCTTACACCATGGGCAGGGGGAGGGTCCGCATGGTCCCACAACTGCCTAGGCTCCATGCCGGTGGAGAAAGAGGTGGGGTCCGCCCTAGTGAAAAGTGGACAAGCCATGACCTCCCCTCCTAGCCCCCCGGTTCCAGCACCCCTGGTCTCACCAATGTATGTTCCCTATTACACCAATATAACACCACCCCGGGGGCTCCCCACTCCCAGCTGGGAGCCCAGCTGCTGGGAGGCTCCCAGGAGGGAGGTGGGAACCTCGGGAGGCTGAAGTTTCTAGCGTACACATGCCCTGCCTAGTCACCCCGCATCTCGGCGCTGAAGCCCCCAGACCGAGTCTGTTTGGAGTCCCCAGAGGATTCAAGTGCATTGTTGCAAAGTCTCCCGCAGTTTGGTCATCCGCTTCAATCCCCAGCTCTCAGAGTCACGTGATTGTGAGACAATCTCACCTAGCATTGACAATAAAAAAAAAACCCCACAACCCTAAAAAACTGGATGCTTCTCGCCCACCTGGCTGAGGTGGGAAACGGGACGCGAGGCCGAGTGCGCAGAACCCGCAGTGGGCTGTTTCGCTCATCTCACGATTTTGGGGCCGCATTGTGGGTTTTGGACACGGGGCGAGGGGCTGAAATGCTGAAGACACAGGTCTAAGGCAACCATCCCAGCCTGGCAAGGGCACAAAAGCATCTCCCTTTGGGGGGGGGGGGGCACAGCACCCTCTGCTGGCTCCATGAGGTGCTGCAAACACAGAGCGCCTCAGCAACAAACCCAGAACTCTGGGGCAGCCCAGAGCCCCTTGGGGATCCCAGCCTGAGCCCGCAGTTTGTTCTCACCAAACCCCAAAGCAGGCCCGCATCTGGGTGATGGAAGCTGGGCATCCAGAAATGCAGCCTCCCTCACTGACAATCTGAGACTCAAACTGCCAGCACAGGGGGGGCAGAGGGGGACCACAGGCCCGTGCCCCTCCCCCTTTTAGCACAAGAAACATAGCGCAGAATCAAAGTTCCCCGCAGATTTTTCTTCCCCTCCCGGAGAATAATCGGTTGGGCTGGGGAGGCGCCGCAATGACACATTTCGCCCACCAAGGGAAGCTGCAGTGCCAGAAGAGAACTGCTGGCAGAGGGAGGGGCCACTTTGACCTTGGCTTGCCCCCCCTTGCCCCCACCACACACACACTCACATACACACTTCTACAAAGGTCCCTTCACAATCTGCTGCCCCCAAACTCCTTCCAGACTCAGGCCGGACCTCCTGAAATCCCGCTCCACAAACACCAGCCTGGGGGCAGCTGTCCAACCCCCATCTCCAGCATGCAGCTCTCCTGTCCCCACCCCCTAGCCCCTTCCCGGGCTACCGGTACCGGTACCGCGCTGCTGGCTGCTGCGTCATTTACCGTCCCTGGTTGCTCAGCGTCGCTCTCACCCGGGGGCTGGAAGACTTTCATCTTGCAAAGGGCGGCACAACAGGTTCGGGGTGGCGGGGGGACGCAGGGTCGGTTGCCACTGAGCAGAGCAGATGGGGGTGGGGGGCTTTTTCTAGGGCACAAAGGGATGTGAAATCTGGAGGGGGGACTTCTGAGCAGGGGGGGAAGTGGAGGGCTCTGTGCCACCCCATTCTGGGTGTAGGGGCAGGTTGGGGGGGGGCACCCAGAGATTCCCAATCAGTGCAAAAGCCCCTGGTTGAAGAGGGGGGGCTAGTTCTGAGCACCCATCTCAGGGCTCCAGCCCCGAACCGGCATCCCCAGGATTGGGGGGTGGCCAGGGGCACTCCATGCTGCCACCCCTCCCACCCCCCGCATCCATGCTCTCCATCTGGGGACCCCAAGCAGCAGGGGCATGATCTGAATTGATGAGCAGCCCAGATGACAGTGGTGCGGAGGGGGGGTAGATTCTCGGGGGTGAGGGGGGCTCCCTGGGGCAGGGAAGTGTCTCACTGGGGTCCCCCACGGAGGTGGTGGGGTGTGGCCCCTGTTTCCCAGGGGTTCAGAGGACACCGTGTCCTTCCCAGAGCTGTTTGTGCATTTGTGGCTGGGGGGGGCGGCGTGGGGAGGGGACCAGGAATGCACCATTTGTTCCATGTGGAGATAAACAGCTGCCGGCGTTGGGGGGGAGGGAGGAATCCGATCCCGAGGGGGCAGGCGACACCATGACCCGATATGGGCAGAGAGCTCCAGAGCCCAGGGAAGGGGACGCCCAGCTGCCTGGAGATGGAGGGGGGGGGGGATCACCTTAGCCCCCAGCACCGGGCGTGAGGGGGGTGTCCAGTCCTCCCCCCCAACAGGGGCCTGTGTCACACTGAACCTGGGACCTCCAGGGCTGAGGGCAGGAGCCCTCAGAGCAACTGGCTGTTAGCTGAGTCTGTAGGGCAGATGCATTTTCTCTCTAAGGAGGTCTCGGTACCCCGGCATGTGGGTTACATGTGCCCCCACTCCCCCCCCCCAAACGCACAGATCTTGGCAGCCGAGGGTCAAGGCACGAGGGGGGGAGCTTGGGATCGAGGGGAAGGTGGGGGAGAGTTAGGATCCAAACACCCATGGCCCTCACCACTCCATGCCGGGGAGATCACCCTCTTCCCTAGCCCGGTGCTGGCCGAGCGGGGGCACCAATACCCGAGGGGGGGCTGCAGAGCGATCTGCACTCAGGTGAAGCGGCCACGTTCCTCCTGGCCCCTGTGGGCCCAGATCCCAGCCCCCCCACCGCTACGGAGACGCCACCAGTGCCCTCCAGCCATGACCCCGATCCGCCTCCGATGGGGGACGCTGGGGGGCAGAGAATAGACACAGCGCCGTGCGCCCTGATCCACCCCCTATGGGCCTTGGGGGGCAGAGAACAGCCACAGCACAGTGCGCACCGATTCTGCCCCCTATGGGCCTTGGGGGGCAGAGAACAGCCACAGCACAGTGCGCCCCGATTCCGCCCCCTATGGACCTTGGGGGGCAGAGAACAGCCACAGCACAGTGCACCCTGATTCCGCCCCCTATGGGCCTTGGGGGGCAGAGAACAGCCACAGCACAGTGCACCCAAACCAGGCCCCAATCCAGCCTCTGTGGGGTCCACCTTGGCTACAAAGGCCCCATGCCAACATCTCTGCCCACTTGGCACTGGGGCGGGACGGATTCCTGTAGGAGGGGTTGCTGGAGGGAGCGGCAAGGGGGGTGCAGGGAAGGAGGCCTGCGGGGCCCCTGAGACATGCAGCAGAAGAAAGGGGCAGGAGGGCATCTCCCAGGCGAAAGGGGCCAGGCACTCACCGCGGGGGGAGGAGGCAGGGCTGGCACCAGGGGCTCCGGTGGGGCGGCGTGCTCCGGGTGGGGCTGGCCAGCCGGGTAGAGGCACAGACCGTGCTCAGCGGGGGTCTGCGGCGGGTAGTCCTGCAGGGCGCCGGGTGGGCGGAAAGGTGGGGGCAGCCGGGCCGGGGCCGGGGGGTACGGGGCAGGGTACGTCTGAGTCATGGGGTCAGCGGGGGCAGCGGCATCCTGGCTACCCTGCCGGGGAAAGAAGAGGAGAAGTGAGACCAGGAGCAGGAGCCAGGCCCTCCCCCATCCCCACTTAGCACCAGGGAAAGGGTCCCCCCTGCCCGGAGTAACACACAACATCTAGCTGAGAATAGAACCCAGGAGTCCTGGCTCCCAGCCCCTACCCTGTCTCTAACCCACCAGAGCCCCCTCCTCTCCCAGAGCCAGGGAGAGAACCCAGGAGTCCTGGCTCCCAGCCCCTACCCTGGCTCTAACTCACTGGACCTCCCAGAGCTGGGGAGAGAACCCAGGAGTCCGGGCTCCCAGACCCCCCTGCTCTAACCCACCAGCCCCCGTGCCCTCCCAGAGCCGGGGAAAGAACCCAGGAGTCCTGGCTCCCAGACCCCCCCTCCCTGAGCCAGGAGAGAACCCAGGAGTCCTGGCTCCCAGACCCCCCTTCCTGAGCCAGGAGAGAACCCAGGAGTCTGGGCTCCCAGCCCCTACCCTGGCTCTAACCCACCAGAGCCCCCTCCTCTCCCAGAGCCAGGGAGAGAACCCAGGAGTCTGGTCTCCCAGCCCCTACCCTGGCTCTAACTCACTGGACCTCCCAGAGCTGGAGAGAGAACCCAGGAGTCCTGGCTCCCAGCCCCTACCCTGGCTCTAACTCACTAGACCTCCCAGAGCTGGGGAGAGAACCCAGGAGTCCTGGCTCCCAGATCCCCCCTCCCTGAGCCAGGAGAGAACCCAGGAGTCCGGGCCCCCTGTCACAGGGAAACCCACCCACCTACACTGGGCACCAGCCCCATCCCAGCAGCTGCCTGAGGCCCCCGGCCTGGCTGGGGGATGCTGCCTTTGGCCCCCGGCCCAGGGGCTATAAGGCCAGCTTGGGGGGGGGGTACTGCATCCTAGCAGCAGCCAATGGGGAGAGTGACAGGGTGCGGGAGGGCGTCCCATTGGCCGCCCCTTATCAACCCTCCCCCCGCCCCCCAGGCCCTATTTGGGCTGTCGCCTTTTTCAGCTGTTTGAGGATTTTCTAACCCTGGCAGGGAGCAGCCCGACAGCTGCAGGGTCTGCCGGCCCCCCCCCCGGGACACCTCCCAGCCCAGGGGGAATCTGCCCCCCCGGGACAACCCCAGCAGCCCCCAGCCCAGAGAGAACCTGCCCCCCCGGGACACCCCCCCCAGCAGTCCCCAGCCCAGGGAGAACCTGCCCCCCCGGGACACTCCCCAGCAGCCCCCAGCCCAGGGAGAACCTGCCTCCCCCGGGACATCCCCCCAGCAGTCCCCAGCCCAGGGAGAACCTGCCCCCGCCCCCACAGACCTGGGAGTCAGCGTCCCTGCCCCAGCCCCAGCCCCAGGCATGGGGCAAACCCGGCATCCTGCTCCCCAGGAAGTGGGCAGGAAGTGAGGGGTCCCCACATCTCTCTCTGCACCCTTCCCTCCTGCACACCTTCACTCCCCCCTCCCTCCTGCACTCCCCTCCACTCACCCCTCCCTCCATCCATTTATATAAGAATTCTTCCAGCCCCCCTCTACACACACAGTGACCCCCCCCCCTCTCTCCCTGCCCACATCCACCCCTGTATCCCCCCAGCCACCCCTTCGGGAGCTGACCCTCTCCCGGGTTCGGCCTGGTCTGTGCCCGGCCTTCGTCCCGCTGGGCCCTGGGGAATCCGTTCCCCTTTTAATAACCACTGGGGCTGGATAGGACCAGCCCTGCGGCTGAGGTCCCCGTCTAGCAGGGTAAGGGGGCTTCAGCCCCCAGCGCCGCTCTGCCCCTCGCTTCCTTCACCCCACTGCAGCTGCTGCAGCTCTGCGCCCCGTTCACGGGCTTTGCTTTGTCCTGAGCGGACGCTCGGGGCCTGCGAAAGGCCCAGACTCGCTTCCTCCGGCCGGTGCGTTAAGACTTCGCGTCTCCTGCAGTTCAGACTGGGGGGGTGATTGCGTAATATCGCGGCAGGAAAACGCCCAGTGAGGCAAAAAATCAGCTGGGGTCACGTCAGGCCTGAGGGTTTAAAGGGGGGGGCAGATCCGCAGGTCACAAGCCGCATGGTGGCTCTTTAACAGTTCAAGGGTGACCCATGGAGCCTCTCTCCCCCCAGGCCCCCGCCCATTCTCCATCTACCAGACTGGAGGGGGGACTTGGGGTTTCTGCCCTGCGGCACGGTGGGGGGGCTTCTGTCCAGTGGGGAGAGGGCACTGGGGGGGGTTCAGCCTCGTGATCCCCTTCCTCTCAGCCCCGGCGGGTGCCTCCTATGGGGAAAAGCCCTGAGCCCCCCTTCCCCGCAGGGCAGAAGCCCCGAGCTCCATCAGGCCTGATTTTGAATGGTCCAAAGGGCGGCGTAGGCGGCTCGGAGGGCAGCAGGTGGGGCCACCCCGGCTTTACGCGGCGCCAGCACCTTGTTCTTAAACCCACCGGGCGTTTCCCCGGTCCCGCGCTGACCGTCGCTGCCTCCCCGCCCTTTGCCACGGCTTTGGGCCGCCACCAAGCCGACGGGGCGAGCGGCAGCGGGACGGTTTTGGGTAGACAACAGCCCCTGGGGGGCCTCCTTGAAGGGGGAGGGGGCAGCAGCAGGTCCCCGAGAAGTGGTTGGGGCCTGACGCTGAGCTCTGATGGGGGGGGATTGCAGGTGGGTCACCCCGAATGCTGGGAGCAGGGGGAATATAATCAGAGCCCGTGCGGGCCCTGAGCAGGAATATCCCCCCCCCCCCATCCTAAACCAGGCAGGTTCTTATAATAAAAAGTGAAGGGGGGGGGGAGAACCTGCTGCTCCAGGCTTAGTCTGCCAACCCCACCCCCATGTGGGGCCCAGCCTCTCATACATAGATAAGACCTCCCTTTCCCCCCCCCCCCCCGCCGGCTCCCCCAGCCCCCACAGCTGCTTTCAGCAGCCGCTATCAAGGCATCTGGCTGGATATAAATAGCAACACCTTCCCCAATCACTCAAGGCATGGGGGGGGCAGCGAGGGGAGATGGGGGGGGACAAAGGCCCGTGGGTCCTGCCCCTCTGCCTTCCGGACCCATGGAGGAGGGGGAGGGACGGGGGGTGGGATACAGGCGCCACAAACCCCCATCACCCCCCCGGGGTGTCTCTAATACAGGGGTGGGGGCAGGGCTGCATAAACACAAGTGTCCCCACTTCCCCCCAATCCCGAGGGGCTGGGTCCCCCCTTCATGTTGCACTCGACAACGCCGCCCTCCCACATAGGACAGGCTCCAAAATGGAGCTACCATGGCCGAGGGGCAGGGATCCACAGTGGGTCTCAGGAGAGGCGCCCGCGGGGGGAGACAGGTGCAGCGAGGGGACAGGGATTGGGAGGGTGTGGGGGCGGGTGCCACTACCTGCCCCTTCCTATAAAGCCACAACCAGGGGGCAAGTTTGCAAAATGCCACGGCCACAGATTCAGACCGGACCTGAGAAAAATGCTTGGCCAGGGGAACTCCCTGCTACATGATCTCGCTGAGAGCACAAGTTTAGCACGGGCTGGCTGAAAGCAGAAAGGACGGCGCCCCTGCTTCCTGTTGCTTTGGGGGCAAACCCTGACATGAAGGAGGCTGGTTATCTCCCCCCACCCCCCACCCCACCCAGCTGTGGGTTTCTGGCCCCTTCCTTTGTAGGGAGCTGGTGCTGGGCCAGACAGGTCCCCAATCCAATGGGCGCTGGCCTGGGGCCCCTTCATCCAGTCCTCGCCATGCAGCCCCAAGGCACAGCGGCACTGCGGTGACAGAGGCAGAGGGTGGCGTGGGCTGGGACCCTTGGACACAACTTACATCGGGGCTCACCAGGCCAAGGGGGGAGCACAGACCAGCAAGGGCCCCCCTCCCCCCCGCTGCAGAGGTAGGCGAGCACCCATCTGCTCTAAGGTCAAACCCCCCCCAGGGTAAGGGCAGAAGATGTGAATCCTGCTGCCCCTGAGGTAACTCTCAGACTCGGAGAAGCTGAATTCACTGGGCCCCCGGCCTCTCCAGCCTTCCCCGAGAGCTACAAATAGCACTTCCCATACATGGCCGCCCGTCTCCGCTATCTGACCTCCCGGGAGACGGGGGCCCCCCAGAAAGGAGACAAGGAATCCAGGAAGCAAGGGGTTATCTCCCCGCGGTGCTGACAGGCCCGAGGTGTTACAGGGGCTCCTGGCTCCCAGGCACGGCCGGTCACCGCAGGGGGCCACAGACACACACCCACACACACACAGAGGGGAAGCGTGTACCTGAACCAGGCCCGGGTAGCACTGGGGCACCTGCGGGTACACAGGCAGGCTGTACGGGTGGAGCACCACAGCCGGAGAGGACAGCATGGCTCGTAGGCCCCGGCCCCACACAGGGCGGCACAGCGAGGGTCCCACAGCCCCAGCAGCCAGCTACGCGGGGTCCGTCTCTCCGCCCCGAGCTGTGCGTTGGGCACTTGGTGGAGGGGAGGGAGCCGGGGGCTGAGTGGCAGCTGGGACAGTGCCACTGAGAAACACCGACAGCTGCTGGGACTTGGTGACGCTGCCACAGGTGGGGGGGGGGCAGGCCCCTCCTCCCCAGCTCAGCAGAGCCCTCCTCAGAGACAGGGACCGACTGATCCCAAAAGCAGCTCCCGCTCCCAGCTGTTCCAAGCACCTGCGCGTGCAGAGAGGTGAGAGACGAGGACTGGGCACACACCGCCACGTGCCTGGCACACGCAGCCGGCTCTCCGCAGCGGGTGCCCGCACCCAGCCCCCAAACACACACCTTCCACCTCCAAACAGCCGGGTGCTCGTCGCACCCAGCCAGCGCCCATGAAAACCTGTCTCCAGCGTGCATGCCTGTATCCCCCAATGCCCAGCCAGTGCCCACGCCACCCAGTCACGTAATCCCCAAGCCCAGACACGAAGCACCCACAGACCATACAGGCAGCTACGCAGCGCTTAATCTGTGCCAGGTCTGAGCCCCAGCACCTCCGGGCCTGGCCGCTCCGAGCCCCCTGGGCACCTCCGGGCCTGGCCGCTCCAAGCCCCCCAGGCACCTCCGGGCCTGGGCGTGGGAGTTATGAAAGTAAAAAAAAAAATTTGCTTGAGCCCCAGAATCGCTTCCATTACAAATGAAGCCCTGCAGCCAAGATAATGCCCCGGGGTCCCCAGTCAGTGACAGGCCCCAGCCCCCAACGGAGCCCAGCACCAATTTTCTCCCCACACACAAAGACACCTCCCCAGTGGTGAAAGCATAATGGCCAAGAGGCTTCAAACGGCAACGCAGGCACATCTCCCCCCTGGGGTCCACTGAGTAAGGGAGGGGGCAGGGAGCTGGGACCCTTCCCCAGGGCTGAAAGCAGGTGTGTGCGGGGAGCCGGCAGGGCCTGTCCGCGCCTGAGCCGAATAGAACCCAGGCATCCCAAAGTCTCAGCTGGGTGCCCCCCAAACCCCCAGTCCCCGTTCCCACCCCCACGCTGCCCTCAGTTTCCTCCCCCACAAGAAACCCAGCCCCAGCCCCACCCCAGGCAATCACTTCAAGGCAGAGTGAGCGTTGTGTCCTTTATCATAAACTTTGTAAGCACTTGCAGCTGAGACAGATGCCCAGCAGGGAGATGGGGCCAGGCACCCTAAGCCAGGTTTCCCTGTGGCCCCCTGGTGCCGTCTCTGGCTCCAGGGGCTGTGGGGTGAAGGGACCCCCCAGTGGAGTGAGAGCAGCATGCCCGGAGCCATGCACTCCTCAGGGCAGATGGGATGGGGTATCTGATGCCAGCACCGGAGGGGGGGGGGGGGGGCTGTGACTAAGCCAGACTCAGCATGTGGGTCCTGCCCCCCCAGCGAGGCTGCTACGAACAGTCAAAATCTTTGGTATCTGCGGCATCACTCTGGGTTCAACCAGCAGCCGGATTCCTCCACGGCCCGGGACACGACCAGCAGCACTTCACAGGGACCCTGGGACAGGAAATCCTGAAGGAAAGCCCTGCGGGGAGGGGCAAGGAGATGGAGGGGGGGTCAGAGCAGCCCCTGCTTTGCACCCCCCGTCTTACACATCTCGCCGCGCTCCTGCCCTGCACAGCCCCTGGTTCATACACCCCTCCAGCCCCGTGGTCCATACACTCCCAGGGCCCCCTCGTCCATACACCCCTCCGGCCCACCCCCTGTACAAGCCCCCTCCAATCCCCTGCACCTCAGCTTTGCCCTCTGTTCTCTGGCCACCCCTGCCCATGTCCCAGACCCGAGCTCCCCCCACACACCCTCACTGCCCCCTATATACCAGCTCTCCGAGCCCTGCCCCCTGCTTGTCCCCCCATCCCCCTCTTCCCCCCACATAGCACCATAGGGCTGGAAGGGACCTCACGAGGTCTCCAGTCCAGTCCCCTGCACTCATAGCAGGACTAAATATTATCTAGACCGTCCCTGACAGGGGTTTGTCCAACCTGCTCTTAACAATCCCCAATAATGGAGATTCCACCACCTCCCTCGGTAATTTATTCCAGCGCTTAACCAGCCTGATAGGACGTTTTTCCTAATGTCACAACCTAAACTGCCCTGGCTGCAGTTTAAGCCCGTTGCTTCTTGTTGGATCCTCAGAGGTTAAGAAGTTTTTCTCCCTCCTCCTTTTAACGCTTTCTTCTGTACTTGCAAATTGTTCTCCTGTCCCCTCTCCGGCTTCTATTCTCCAGACTCAACAAACCCCCTTGTTTCAATCTTCGCCCAAAGCTCATGTTTTCTAGATTTTTCATCATGTTTGCTGCTCTTCTCTGGACTTTTTCCAATCTGTCCCCATCTCTCCTGCACTCAGAACAGGACCCAGTCCTCCAGCTGAGACCGTATCAGGGCGGAGCAGAGCGGAAGAATCACTTCTTGTGTCTGGCTTACAACACTCCTGCTGATACAGCCAGAAGGAGGTTTGGCTTTCTCGCAACAGTGTTAAACTGTTCACTCACCCCTAACCTCTCATCCACCTGAGCGCTCCTCCCCACCCCTTGCCCGTCCCCCACACCTGAGCTCCCCCTCTCCGCCGACACAGGCCGGGGCCTTCAGCTTGGAGTCCAGGTTGTAGTAGGTGCCTCCCACCTGGCGCACGGCGATCCAGTGCTTACGCCGCACGGGCAGCGACACGAAGCCCAGGGACACGTTGGACGGCACGTTCACGATGAAGCCGTGCACCCGGCTCAGTACCAGCTGCTCCAGGGGCCTGCCGGCAGAGGGGTAGAACCAGGGGTTACACCGAGACCGACGGGCTGGAGGGGTGGCTCCAGAGAAACAGCCAGAGGGGAACACGATCGGTGGATATGCAGCAGGGAGGGGAAGGCAGGTGGACAAAGAGAGGCACCGGGGCAGCAGGGAGCATCCTCCAGGCCCAGGGTATTTCAGGGCATGAGAACATAAGAACGGCCAGACTGGGTCAGACCAAAGGTCCATCCAGCCCAGGATCCTGTCTACCGACAGTACCAATGCCAGGTGCCCCAGAGGAAGTGAACCTAACAGGTAATGATCAAGTGATCTCTCTTCTGCCATCCATCTCCACCCTCTGACAAACAGAGGCTAGGGACACCGTTCCTTACCAGCCTGGCTAATAGCCATTAACGGACTTAACCTCCGTAAATTTACCAGTTCTCTTTTAAACCCTGTTACAGTCCCAGCCTAACAACCCCCTCAGGTAAGGAGTTTCACAGGCTGCCTGTGCGCTGCGTGAAGAAGAACTTCCTTTGATTTGTTTTAAACCTGCTGCCCACTAATTTCATTTAGTGACCCCTAGTTCTTATATTATGGGACCATGTAAATAACTTTTCCTTATTCACTTTCTCCACATCACTCATGATTTTATAGACCTCTGTCATATCCCCCCTTCGTCTCCTCTTATCCAAGCTGAACAGTCCTAGCCTCTTTCATCTCTCCTCATATGGGACCCTCTCCAAACCCCTAATCATTTTAGTTGTCCTCCTCCGAACCTTTTCTAATGCCAGTAGATCTTTTTTTGAGATGAGGAGACCACATCTATACACAGTATTCAAGATGTGGGCGTACCATGGATTTCTATAAGGGCAATGAGATATTCTCCATCTTATTCTCTATCCCCTTTTTAATTATTCCTAACATCCTGTTGCTTTTTCGGCTGCCTCTGCGCACTGCAAGGATGTCTTCAGAGAACTATCTATGATGACTCCAAGATCTCTTTCCTGAGGGCAGACACTGGCCTCTCAACTAGGGTGATCAGATGTCCCAATTTTATAGGGACAGTCATGATTTTCGGGCGCTTTGTCTTATATAAGTGCCTATTACCCCCTTCTCCCTGTCCCAATTTTTCACACTTGCCATCTGGTCACCCTACTCTCAGCGCCAGCTGGAGCCAGGCCGGGGTCACACATGGCACCAGGAGCCTTTAAGCGCTCTGCTATCGGACAGTGCGGGGTCTGCCCCAGCCTGCCCGCTCCTGCTGCCCCGCCGCCTCCCTCTCACCGGCGCTTGTCCCACCAGATGGCCGCGAAGTCCAGGCTCTGCAGGGCTGCCATGATCACATTGACATCGTAGTTGCCCGTGCCCAGGACGCTGCGATGCGGATTCAGCCGGGCGTCCGGCGCCAGCCTGGAGGGGAGAGACGGGTGCCAGTGAGTGACCCAGGGTGGGGTGGGAGCGTTGGGTGCGGGGTGGGGTCAACACCAGGGGAGACAGGGGGTGGCAGGAGGCAGGCGAGGTGGGGGGTCTGTTGGGAGGGGGGGCCCGCCTGCCCCCTACCTCTTGCAGATCTCGTCGGCCGCCTCCTGGGTGAAGCGTCGCTCCTGCAGGACGTTGTTCAGGGCGTGGACGGCGCAGAGCTCCAGGCGCTGGCGTTCGTGGTACACCCGCGGCCTCCCGCCCGGCTCCGGCCCCCCGGACATCGCGCCCCCCAGCCTGGGGGGGGTGGGGGCGGCCTCACGGCGCGGCCCCGAGCCCGGCTGCCTGCAGAGGAGAGGAGAGAGGCGGGGCTAGGCCCTGGGGAACCCCCGCCCCAGTGACCCCCCCGGGACCCCCCCGCCAGGGCAGCCCCGCCCCCTGCACGGGGCCGGCTCCGCCCCCCCGGACCCACCCTGGGGCTCCTCCTGCAGCCGGGGGGGCCCGTCATCCCCCGGGCCGGGGAGCCTGAGACCAGCCCGCAGCCAGCGGGACCGAGCCGCGGGGCACGGGGACCACCGCTCCCGGCATGCACCGCGCACCGCCGCTCCCGGCATGCACCGGGGCACGGGGACCACCGCTCCCGGCATGCACCGCGCACCACCGCTCCCGGCATGCACCGGGGCACGGGGACCACCGCTCCCGGCATGCACCGCGCATCATCGCTCCCGGCATGCACCGCGCACCACCGCTCCCGGCATGCACCGCGGCCACGGCACCATTGCTCCCGGCATGCACCGGGGCACGGGGACCGCCGCTCCCGGCATGCACCGCGGCCAGGGCACCATTGCTCCCGGCATGCACCGCGCACCACAGCTCCCGGCATCCCTTGCGCCAACGCGAACTACAGTTCCCAGCATGCACCGGGGCCAGGCCAGCTCTCCCATAGCTCCCAGCATGCATAGGGGCAGATCAGCGCGCTCCCAGCATTCACTGGGACCAGAGTATCACAGCTCCCATCCTGCCTCGCCGAACTACAGCTCCCAGCATGCCCCAGGGCCAGAACAGCCCATCTCCCGGCATGCACCGCGCCAACGCAAACTACAACTCCCAGCATGCACCGAGCCCCGTGGCCCGCAGCTCCCGGCATGCACTGTGCTAGGAGTGACAGCTACAGTAACAGCCCCCCCCCAAATGACGGTTCCCAGCATGCACCACTGACCTCAGTGACCCCCCCCCCTGTTCCCAGCCCCGCCTGGCCGGGGGGGGGGTGTTTTCGGTCCCTGGCTGCGCCCCGTCTCCAGGCTCCTCCGAGTCGGGGTCGCTGCTCTGTGCCCCCCCAGCTGGAACCTCTGCCCCCCTTGTGCCTTGTCAGGCTCTGGTGATTGTATTGCTGCCCCCCCGGACGAAGGGGGGGGGGGTGCCGCGCTCTGTGTGCCTCCCCCTTTCGTTTTGGCCTAGGGAGACCAGACGTCCTGATTTTATAGGGACAGGCCCCATATTTGGGGCTTTTTCATAGATGGGCCCTTACCACCCCCCACCCCCGTCCCGAATGTTCACACTTTCTATCTGGTCACTCTATTTTGGCCAGGCCCTGGCCCGTCCGTCCCATTACCCGCAATCAGGCAGCGGAACGGGGGAGCCAGGGGGCTGTGGCTTTGCCCTCCCATTTTTTTGACTGTCCATAAAGGGTGAGCGGCACGGGGGAGGGCAGAGAGGAGCGGGTGGGGGCAGAGTCTTGGGGGAAGGGGCAGCGTGAGGATGGGGGGACGGGGTCTTGGGGGGATGGGAGATGTCGGTGCGGCACCTTGGGGGAAGGGTGCGTGGGGGGGGCACGGTTCAGGTGCTGGTGGGCCCCCTGCTTTTAGGGAGTGTCCATCGCTCCTGCCCACAATGGGTACAGCTCCCAGCATGCACCAGGCCCCACGCATGGAAAGCTTACAGCAGATCTCATTGAACTTTATCTCCCAGCATGGATCGGAGGTGGATCGTAACTCTGAAATGGCCGTAACTCTATACAGGTGCTTCTTGCCAAAGTTTACAGCTGACCATTGACGACCTAGTGCTTTGAAACTTTCCTCTGCAGAAGGAAAAAAGGCTGCTTTTAACCCTGTTCATTTAAATGAAACAAGCCCAGAAACAGTTTCCTCGCCTCGTCAAATCTTTCTTTTTTTTTAAACTTTCCATTTATTTTTTGTCATCGTTTACATTGAACACAAGACTGTACTGGCTTTGTGCGTTTGTCTCTGCGGCTGTTGCATGACTGCGTACGTCCAGTTTACAAGATGGGGTGTGGTTAGGGTGACCAGATGTCCCGATTTTATAGGAACAGTCCGGATTTTGGGGTCTCTCTCTTATATAGACTCCTTTTACCCCCCACCCCGTCCCAATTTTTCACACTTGCTGTCTGGTCACCCTAGGTGTTGTTGACTGGTCAGTTCATCACGCGGGTGTTCATAACGCTGAGGTTCTACTGTACCGTTCCCGTCATAACCCAAAAGCAACAGCCGACATCAGTCTCTGCAGGAGGGGGTTACATACCCTGTGACTCCCACTCAGCTCCGGGGAGCAAGAACTAAACCCCCCATCATGCCTCTGGGACCAAGTATGAAAAATTTCCCACCATTCCTCCCTGCCACCCTGCCCTTTAATGATCTCTCAGTCAGAGGAGACACCCCCCAACCCCCAGCAACACACACTACCAGCCCCACTGGCTTCAGCCAGGTCCCTTCGGCCCCGAACCAGCATCAGCACAAAACAACATGCCCTCGGTGGCCCTGGCAGGCTGCGGGGGAAATGAGAAGGGGAGGTCAGAGGGGCTGATCTGTGGGGCCCAGGCCCCCCTACCCACCTTCAGGAGAGCCCCCAGCCTGCAACTCAGTTACCCCATGGAGAGCTCCCAGCCCAGGGTACCTCACCCCACCACAGAAGACACCTTGGCTCAGCCGTTAGTCAGTCCCTGCAGCCTCTAGTGGCAATTGCACTCCCCAGGTCTGGGGGACCCCCCCCCCTTCCACAGTGGTCGCCCCCAGGAGTCGGTCTCCCTCCAGGAGTCGCCCAGGGCTCAGTCTGTCCCAGCAGGCAGATTCCTGTCCCTCTATACACACCCAAGAGCGCCCCCACCCCCTCTTACCCAGCAGGCTGCTCCAGAAAGAAGGGAAAGTAGCCGTGCCAGTGACAGCTCCGGGGGAGGCTGGGTTCCTGCGGCTGGTGGTGACCGTGAAGGCCTGGTCCCTGCGCTCGCCAGACCGGCCGGTCACCTCCACCTCCACCACATGCCAGTCAGGGAGGCTGTGGGGACAGGAAGGCAGGGAGGTCAGTGGGGGGGACCAAGCTGGGGGAAAGAGAAATGGAGAGGGGGATGCAAAGATCAGGGCACGGAGTGGCACTGACCTGGCTGGAGCGGAGCAGAGAACTGGGGGGGGGGGGCGGTCAGGGAGCAGGGAACTGGGGGGATGCATGGAGCAGGGATCAGGGTGGTCAGTGGGGGGGGGGTCCAGGGAACTGGGGAGGTCAGGGAACGGGGAGGTGCATGGAGCAGGGATCCAGGGCTGCAGGGAGCAGGGATGGGGGGTGCAGGGAGCAGGAATGTGGGGGATGCAGGGAGCAGGGAACTGGGAGGGGTGCAGAGATTGGAGGGAGCAGGGAACTGGGGGATGCAGGGAGCAGGGATCGGGGGGGCAGGGAGCAGGGAACTGGGAGGGGTGCAGGGATTGGAGGGAGCAGGGAACTGGGGAGTGCAGGGAGCAGGGATGGCGGGGTGCAGGGATGGGAGGATGCAGGGAGCAGGGAACTGTGGGGGTGCACTAACCCGGGGTCAGCAATGAGGCACCCCTGGACCCCGTCGAAGCCCAGGCTGGGGGCGGCCATGCAAGCGGCCGCCATGGTGTTAACATTGTTGGGGGCCAGGGGGCAGAGACCCCGCACGGGCCCCTCGTACAGCACAGCCCGCACGGCCCCCAGCCGCTCCCTCAGCCCCCCCTCCAGCCGGAAGCTGTCCGGGTGCTTGATCATGGTCACCTTCAGGCCCTGGAAAGCAACGTCAGAGAGTCAGCCCTAGGGGTGGGGGGCAGGGACAGTCCTCCCTTCCCCCCCACCCCCACTTCCCCAGGAGAGCAGAGGCAGTTCCTTGTCACTGTCCCTTGCCTCACACCAGGGTCCACGTGCCCACCCCCCAGGCAGACCCGAGACCCCCACCTGCAGCACGCCCCTGTCATCCATCCGCTGGATGTCCTCGCCGCCCCACAGCGCCCCCCGGGGCACGTACAGCGTGTGCCCCCCACGCCGGGCAGCTTCCCGCAGCCGCATCTCCGTGGCCTGGTCAGCCAGGGCTGTGGGGGAACCCACCTGGGGGAGAAGGGTCAGAAACCTGGTCACAAGGAAGCTGCAGGCTCTAAGCCAAGACCCCCCACACACACATACACCGCAGCCCCCCACCAGGGCACCCTCACTCCCCTTGGCACCCACCTCCCTGCAGAGTACGTCCCTGCCCACTGCCACCCCATCTCCCAAGCCATCCCCTACATGGCACCCTCACAGCCCCAGGGTGCCCCCTCAGGTTCCCGCATCCCCGGCAGGGCCCCGTGCTGTGCCCACTCCATGCCACCTCGCCCCTGGGTACCCCGCTGCCAGCCAGGGATGGTGCCGCTCCGACCCCTCACCATGAAGTCTGCCCCAGACAGAAAGGAGGCGCCGTGGTCCCGGACCACACAGGGATGAGCCACTTCGACCACCAGATCCACCTCGCTGCAGGGACACGAGACAGTGACCGGGGGGGCACATTAACCCTGGCACTGCCCGTGCTGGGCTGGGCTCAGGCAGGAGCCACAGGGTCCCAGGGGCCAGGTTCTGCAGCTGAGTTGGGGATCAGGAATCACTCACCACTTGGGGAACCGGGCCAGGTCCTGTGGCGGGGGTTGGGGGTGGAATCACTCGCCGCTCGGGGAACTGGGCCAGGTCCTGCAGCTGGGGGGTGGGGGGGTCGGGAAGCCCTCACTGCTTGGGGAACCGGCCAGATCCTGCAGCTGGGCGGGGGTGGAATCACTCACCACTTGGGGAACCGGCCCAGGTCCTGCAGCTGGGTGGGGGTGGAATCACTCACCACTTGGGGAACCAGCCCAGGTCCTGCAGCTGGGGAGGGGGCGTCGGGAAGCACTCACCGCTCGGGGAACCAGCCCAGGTCCTGCAGCTGGGGGTGGGGGGGTCGGGAATCACTCACCGCTCGGGGAACCAGCCCAGGTCCTGCAGCTGGGGGTGGGGGGGTGGAATCACTCACCGCTCGGGGAACCAGCCCAGGTCCTGCAGCTGGGGAGGTGGGGTCGGGAAGCACTCACTGCTCGGGGAACCAGCCCACGTCTGCAGCTGGTGGCGGGGGAAATCACTCACCGCTCGGGGAACCGGCCCAGGTCCTGCAGCTGGGGGTGGGGGGGTGGAATCACTCACCGCTCGGGGAACTGGGCCAGGTCCTGCAGCTGGGGGGTGGGGGGGTCGGGAAGCACTCACTGCTCGGGAACCAGGCCAGGTCCTGTGGCTGCGGGGGGAGTGGGGGGGTCGGGAAGCCCTCACTGCTTGGGGAACCGGCCAGATCCTGCAGCTGGGCGGGGGTGGAATCACTCACCACTTGGGGAACTGGCCCAGGTCCTGCAGCTGGGGGCAGGGGGTGGAATCACTCACCGCTCGGGGAACCAGCCCAGGTCCTGCAGCTGGGGGGTGGGGAGGTCGGGAAGCACTCACTGCTCGGGGAACCAGCCCACGTCCTGCAGCTGGTGGCGGGGGAAATCACTCACCGCTCGGGGAACCGGCCCAGGTCCTGCAGCTGGGGGTGGGGGGGTGGAATCACTCACCACTCGGGGAACCGGCCCAGGTCCTGCAGCTGGAGGGAAATCGGCACCTTGCCCTGCAGTTTCCCCACGTCCCGGTTCCAGACGAAGGCAAGTTCCAGGCCGTGCCGGGGCCCCTCATCCTGGAGTCTCTGCACCAGATACTGGCCTAGGGCAAGAAGGGGGCTTGACTGACATGGCTGGGAACCCCAGACGTCCGTATACCCAACTCCCCCACCCCCACCAGTACAAAGCCCCTTGCGTTGTGGGGGTGGAGCTGCCCCCCACCAGGCCCAAGATTCTTGCAGCAGATGCAGTGGTGCTGCCCATTACACCACCCCACCCCACCTGTCTTTCCCTCTCCACTCCCTATTTCAGTCCCCCCAAGCCAGACCCCCTCTGTCCAGCCCCCTGCCAGGGAAGCAGCAGCCCCCCAGCCCCAGGTGAGCCCCAATCCCCCTGGGAAGCAATTGAGGGGGGTGTTTATGACCTACCCAAATGTCCAAAGCCCACGATCCCGACCTTCCGCCTGGCCGGCCCGTCGCACATCCTGGCCCGCTCGCCCCTGGGCCGAGACACAAGGACAAGCGGGGGAGCGTCACGCCGGCCCCACAGAGCAGGGCTGGGAGGGGGGGTGTCACTGTTTGGGGAGGGGAAGGGATGTTGGGGCCCAACGCACGGCCCTTGTGCACCAGTCCCAGCAGAGGAGAGCACGCGACACAGGGTGGGGCTGGCTCGGGGTGGGGGGGGGGGTATGACAGGTCCCAATGCCAGGCCGGCAGGACAGGGTCCTTTCCCCACCCCTGCAGGGCTGCAGGGTCCCGGGACCAACACGGCTGCTGCAATATCTGTCTAGCCCCAGGCACACCCGGCGCCCTGGCCCTCCCGCCCCCGCCCCCGTCCCATCCAGCTGGCTGTTCATCTGGCGCAGGGCGGTGGTGCTGTGCTGGCAGGATCGGGGCTGCCCCCCTCCTCACCCGAAGCCAGAGTGGACCCTGGATCCCAGGGACCTTCGGTCCCACTCACCCTTGGGAGAAGTTAATGGTCAACCCAGAGCGTTTAACCCTTTGTGGGGTGCAAGTGCCTTTGGTGTCCTGGTCCCTGCGACTCCTTCCAGTGGCTCAGTGGGACACAGGTGCTTCGGAAGACCAGGGCAGTGCGCACGCGCACACACACACACACACACACACACACACACACACACACACACAAACATATAGTCCCTGCCAGCGCACAGTCACACACACACATATAGTCCCAGCCAGCGCAAAGTCACACAATCACACACACACACCCTGTCCCTGCCAGCACACAATCACACACACACTGGCCCTGCCGGCACACAATCACACACACACACTGGCCCTGCCGGCACACAATCACACACACACTGGCCCTGCCAGCGCACAATCTTACACACACTGTGCCTGCCAGCACACAATCACACACACACACACCCCGTCCCTGCCAGCACACAATCACACACACACACACACATTGTGCCTGCCAGCACACAATCACACACACACTGGCCCTGCCAGCGCACAATCTTACACACACTGTGCCTGCCAGCACACAATCACACACACACACACCCCGTCCCTGCCAGCACACAATCACACACACACTGACTCTGCCAGCGCACAATCACACACACACACTGTGCCTGCCAGCACACAATCACACACACACTGGCCCTGCTGGCACACAATCACACACACACTGGCCCTGCCAGCACACAATCTCACACTGGCCCTGCCAGCGCACAATCTCTCTCTCACACACACACACACACCCACACCCACACACACACCCTATCCCTGCCAGCACACAATCACACACACACTGGCCCTGCCAGCACACAATCACACACACACACACACACACACACACCATCCCTGCCAGCACACAATCACACACACACTGGCCCTGCCGGCGCACAGTCACACACACACCGTCCCTGCCAGCACACAATCACACACACACACTGGCCCTGCCGGCTCACAGTCACACACACACCGTCCCTGCCAGCACACAATCACACACACACACTGGCCCTGCCAGCGCACAATCTCACACACACACTGTGCCTGCCAGCACACAATCACACACACACTGGCCCTGCCAGCACACAATCACACACACACACACACACACACACACACACACACACCATCCCTGCCAGCACACAATCACACACACACTGGCCCTGCCGGCGCACAGTCACACACACACCGTCCCTGCCAGCACACAATCACACACACACTGGCCCTGCCGGCACACAGTCACACACACACACCGTCCCTGCCAGCACACAATCACAGACACACTGGCCCTGCCAGCGCACAATCACACACACACACACCGTCCCTGCCAGCACACAATCACACACACACACTGGCCCTGCCGGCGCACAGTCACACACACACCGTCCCTGCCAGCACACAATCACACACACACACTGGCCCTGCCGGCGCACAGTCACACACACACCGTCCCTGCCAGCACACAATCACACACACACTGGCCCTGCCAGCACACAATCACTCACACACACACACACACACACACCATCCCTGCCAGCACACAATCACACACACACTGGCCCTGCCGGCGCACAGTCACACACACACCGTCCCTGCCAGCACACAATCACACACACACTGGCCCTGCCGGCACACAGTCACACACACACACCGTCCCTGCCAGCACACAATCACAGACACACTGGCCCTGCTGGCGCACAATCACACACACACACACACTGCCTGCCAGTACATAGTCACACACACACTGGCCCTGCCAGCGCACAATCTCACACACACACACACACACTGTGCCTACCGGGCAGTGCTTGGGAATATTGCAGGTGGCTGGTGCCTTGGGCCAGCCATTGGCACCTGACCCAGCCTCACCCAGTGCCCAAGTTGCCATGGGCCCTGGTGTCTGGGGGGGGGGGGCAGAGAATGGGGCCTTTGGCCCCCAGCTCTGGATGCTGTTAATTGGGAACTGACGAGTCCCTGGCGTGAGCCCAGACCAAGGGTCCTTTGCCCCCCCCCCCTCACCCCTGCCCAGCAGGGAGCCGAGTCAGGCTAGATTGGGGGGGCGGGGGGCTGCGGGCCCAGGTAGCCCCATGGCAAAGCGCAGTGTGCCTGGCCCAGCTACAGGTGGCGCTGTAGGCCTGGCATGGGGCGGTGCAGGCGCAGCTGCTACCAGGAGGCAGGACCTCTGCTCACAGCTGGGTTCTGCAGGGGGGACGGGGCTGAGCCAGGACTCCTGGGTTCTCTCCCCGGCTCAGGAGGGGAGTGGGGGCTGGTGGTTAGAGCGGGGGGCTGCAAGCCAGGATTCCTGGGTTCTCTCCCCAGCTCTGGGAGGGGAGTGGGGGCTGGTGGGTTAGAGCCATGGGGTCTGGGAGCCAGGACTCCTGGGTTCTCTCCCCGGCTCAGGAGGGGAGTGGGGGCTGGTGGTTAGAGCGGGGGGGGGGGCTGCAAGCCAGGACTCCTGGGTTCTCTCCCCAGCTCTGGGAGGGGAGTGGGGGTTGGTGGGTTAGAGCTGGGGGGTCTGGGAGCCAGGACTCCTGGGTTCTCTCCCCGGCTCAGGAGGGGAGTGGGGGCTGGTGGTTAGAGCGGGGGGGGGCTGCAAGCCAGGACTCCTGGGTTCTCTCCCCAGCTCTGGGAGGGGAGTGGTGGCTGGTGGGTTAGAGCCGGGGGGTCTGGGAGCCAGGACTCCTGGGTTCTCTCCCCGGCTCTGGAAAGGGAGTGGGGTCCAGTGGATTAGGACTGGGGGCTGCTGGAGCCAGGACTCCTGGGTTCCCTCCCCAGTTCCAAGAAGGATGGTGTCCCCCCACCCCCGTCCCATATCAGCATATGTGTTCCCTAAGTCCCCCAGTACCAGGTACCTAGTGCCACTGGAGTCCCTGGTGCTCACAGGATCCTGGGCACCATGGGGGTGGTTGCGTGCCCCCTGTCCACACGGGATCCGTGGCTCAGGCTGCACTGACAGAGACTCAGCCGTTTGCCCACAGCCAAAGCCGGAGGGTGCCCGACCCCTGCCAGGCACGGGCAGGGGGTGGCCCTTCAAACGTTTCTCCCTCCCTGGGTTCACTGCTGATCCAGGCCAGACAGATTGCAGGTTGCCCCCCAGCCCTGGGACAGGTGGGATCTCGTTGAGCAAATGCCCCCCCTACCCAACCTGCAGCATCCGGTTAATCAGGCAGACAGTGAGGAACAGAGGGAGCTGCTCGGGGGAAGTGTGGGAGGGGGGCATTTCTGCTGGAGGTGCTCAGAACTTTTCCAAGGTGGGGTGAGGGGGGGCATGCAGGCAGCTGGCCACAGGTGCGTTATGCCAGGTGGTTTATAGTCACTGACTGGGATTTGCCCCCCACACACACACACACACACTGTTCCAGGCCCCTGATGGCGATGCCCCCCTATCATGTCAGGTGCTACACAGCTCCCCCCTTTCCAAAATGAGATAAGAAGCATCCTACGCCAGCCACGGGGATCCACTGGCATCTATGTTCCCTCCCCCCAGTGTTGGCATGGCAACCAGAGAGGGGGTGTCAGACAGAGAGATGGTTCCCCCCCCCCCCACAAGCACTCAGTGGCCCAAACACAGAGCTCTAGCAAGGGAGGTGTGGGACAGTCCACACAGGGGCACAAGCGTGGTGGGGGGAGGTCACGTGTACAGTGCTTATGGTGACACCCATGTGCGATTACACAGGTTGGCCTATGATTCTGGTGGCTCTCTTGTGGGGGTCAGCGTGGGCGGGTGCATGTTAGTGTGGATGGGTGCAGACAATTCAGTGTATGTGGGTCTGTGTCGGGATGGGCACGTCTGCCTGCATCCGTGTGATTCTGTACGCGTCTGCCAGCGGGTCTGTGTGTGTAATCTGTGTGCATGAGCTAACTCTGGGGGTGAGAGATAGATAGATAGATAGAGTGGGTGGCTGGGGGTAGATAGATAGAGGGAGTGGCTGGGGATAGATAGATAGAGGGGGTGGCTGGGGATAGATAGATAGATAGATGATATTGCGATATATGGGGATAGCTAGGGAGAGATGGGGGGGGTGCACGAAGCAGGGTTGCCCACTGGCTACAGCCCAGGGTTGGAAGTCAAGACTCCTGGGACCTGATCCCATTTCCTCCCTGTCCAACCGGGTGAACTTGGGCAAGTCACATTCCCTGCTCTTGGCGTCTTTGTCTGTACAGATTGTGAATGATGCGTAGTCTGGGGCTGCAGAGCATCCAGCACGACAGGGGACCTTGATCTCAGTTGGGGCCTGGGCAGCGGGGGCATGACGGGGCCCTGATCTTGGTCGGGGTCGGGGTCTGGGCAGCACCTGGCACGATGGGGCCCTGATCTTGGTTAGGGTCTAGGCAGCGCCCGGCGCGATGGGGCCCTGATCTCGGTCAGGGTCTGGGCAGCGCCCGGCGCAATGGGGCCCTGATCTTGGTCAGGGTCTAGGCAGCGCCCGGCGCGATGGGGCCCTGATCTCGGTCAGGGCTGGGCTGCACCTGACACGACAGGACCCCATCTCAGGCAGCGCCTCTACTGCTACCATCATGGGAGTAAATTACCCCCGGCCACTGGTATTTCCACATCCTAGACCCTTGCAACAAAGGTTGGGGGGCGGGGGGCCTCCCTGCTCATTCCTGCTGTGACACTGAACAGCAGTGTGGCTTCCACTGGCTACAACTTCACAATCAAAAACCACCACAAATCAACAAAGCCCCAGATCCCCTGCCCTGGCACCACTTACAGGCTGCAGGCAGTGTCCAGGAAGCTCACATGAAGCCATCGCCAGAATGCCAGGGCCAAGGGCCCCACATCTCCGGTGCAAAGACTGTGGAGGGGGTGGTCTCCACACCCGGACCAAGCTGGCCCCTCCACACAGGCAGCATCAGGGTCCTTGGCCCCACGGTGAAGCACGATCCCCCACTTCCACGGAGAACTCAGTTCAGTCTCCTCCATCTGTGAGGCAATTTTGTCATTACTGGTGGGGTGGGGCCAGAGTCACAAGAACTGTACCGGGCCGCACGTGCCTGACCCTGGCTGCGGGGTCAAGCAATTGTCTTGTTGATCTGCAATGTCTCCTACAACCCCTCACCCAGTTAAAGACCTTTACCAGCCACTTACACCGCAACGAGAACCCAGGCATCCTGCTGCTCCACTCTGCTCTAACCAGTAGCCCCCACTCCCCTCCCAGGGCCGGGGAGAGAACCCAGGAGTCCTGACTCCCAGCCCCCCTGCTCTAACCCACTAGACCCCCACTCCCCTCCCAGGGCCGGGGAGAGAACCCAGGAGTCCGGGCTCCCAGCCCCACCTGCTCTAATCCACTAGCCCCCACTCCCCTCCCCAAGCTGAGGAGAGAACCCAGGAGTCCTGGCTTCCACTCCAGTGCCCAGTCCTCAGGCCATTATGCTGCAGGGTTGCCGGTGCCCAGGTTTAACCCAGTCGGTGCCCATTTCATGAGTGCCGAGGGGAAAAGCCTGGAGCTGCTGAGTGACAGCCCCACTACAATGAATCTCCTGTGTCCTGGGAAGGGCAAGACGCCCTGGCTGAGATCCAGGGGCAATTTCCTGGCTCTGCCGCAGATTCCCCCAGGAGCTTGGCCCAGACATGCACCCCCTGGGCCCCAGTGCCCATCTGGAACATGGAGGGGCGGGTGTCCTGCTGTGGGACGGAGGGGTCGCTATAGAGGGGACCCAGAGGCAGGGCTGGGGCCAGGTAAATATCCTGGCTATAGCTGGCAGGGTGGCAAGGCTGGAGACACCCAGGTAGAGGGCTGTGTATCAGGACGGCCGACGCCCAGAGGTTGGGAGGAAGCCGTTGCATGCTCCTTGCTTTGCTTTAGCAAGGTTTGCGACCCCCCCTCCCCGCCGCACACACACCCCCCCAACCCCCACGTCTTGCACCAGAGGGTCCCTTCCCGACTTCTGCTGCTGCTGGAGAGCGGGGGGGGGGGGGGAGGCTGCTGCAGCTCCCCCTCTCCCCACACACAGGTTCATGTTCCTGTCCAAGCTGACACCTGCCAGGCGCCCTCTCCAGCAGCGTGGGCAGGGATGGGGGCGCCTGTCAGGCCATCTCCTCCCGCCTCGTTGCATGGTTCAGCCCAGCGATGGCAGCCTGTAATTCATCCAGGCACGTTTGGTCGGGGGGGGCCGCCCTGGGGAAGGGACCACGTGGCTGTGAAGAACAGGGAGCAGACAGAGAGGCTGGGAACCAAGGAGAGAGAATTCCCTGCAGCAAACACCCTGTAGCCTGAGCCACAGGCGCTGCTGACAGCAGGGCCGGGGAGAGGGGGGGCCACTATACCCACGACCAGGGCTTCCTTTGGGCCCGGGCTGGCCAGGGCTGAGCCCTGGCACTTGTGGGCCTGGCCATTACTAGCCCCAGCTCCTCTGGGCCTGACCGTTCCGAGCCCGGCACCTCTGGGCCTGTCAGGTCTGAGCCCCCTGGCACCTTCGGGCCTGGCCGCTCCGAGCCCACCAGCACCTCTGGGCCTTGCCGTTCTGAGCTCCGGCACCTCTGGGCCTGGCCGGTCTGAGCCCCCTGGCACCTTCGGGCCTGGCCGCTCCGAGCCCGCCAGCACCTCTGGGCCTGGCCGTTCTGAGCCCCGGCACCTCTGGGCCTGGCCGGTCTGAGCCCCCTGGCACCTTCGGGCCTGGCCGCTCCGAGCCCGCCAGCACCTCTGGGCCTGGCCGTTCTGAGCCCCGGCACCTCTGGGCCTGGCCGTTCTGAGCCCCCTGGCACCTTCGGGCCTGGCCGCTCCGAGCCCACCAGCACCTCTGGGCCTTGCCGTTCTGAGCCCCGGCACCTCTGGGCCTGGCCGGTCTGAGCCCCCTGGCACCTTCGGGCCTGGCCGCTCCGAGCCCGCCAGCACCTCTGGGCCTTGCCGTTCTGAGCCCCGGCACCTCTGGGCCTGGCCGGTCTGAGCCCCCTGGCACCTTCGGGCCTGGCCGCTCCGAGCCCGCCAGCACCTCTGGGCCTGGCCGTTCTGAGCCCCGGCACCTCTGGGCCTGGCCGTTCTGAGCCCCCTGGCACCTTCGGGCCTGGCCGCTCCGAGCCCACCAGCACTTCCAGACCTGGCAGTTCAGAGCCCTGGCACCTTCGGGCCTGGCCATTCCTAGCCCCCCAGCACGTCTGGGCCTGGCCGTTCCGAGCCCCCTGGCACCTCTGGGCCTGGCCATTCCTAGACCCCCGGCACCTCTGGGCCTGGCCGGTCTGAGCCCTCTGGCACCTTCGGGCCTGGCCGCTCTGAGCCCGCCAGCACCTCCGGACCTGGCAGTTCAGAGCCCTGGCACCTTTGGGCCTGGCCGTTCCGAGCCCCCCGGCACCTCTGGGCTTGGCCGCTCCAAGCTGTCAGGCACCTCTGGGCCTGGCCGCTCCGAGGCCCCCGGTACCTCAGGCCTGGCCATTCCTAGCCCCCCAGCATCTCCAGGCCTGGCCAGTCCAAGCCCCCCAGCACCTCCGGGCCTGGCCTTTCCTAACTCCCCGGCACCTCCAGGCTTGGCCAGTTCGAGCCCCCTGGCACCTCCGGGCCTGGCCGCTCCGAGTACCCCAGCACCTCTGGGCCTGGCCGTTCAGAGCCCTGTCACCTTTGGGCCTGGCCGTTCTGAGCCCCCTGGCACCTCCGGGCCTGGCCATTCCAAGCCCTGGCACCTCCGGGCCTGGCCATTCCTAGCCCCCCCGCACCTCCGGGCCTGGCCACTCCGAGCCCCCCAGCACCTCTGGGCCTGGCCGTTCCGAGCCCCCCAGCACCTCTGGGCCTGGCCATTCCGAGCCCCCTGGCACCTCCGGGCCTGGCCGCTCCTAGCCCCCCGGTGCCTCCGGGCCTGGTCGTTCTGAGCCCCCCGGCACCTCTGGGTTTGCTGTCTCAGTTAGGAAAGTAGCCAAATTAAAATTGCTTGAGCTGCGGCCCTGCTTTCCTTGCAAATCAACCTCTGCCCGGCTCCAGATGGGCAGTCGGGAAGCGGCTGCGGGGAGAGGAGGTGGCTGCTGAGCCCAGCACATTCGGAGGGTGAGGGACTGGGGTGCCCCATTCCCGCTTCTACAGGCAGGCGGCTGAGACCACCTCCCCATTCCCACTTTCCCGAAAGGCAGGTGGTGCCTCTGCAGGCCACAAGGTCGCAGGGAGGACACGGCCCAGCCGGTCACTGGAGCATGGGGGGGGCTGCGGAAGGAGGGAGCAGACCCCTGGGGTGGGAGCGAAGTGGGGAGCTGCCCGGTGGAGATACCAGAGATGCTGAGAGTTCCCTTCCTCCCCCCACCACCCGCCCCACCGCCTCAGAGCAGTCTGGTGCCGGGGGCACTCAGGGCCTATTCTGGGGTGGGCGGGGGGGTAGCTCTGACTCAATCTCCCCCAGGCCCAAGTATCCTGCTCCCTGTGCGTCTGTCTGTCCTCCGGACACAGGCACCCATTGAAGAATCCCTCCCCCGCACAACACAACACACACACACAGACACACACACACCGAAACACACTGCTACGCTCAGCACTCACACGCACACACACACACTGCTGTGCTCACTGCAGGCTCACACACACGCACACACACACACAGAGGGACGGACACACACACACGCAGTCCACACACAGAGACACACACACACACACATACCCCCCCACACCCCCACAGGGACGGACGGACACACACACACACACCACACCCCAGCTGGGTTTTGCAGACGACAGGGCCTGCCCCCGGCTGCAGTGTTGCTACCACCTGGAGCCTGTGGCGTTGCCACGGTGATGAGGATCTGCAGCCGCAGTTGCCATGGCGACGGGGATCTGCAGCAAAGAGGTTACCCTGGTGACCGGGATCCACAGTGCTGCCCCCTCCCGGAGTTACCACGACAACTGGGATCCACAGTGATGTTGAGCATCACAGCCCCCTGGCGGGGGGGGGACGTGTGTGTGCGGGGGGGGGTGTCGGCATGGAGAGACACTTACCTCCCCTTACAGCTGGGGCTGTGCCGGGGGGGGAGGGGCAGGGGATCTGCAGAGGGGCCCCAGGGCCCCAAGGGGCAGGCAGAGAGTAGAGCTTGGGGGTCCCACGCTCCCCTGGGAGAAGCCAGTTCCCACCGCACACGGCACCGGCTGCCTGCCAGTGGGAAACGCCTGGCTCCCCGCTGGGAGCCTGCCAGCAGGGATTTAAACATTGTGTCCCCCCCCCCGGGGGGAACCTCTCCCCAGGAGACACAGAAACACACTCCCCAGCCCCTGACCTCCTGCTTCTCCCAGCCCTGGGAATCGCCAGGCCGGCGGGACCGCCCCCAGGCGCTGGGCTGAGATCACTGGGGGGGCTTGTTCCCTTTTGACCTACGCCAGTTTGGGAAGCCAGAGGCCGGAGAACAAGAGCCCCCTTTGTGCTTCCCTCTCCCCGTGCCCCCTGGCCGATTCCTGGCCCGGCTCCGCAGGGACAGACGGGCCTTGAGGTGGTGCCTGGCGGGAGCCAGCAGAGGGGGAGTCATGGGTCAGCACGGGAGGGGCTCTGCCCCCCTGCTCCCAGAGCCAGAGATAGAACCCAGGAGTCTTGGCTCCCAGCCCACCCTGCTCTAACCACTAGACCCCACTACCCTACCAGAGCCAGAGATAGAACCCAGGAGTCCTGGCTCCAAGCCCCCACCCCCCAGCTCGCTGTCTCCCAGTTGACTCTTGCAGAGCTGCGGCACTCATTGCCAGGCTGCAGGCAGTTCCTGGCCGCGCTGCCAGGCCATCGCTTTCCCTCTGCTGGGTTTATGCGACGAGGCAGAGCTCAGAGGGAAAGGAGGCTGCACCCGCCGCACGGCAGCCCAGCCCAGGAGCAGGAGGCCGCGACGCCGCTCGCTGTGCCAGGCTGCAGAGAAGCAAAAGAGATGGTAATAGAGGAAAACATCTGCCACAGAGGAAAACCTCATACCCCCAAAAATCTGCTCCTGGCAGCCCAGCGCCCACCTCGCACTGTGCTAGGGCATCGGGGCCTGGCCTGACCGCCAGGGACCCCCGACCTGCAGTCCAGCACCCCCTAGCCTTGACTTAGGGCATCAGGGCCTGGCTTGACCTCCAGAGGCCCCGACCTGCAGCCCAGCGCCCCCTAGCATTGCCTTAGGGCATTGGGGCCTGGCCTGACCGCCAGGGACCCCCCAACCTGCAGCCCAGCGCCCTCTAGCATTGCCTTAGGGCATTGGGGCCTGGCTTGACCGCCAGGGACCCCTGACCTGCAGCCCAGCGCCCCCTAGCATTGCCTTAGGGCATTGGGGCCTGGCCTGACCGCCAGGGACCCCCCAACCTGCAGCCCAGCGCCCTCTAGCATTGCCTTAGGGCATTGGGGCCTGGCTTGACCGCCAGGGACCCCCGAACCTGCAGCCCAGCGCCCCCTAGCATTGCCTTAGGGCATTGGGGCCTGGCCTGACCACCAGGGACCCCCGACCTGCAGCCCAGCACCCCCTAGCATTGCCTTAGGGCATTGGGGCCTGCCCTGACTGCCAGGGACCCCTGAACCTGCAGCCCAGCGCCCCCTAGCATTGCCTTAGGGCATTGGGGCCTGGCTTGACCGCCAGGGACCCCCGACCTGCAGCCCAGCGCCCCCTAGCATTGCCTTAGAGAATCGGGGCCTGGCCTGATCGCCAGGGACCCCCGAATCTGCAGCCCAGCACCCCCTAGCGTTGCCTATGGGCATCGGGGCCTGGCCTGATCGCCAGGGACCCCCGACCTGCAGCCCAGCGCCCCCTAGCATTGCCTTAGGGCATTGGGGCCTGGCCTGAACGCCAGGGGCCCCGACCTGCAGCCCAGCGCCCCCTAGCATTGCCTTAGGGCATTGGGGCCTGGCTTGACCGCCAGGGCCCCCCGACCTGCAGCCCAGCGCCCCCTAGCATTGCCTTAGGGCATTGGGGCCTGGCCTGATCGCCAGGGACCCCCGAACCTGCAGCCCAGCACCCCCTAGCATTGCCTTAGGGCATTGGGGCCTGCCCTGACTGCCAGGGACCCCTGAACCTGCAGCCCAGCGCCCCCTAGCATTGCCTTAGGGCATTGGGGCCTGGCTTGACCGCCAGGGACCCCCGACCTGCAGCCCAGCGCCCCCTAGCATTGCCTTAGGGAATCGGGGCCTGGCCTGATCGCCAGGGACCCCCGAACCTGCAGCCCAGCGCCCCCTAGCGTTGCCTATGGGCATCGGGGCCTGGCCTGATCGCCAGGGACCCCCGACCTGCAGCCCAGCGCCCCCTAGCATTGCCTTAGGGAATCGGGGCCTGGCTTGACCTCCAGAGGCCCCGACCTGCAGCCCAGCGCCTCCTAGCATTGCCTTAGGGCATTGGGGCCTGGCCTGAATGCCAGGGGCCCCCCGACCTGCAGCCCAGCGCCCTCTAGCATTGCCTTAGGGCATTGGGGCCTGGCCTGAACGCCAGGGGCCCCGACCTGCAGCCCAGCGCCCCCTAGCATTGCCTATGGGCTTCGAGGCCTGGCCTGACCTCAATGGGCCCCAACCAGCAGCCCAGCGCTCCCTAGCGTTGCCTATGGGCATCGGGGTCAGTCCTGGCTGCCAGCGAACACCCCCAGCCATGCTCCCTGCAGCACAGCACCCCCTGGTGTCTCAGTGAGGGTGGGAGCCTGGGGAGGGGGCTGTTAGTGAGGCTGGGGGGGGGATCTTTGGAGCTTTGCACCCGCAGCTCCAAATCCCCTTCCAAGGCGCGAATCACAGCCTAGCCCAGGGGACTGACATTCCCTGTTCTCCGCTCCTGGCCCGCAGCCCCCCGCCTCGCCCACCAAGCACACCTCCTCCCCGCCCCCCCCCCCAAAAAAGCCCTCACTTTGCCAGCCACAGAGAGAGGGCGGCCTACGGGAAGATTCTCCATAGCAACGCCGCTCACCATGGCGACGGGGGGATGCTGCTGTCTGGATAAAATACATATATTCTGTGAAGGAAACAGGAGTGTGTGGGTATCCCATAATACTCAGCTCCCCTTCCCTGGGATCCCACCCCACCGACTGGATAGATAGATAGATAGATAGATAGATAGATAGATAGATAGATAGATAGATAGATAGATAGAGGGGGTGGCTGGAGGGGGGGGTGGATGGAGATAGACAGACATCAGGAAATAGGTGGGGGGGGGACTGGAGAAACACAGAGCACCCCCCATGGCCAGCGCTCCTGCCCCGCTCCCCACAGCGCCCCCTGCTGGGAGAGGCCGGGGATGGCATCAGCGGGAGCTCCCCCACACGGAGATTTCTCCCACTCGCTGGCATGCAGCACCTCTGAGGCTATTTTCCTTTAGTCCCAAATTCCCCATCCCTCCCTCCGCCCCTGGCCTGTGACGCGTGGAAAACCCAGTTTCACTCCACAAACACAGTCTAAACGCAGCCCGGAGCCTGGTGTCACAACTTGTGGTGCGGGATGGGGGCTGGGGCAAGGCTGGGGGCTGGGTCTGACTGTCCCCTTCCGAACTAGGGGTACATTGCAAAGGTCACCCCTAGAGCCTGCCCCCCCCCCAGACAGCATCTCCACAGCTCCCTGCCCTAATCCATCTCCACCCCCTAGCCCCAGGGAGGGGGCAGCAGACCCACTGCCTCCCAGCATAGACCCCCACCCTGCCCCGAGCAGAGCAGATCCAACCGCCTTGGACAATCCTCGCTCTGCGAGCCCCAAACTCCCAGCAAGGCACGGGCCCCTCACAGAACAGCCTCCCTGGCTGTGTCATGCTAGCCAAGCAGCTGGGAGCCCCAGGACTCCTGGGTTCTCTCCCCAGCTCTGGGAGGGGAGGGGGATCTAGTGGTTAGAGCGGGGGGGGGGGCTGGGAGCCAGGACTCCTGGGTTCTCTCCTTCCACCTGAGTAGTAAAGGAGATGGGGGGGGCTAGTCCAGTGGCAGGTCCCTGGGGTCAAACCTGCAGCACAGTTGGGAGCTGGGAAATTGCTAATAACCCCACACACACTGGGCATCACCCCACATCCTGCACAGCCCTCCTTGTCTCACCCTGACCCCCCTCCACACACACACTTTGCAGGTCTTCCCCCCAGCCACTTCGAGAGGGTTGTTTTGCCTCCATTGGCTGGGACTCCCCGAAGGCAGCTCCCTGGCTGAAGTGTGTACGCTTCCCCTCTCACCAGGGGGGCGACGAGAGAGAAGAGACACCCAGCCTAGGCAGACCCTCTCCTCTTCTCTGGTGGCCCCATGGGGAACGGAGCATTTCCCACTGCAGGCCTCTGTGTGTGAGGGCAGCTGTGGGCGCATGCATCCGGTGCGGGGGGGTGCTGAGGGAGGTAGGTGTGAGGGTGGGCGTGCGAGCTGCTGCGTGTGAGTGGGCGTGCGAGCTGCTGCGTGTGAGGGTAAGCCTGTGAACGGCTGCGTGTGAGGGTGGGCATACGAGCTGGTGCATGTGAGGGTGGGCGTGCAAGCCAGTGCATGTGGCTGGTGCACACTCCCTCCTGCCCTCATCCTCCCTCCCCTTCACCCCCCCCCCCGCCAGCTCTCGGAGAGACGCTTGTAAACACCTTTATGGATTTTATTAAAATAGGAAACTCGGACGAGACCCAGAAATGGTTGGGATCACAGGCTCCGGGGGAGGGGGGCAGGAGTGCACCCCCTGCAACCCCCCCCTCCCGGCTCCCCCCTTCCCAAACCCCGCCCCTCCCCAGATTATTACAAATTAAAAAATACCTCTGCTCTGCGTTTCGCGCGGGGAGCAAGGGCTGGGGTGCCCGGAGTCACATAGTCATTAAAAAACCCCACAGCCTGTGCCAGCCATGGCCCTATGGCTGAAAATAGACTCTCGACCGAAACAGCCGCTACCACAAAATAATATTTTGTCGTACCCTCCCCTCCCCCACTACCTCTTTCTCTGCCGGGTTTTTTTCCACCCTCCCGCCCCACCCCGTTTAATCCCACGACCACCAAAAAAAAAAATTATTCCAGGGTTGGTTGGTTGGTTGGGTTCCTTTTTTTCGCTTTTAGTAACCTGGCATCCCAGGCGGGGCCGGGAATGCCCAGTGGTATCAAAAGAGTTTCAAGTTTCGGGGAGCGGGGCGGGCAGGGGTGACACAACTTCCTGGCCTTTGATTGGGGTGGGGAGGGGGGGGGAACGCAGACATCTCAGTCAACTGGGCACTGAGAAAACTGCCAAAATAAAAGCCAAAGGGTAAACCAGAGAGAGGTGGAAATTTCAGGGCAGGGGAGGGACAGACAGGTAGGGAGGGGGACAGGGCAGGGGGGACACAGAGGCAGTTGGGGTGGGAGCCAGGAATTGGGGGGACCTTCCGGGGGGGGACATGGCGTCCAACGGGAGCCGATCCGTCGTGGGCGGGTTGGGGGGGTCTCTCTCCCCGGAGGCATTTCCCCGCTCCCTCTCCCGTGGCAGGCCGCCGGGGGGCAGGCGGGCGGGCCGCGTGGTCGGGGCGGGCGGAGGGGGGAAGGCAGGCCGCGAGGGGCGTCCCCGTCCTCAGATCTGCGTCTCCTGCACGTTCTCCTTTGAGCTGCTCTTGTACAGCAGAGGTTCGTGGATGGAGTTCAGCAGCGGGTTCTTGGCGCACGCCAGGGCCCCCGCGTTGTTGTTGTAGTGGGCCTTGAAGGCCGCGTAGTGGTTGAGGTGGTCGTGCTCCAGGGCCGGCAGGGCCAGGTGGCTGTCGCCGGGGGCGCCAGCGGCAGCCGGCAGCTCGTCCTCCACGTTGATGATCTCGATGGTGCGGGTGGGGCCGTGGTGCTTGTGGAACTGGTGCTGCTTGCGCAGCTTGTAGAAGACGATCAGCATGACGGCCGCCATGAAGGTGATGGCCACGAAGCAGCCGATGATGATCTTGGTGGTCTTCATCACGTCGTCCAGGTCCTTCATGCCGCCCTCGGCCGCGTCGGTGATGGGCACAGTGTAGGGCTTCTCCGTGGAGTGGGTGGAGCGGGGCGTCAGGGAGGTGGTGGAGTAGGTCACGTCCCAGCCCACGGCGGGCGTGGGGCCCGGCTCCTTCTTGGTGGGCAGCGCGTCCTCCTGGGCCGTCTCCAGCGTCTCCACGGTGACGGTGGTGAAGTAGGTGTAGCCGGTGGCGGCCGGGTCCATGGCCGAGACGTTGAGGGTGGCCGAGGCCGTGGTGTTGCCGGCCGAGTTGGTCACCATGCAGGTGTACTGTCCCGTGTCCTGCACCGTCACATTGGTGAAGTTGAGCGTGCCATCGTGCAAGACGGAAATCCGCACCCGGTACGAGCCGTGCGTCATCAGCGTCCCGTTGGGCGTCAGCCAGTTGACCGAGGTCATGGAGGTGCCCGTCCGGCACTTCAGCTCCGCCGCCATCCCCTCCGTCACGTTGAGGTCGGTGGGCGGCTCGACGATGACCGGCGCGTAGCAGGTGAAGTGGCTCTGGTCCAGCTCACCGATATAACGCCCCTTGAGGTTGGCCGGGGCGTGGCAGCGGGCACAGCAGGTGGTGTTGTTGGGCACCGTCTCCTTCAGCCACCAGCTGAGCCAGAGGACGTCACAGTTGCAGTGCCAGGGATTGTGATTCAGGTGCACCCGCTCCAGCCGGTGCAAAGGGGTGAAGAGGTCATGGGGCAGCGACATGAGGTTGTTGTGGGACAGGTTCAGCTCCTCCAGCGACTTGAGGTCATCGAAGGCGTTGCGCTCGATGGTGGACACCTGGGCGTGCATCAGCCACAGCTTACGAAGGCTGGTGAGGCCCTGGAAGGAGCCGGGGCGGATCATGTCCAGCCGGTTACCCGACAGCTCCAGCTCCTCCAGCCGCACCAGCGCCGTCAGGTTGGGGATGTCCTTGAGGTTGCACATCCCCAGATTCAGGTACCGCAGGTTCACCAGCCCTTCGAAGGCCGCCTCGGAGATGTACTCCAGCCTCTTGAGCTCGCCCAGGTCCAGGCGGCGCAGGGAGGGCACCCGGTTGAAGGCGTAGGACGGGATGCTCTCGATGGGGTTGTTGCGCAGCCACAGCTCCCGCAGTTTGGAGAGGTACTCAAAGGCCTGGGTGGGCACCGTGGCCAGGCGGTTGTCGAAGAGCTCCAGCGTGTTGAGGTTGGGCAGGCCGTTGAAGGCGCCCACCTCGATCTTGCGGATCAGGTTCTTGCTTAGCTGCAGGATCTCCAGGTGCCGCAGGTGCTTGAAGGTGTCGGTTTTGATGAGCTGGATGTTGTTCTCCTGCAGGTTGAGGTACCGGGTGTTGATGGAGATGCTCTCCGGCACCTCCACCAGCTCCCGGCGCGTGCAGATCACCCGGCTGGCCTGGTTGCTGCAGGAGCAGGCGGCCGGGCAGGAAGTAGGCGAAGCTCCGGCCCACGCCAGTGAGGGCAGCCACAGGGCCAGCAGCAGGACTGGCTTCCAGAGCATCCTAGAGGGACGGGGAGGCGGCAGCCCCCTCCGGGAGCAGCAACGGGGGGCAGCCATGTCCAACGTTCATGCTTTAATGGGCAAAACCTCCTCTGGGCAGGCTCTTGAATACCTAGAGACTGGAGACACAACGGAAGAGAGAGAGATTCGTTAGCATCATCCCTGCACCACGGGGACCATCCCCACAGGGAGAGAGACCAGGTTACATCGTCCTTGGGCCCCAGGACCCGACCCCAGTGGGAGAGAGACCAGGTAGCATAGTCCCGGGGCCCTGGTTGAATTTACCCCTCCATCATATATGCCCTGTGGATCACAGGCCCATCTTTTTGTGCCTCAGTTTCTAGTTGAAGTGCAGGGACCGTGCTGGGTTCTGGGGCTGGGGAGGGGGGGTACATGAAAGGCCCAGTTACTCTGGCAGGGGGGTCACATAAGGGGCAAGCTATAGTTAGCCTGAGACGTGGGGTGAGGGCCGCATCACGTCCCTCAATGGCCCAGTGACCTTTCTCCCCCACTCGCCACAATGCTGAGGTCAATATCGCAACAGGATCCACAATTCCCTTGGGGCTAAAATGACCTGCAACAATATTTCCTCCCTCCGCCGTCCCCTTTGTTAATAAACAAACACAAAATTTCCCTCCGTGAACAGTTTGCAAAGGCCCCAAACTTTCCCCCTCTAAATCCTTATGGAAACCTGAACACGCCCCCCCAATACAGTTTTGGAATCCCAAAGTTTCTTGTTTCCGCATTTAAAAAAATGGAAAATTTTCGATGGAACTTGGGAGAAACCAAACCTGAAGTGTTTTGAATTTCCCAGAACGAGTGACTGGCCAGTCGTGGGCAGCTGCGTCGCACAGAGGAACCAGGACTGCGACGGGGGCTAATCCAACGCCCAGGACGGTCACGTCCCAAGCCGGAAAACGCCTGGCTTCCCCCCTAGGACCAGGGCGGTGTCCCTCTTCGAACCCCCAGCGCTAACTGGTTTGCCTCTGAACAATCCCGTGACTCTTGCTGAATTCTTGGCTTCAAATGCCTCCAGCCCCACAGATGACCCATAGCTTGATAGCGTTGAGGGCCAGAAGGAATCGTCCAAGCATCCAGGAGGTCTTGGATATCACAGGCCATGAGATCTCGCCCGGTTACCCCATTACTGAGACCAAAGTCTTGACCTGCGGTTCTCAAACGGTGGGTCGTGACTCCGTTTCGAGCAGGGGGCTGAGGCCCCGAGCCCCCAGCTGAGTGAGACCAAAGCATCTCACTCCCCAAGGGACTACACTATTGTGCGCCACAGTGCCCCGTCTCCTCCTCTTGCCCTCCCCAGCCCCTACTGAGACACAGACAAGACACACGGGATAACAACCAACCAGACCAACCCACGGTAGAGCAGCAACCCTTCAGTAACAACCGGCTCTGCACAGGGTATATCGCAACAACTACCCCACCACACAGTGTATGTATACCAGCAACCCGACATTAGCCATCATCCCCACACCCAGCACACAGCAACACCCTGCCACGGGAACAATCGTGCTCACGCAAGAGGTATATAGCATGACCAGGAAGCACATGTGAAAAATCGGGACAAGGGGTGGGAGGTAATAGGAGCCTATATAAGAAAAAGACCCTATAAAATCGGGACATCTGGTCACCCTAGACGTATAGCAACACCTTAATATTAACACCTGTCCCCAGGCAGGATGTAGAGTAACAACCGTGGAGTAAAAATCATCCCCCCACACACAGCAGACCATCGACTCTCAGACTTCCCCCAGCAACACTCCATAACGAACCGTACACACACACACACACACACACACTATAGCAACATCTTACATTAACAAGCATCTCCACAAACAGCATTTAGCAACAATTCTACATTAACAACCATCACTGCAGTATGTAGCAACATCTCTACAGCAGCAAACGCACGCACGCACGCACACACACACACACACACACACACACTATAGCAACATCTTACATTAACAAGCATCTCCACAAACAGCATTTAGCAACAATTCTACATTAACAACCATCACTGCAGTATGTAGCAACATCTCTACAGCAGCAAACGCACGCACGCACGCACGCGCACGCACGCACACACACACACACACACACACAGAGTGCATATCGGCGGCACACAGTGCATATTGACTTCTTAGCAATATAAGCCATCTCTATATCCTGGGTTACAGAAACAATCTGCCCTTAAATACCGTCACGGGGGGCGGGGGCAGGAGTATAGCAACATTCCTACAATATCAACCGTTCCCCTGGATATTGCACAGAAGCAACCACACGTTAACCACCACCACACCTACAGTGTGGAGCAGCAATCCGACATTAATAACTATCCACACACACAGGGGATAGCAACATCCGTCCCATAGCAACCCTCCCCACATGGACTGCAGAAAAACCACCCTATACTACTAACCAGCCCCATACACAGTGTTTAGCAACAGCTCTACAGTAACGCACATTTGCACACACAGTACAACCCAACATTAACAACCATACACACACGATGTAGAGCAGCAAACCTACATTAACAACCAACCTCACGTGCCACATGGTAACAACACTACCTTAACAGCCGTCTCCACACACAATGTGTCGCAACAATCCTACGTCAACCAATGCACCACAGGTGTCAATGGTGCAACAGCCACACAACAACCACTACCCCTCACACACACATGATCTAGCAACATTCTTGCAGGAACAACCTTGCCCACACAGTGTGTAGACCAACCATTGTTCTTTAACAAACCTCTTCACACACCACACATAGCTACAACCCTATTTCACAGCCACTAGTTGACACTGTTTATTACCCCATCTTCCAAGAATAACGGTCCCCACAGTGCATTGTAGCAACCCCTATACAACCAACCATCCACACTCGGTGTGTAGTGACCATTTTAATTAACAACCCATTGCACATCGTGCCTGGGCCCCGGGGCCCATCCCCTCAATCGGACAGTAACAACCCTCTCCACGGTGTGCTGCAACAACCCTGTACATACGGAGCCTGGTCGACACACACAGCGCAGATCAACATCCCGACCATAACAACCGTCTCCACACACGGGGTAGCATAGAAAACGTACACTAATAACTATTCACGCACACATGGCGTGCAGCAACCAGCCAACTGATTAAGCAACCACCCACCATAAAAAAACATCCCCACACACAGTGTAAAGCAACAGCTCTGCAACAACCACTGTCACTAGCAACTGTAATAACCGCACAATAAAAATCATCATCGCACACAGACTATAACACCAACCTGACATTAACAACCATGTATACACACACAATATAATAGGCTGTATAGTGCCCGTCATCCACACCCACAGCATAGAGTTACAATCCTATATTAGCCACTGGTGACACATAGAGTTTATTACAACCGTACCCACACACCATCTGTAGCAGCAACCCTACAGTCACAACCGTCCACAACGTGTACATGAGAACAGCCAGACTGGGTCAGACCAAAGGTCCATCTAACCCAGTATCCTGTCTACCGACAGTGGCCAGTGCCAGGTGCTCCAGAGGGAATGAACAGAACAGGGAATCGTCAAGTGTCCATCCCGTGTCGCCCATTCCCAGCTCCTGGCAATCAGAGGCTAGTTAACACCTTCCCTGCCCATCCTGGCTAATAGTCATAGATGGACCTACCCTCCATGAATTTATCTAGTTCTTTTTTGAACCCTATTATAGGCCTGGCCTTCACAACATCCTCTGGCAGGGAGTTCCACAGGTTGTCAGTGTGTTGTGTGAAGAAATACTTCCTTTTATTTGTGTTAAACCTGCAGCCTGTTCATTTCATTGGGGGACCCCTAGTTCTTGTGTTATGAGCAGGAGTAAATAACACTTCCTTATTTACTTTCTCAACAGCAGTCATGATTTTATAGACCTCTACCATGCCCCCACCCCAGTTGTCTCTTTTCCAAGCTGAAAAGTTTCAATCTTACTAATCTCCCCTCATACGGCGGCCGTTCCATTCCCCTCATCAGGTAGAGCAAAGACCTTACCATAAAAGTGGTGCAGACACGTGGATGCAGGGCATCAGGTTTGGATAATTTTTGGTGGTGCCCAGAATGGGTCCAAGCAGAGCCATCTTGTCCATAGGACGGAACAGGGCAACCATCCCAGGCCCCACACTTTGGGGGGACATGGGGTCCAGGACGGCCTGGGGGCTTAGTGTGGGGGGTGGCACTGGCAGCAGCAAGCAAGCCAGCCCCAGCCCGCCCCTGCTCTGCCCTCACCCCGCCCCCACTTCCCCCCTTCCCCCAAACCCCCGCCTCTTTCCGGCTTCTGCCCCAAGTGACACCAGGAGCCAGCAGGGCGGAGCAGGGCAGGCTGGGGCCGGGTCGCTTGCTTGATGCTCCCAGCACCAGGCCCCCCGCTAACTCCCCAGGCCACAGGGGACCCACTAGAACCTCTCCTCTGACCTCCTGTCCCACCTCACAGGCCCCACACAATAAACCCAGCAACCAAAACAAGACCCAGGTGGTCTCCCAGGCCACAGGAGACTGGGCTATGAGGCACCACAGGCAGAGACGGGGGGACCGAGGTGAACCAGTGTCTGAAGCGGGCAGACCCGGATAATCCTGGCACATGACCCACACCCACACACTGCAGGGAAAGGCGAAAAGCCCTCGAGGTCACTTCCAATGTGACCTGGGGAGGGGGGGTGAGTTAGACCCTGCAGGCCAGCAAGACCCACCCAAGAGGGAGAACGCGCTGGGCCATCCCGCCCAGCGTCCCATCTCCAGCCATGGACAGCCCTGAGGTTTCAGAGGAAGGCGATTTAAAAAAAAAAAAAAGTTACCCCTCTTCCATACCCCCACTGCCTCAGAAGGAAACTGAGGCAGCAGGGCAGGCCTGACACTGGATGAAGAGAGACCCTGCCCCGGACACAGTTCCAGGGCAGTGTGTCCCTCCGTCCCCTTGCAGGTTTCAGACCCTGCATCTTCACCACTTATGGAGACCGTGACCAGGACTACACCTCCCGGGTACCAATGCTGCTGCCCCAGTGGGTCCGACTGGGACTGGCCCCCGTGGTTCTCTCCTCTGTGCCCACTGGGGAATCCAGTGCCCCAGGACAGCCTGCTCCAACCAGAGCCTGGGCTACCCAGAACCTCCCCACTCCGCAAGGTCCAGCTCCGTCGGCCCCACCAGTGGTGTCCGTGCATCTGTTCCTCCCTCCCCACCCCCAACCTCTGGACACACAGGGCCCTTCTAACGAGTTATCCGCCGGGTTCACAGCCTCGCTGAGGCTGGAAGGCAGGGTCTTCCCAGCAGCGAGCTCTGGGCTCGCCTGTTCACTCACCTGCCCCCAAAACCTTTCTGTTTGTTCCCCCCCACAGCCCTGGACATATAACCCACTATATCCACCCAGCCGCCACTTGCCAGCTTCAGCCGTCCGGCAACCTGTGCCGCTATCAGACCACCTAGCAAAACGCCCTGCTATTTAACCCGAAATCAAGCACCCCCAAAATTTTGCACATCATAGCCTCCCCCACCCCCCAGGAGGGATTCAGCGACTGTTTCACACCACAGTCCATCGACTTGCAGCAGCAGGAGCCCCACGGCGGTTGGCGTGTGATAAGCTAGCGGCGGGCCGTAGATTCGCTCGCTGTGCTCCATCGACAGGGTCTGGAAGCCATTTCCTCCCCGTTCGCCAGACCCAGAGTCTCCAAGAATACAGAACGGGAGGTGGGAGAATTTTCCGTTTTGCCCCCGAGATTCACATCCAAAGCCACGGGGGCGATTCTTCCTCTTTGCCAAAGAGCAGGGGGAGGAGATCAGGGAAGACCCCTGTCCCTCTGGAAAAATAATCCAAACTTTTAAAAAAGAGGGAGCTTCAAACCGAAAGGGAAAACTCTGCATGGCGTTTGCCCCCTTCTCCAGCGGTGAAAAAAATGGAGGAAAAGTTTTCCTTTTATTCTCCTTTTTATTGGAAGTAGCGCCCTCTCGTTTTAAAAAAGTTTTGATTCAAACTTTTTCCTTTCTTCTTTTACAACAAAAAAAATAAAAAACTTCTGGAGGGAAAAATGAACTTTCTTTGTTGACATTTTTTTTCCCCAGCAGCCCCTGGGATGGCCATCAGCCCCTTTCACCATGTCTGGTTCGACTCCCATTAGATCCTCCTCCCCACCTCCGACCTGCTTCATTTTCAGCCCTTTTCAGCCCCTGGTAGCCACCAGAGCCAGAAGGGACCATTAACTCAATCTAGTCTGATCCCCACTGCGTCACACAGGCCGGAAAGTCCCACCCAGTTACCCCTGTGCCGAGCCCAATGACTTCCCGAGAGGCCCCCAAGTCTGGAGCTGAAGACGCCAAGAACCAGAGAATCCTTAACAAGCTCACAGCCAAAGCTGTGACTTTAAACCCATTTTGTTCAGCCGCTGCCAACCCTGGGCGGACGTCACTTAATCCAATTTAAACCCAGCTCAGCCGTATCGATTTAATCCGATTTCTGCCAAGCCGGGTTGAGCCGGGTTTAAGGGATCTCAAAGCAGCTGCACTTTTCGCCAGAGGCTTTGTCGGCCTGCCGCACCCGCATCGCTTTGCCATGCAGCCCGCTGGCATGAAAGGCGGCATTCTCGCGGTTCCAAGCTCAGGGGAGAGCGACACCACATACCATATTTTCCACAAGGCTCCTGCCTGATTCAGGGCACACGAGAGAGATGCCTCGTGGAAGGAGCAGCTATTCAACAGATCTTTGCATCTGCATTTCTTAAGATCAGATTTACCGCACACCATACCAATCCCGTTCTGAGGACAGAATTATTCAGGGTCCGGCAGGTTTTTCAATGGCCTTCACCGCGCCCATCCCAGAGCAAGGGGCGGCATACACCCCATTTTGCAGACGGGGAGCAGCGAAAAGCCAAAATCTGCCAAAGCACCCGCTGATTTCAAGTGCCCCATTTGTAAACCAGAAATTTCCTCATGCGTCGCCCCACAGACCATCCCCACAGGAGGCCACCAGCAAGGCTGGGACCTTCAGAGCTGCCCCGCGTGCCTCTGCACTTGAGCTGACCAAGTGACTGGTAGCACTAGAAGGCTGTTATCCTCTCTGTGGGCCTAGTCACCAGAGGATGATGGAGACACACACATGGCCAGGGGCATTCACAGCCACTTGGGAACTCAGGACTAGGGGTGGTCGATTCCCAGAGCTGGAGGGGAGCATGCTCCAGTGGTTACAAACCCTTCTGCCCAGGTTCCCCCCACCTCTCCCTGTTCCCTTCTGCTCCTAACCCACCGCCCAAGGTCCTGCCCCTGTTCCCTTCCCACTTGTACCCCTCTCCACTCCCCTTATTCCAAAGCCCTCCTGCAGACTTCTGACCTGTCTGCTCATCCCCTTGTTCTTCACCATGCCAGATTGGGCCAGGTTCTCACTGCAATGGCAAAAGGCACTTCCCTGGCCCTAGGGCAACTGCTTCCCCCACCCCAACCAAATGCCCTGAAGCATGGTGTTCCTGGGAAAAGTCATCCAGCTTGGCCGGGTTATTAGGCTCTGAAAATCGCTGTTCACACATAAGGACGGCCATAATGGATCCGACCCCTGGTCCATCTAGCCCAGTGTCCTGTCTTTTGACAGTGGCCAGTGCCAGGTGCCCCAGAGGGAATGAACAGAACAGGGCAATTATCAAGTGATCCATCCCCTGTCACCCATTCCCACTTTCTGGCAGTCAGCGGTCTAGGGACACCCAGAGCATGGGGTCGCCTCCCTGGCTAATTGCCATGAATTTATCTAATTCTTTCTTGAACCCTGTTATACTTTTGGCCTTCACGTCTGCCAGCAACAAGTGCCACAGGTTGCCTGTGCACGGCGTGAAAAAATACTGCCTTCCATTTGTTTTAAACCTGCTGCCTGTTCATTTCTTTGGCTGACGCCTGGTTCTTGTGTTGTGGGAAGGCGTAAAAGACGGTTACTCACCTTTGTAACTGTTGTTCTTCGAGATGTGTTGCTCATATCCATTCCAGTTAGGTTAGGTGTACGCGCCGCGCGTGCACATTCGTCGGAAAACTTTTACCCTAGCCACTCAGTGGGCCGGCAGGTCGCCCCCTAGAGTGGCGCCACCATGGCGCTCCATATATACTCCTGCCGGCCCACCCGCTCCTCAGTTCCTTCTTGCCGGCTACTCCGACAGTGGGGAAGGAGGGCGGGTGCGGAATGGATATGAGCAACACATCTCGAAGAACAACAGTTACAAAGGTGAGTAACCGTCTTTTCTTCTTCGAGTGATTGCTCATATCCATTCCAGTTAGGTGAATCCCAAGCCTTACAAAGGCGGTGGGGTCGGAGTGAAATATGGCAGAATAAAACTGCCGAGCCAGAGGCTACAGCCTCCCTTGACTGCTGAACCAGGCATACTGCGAAGCAAAGGTAAGGACCGAGGACCAATGGAGCTTCGCGACAGGTCTCGTGGGTAGAAACACGAGCCAGCAAGGCGGCAGATGAAGCCTGAGCCCTGGTAGAATGCACGGTGATGTGGCTTGGTGAAATATGAGCCAAATCAGAACAAGTGGGGATGTCCGCCATCACCCAAGATGAGATCCTCTGAGAGGAAAACAAGCAAGCCCTCCCTTTGGCCCGCTACCGGGGCAGAGCTGGGGCACCTTAGGAAATGATTCTGTCAGCACAAGATAATGCGAGCACTCCACAGATGTCCAAGGAGTGCAAAGGTTATGCCCATTGCGTTGAGCTGTGGGTAACATGAAAGGCCAAAACACCTTAGGGAGGAAAGCCGGGTGCGGTCACAACTGCACCTTGTCTTTGTGGAACCTTCGTAAGAGCTCTGATCTCAGAGACCCGTCTGGCCAAGACTAGGTTGAGGCCCCAGGGCGGGGCTGGGCGGCGCACCCGAGGGTGCAAGCGCTCCAAGCCCTTGAGGGACCTCGAACCCATAGAGCGTGGGACACTGAACGTCCATCTTAGCCTGCTGGAAGGTAGGGACGGCTGCTGAGCGTATCCTCAGCGATGATACCGCCAGATCCTGCCGCTAAAGGCCAGAGGCAGGCCAGAAAGAGGGGATCGAGACCTCAGCAGGAGCAAGATCGAGCGTACTGCAGCTGTAAAGGAAACGCTTCCACCTGGCTCGGTACGTTGACCAGGTGGAAGGCTGCCTGTCACCCCAACTCAGGTACGCAGGAGCCACCGTGAGGCGAAGAGGCTGCAGGTCCGAGTGACGAAGCCTGTCATTGCCCTGAGTGATGAGGTCTGGGCTGACAGGCCGAGCAACGTGGTATGTCAGTGCTGCCTGGACCACTCTGGAGTGATCATGATGACGCACGCTCCGCCCCTGCGGAATTTGAGCAGGACGTAACGAACCAGTGGGAACAGCGGGAAGGCATAATGCAGTTGGCCGGTCCACGGTATCAGGAATGCGTCCAAGATCGATTCCGAGGAGAGACCTTGGAAGGAGCAGGACACCTGGCATTTCCTGCACTCGCGGTGAGCGAACAGGTCTGTGTGAGGAACCATTTCCACTTCCGGAAAGCGGGACGCCTCACATGGGGCAGAGTGATGACTCGTAAGACAGGAAAGACCTGCTGAGTCAAAGAGATAAGACGTTCCGAACGCCTGGGAGAAAGGACGTCGCCAGCTCCATCGAGCGGGCCATGCAAAAGACCCGGAAATGGATGGCCTCCTGACAAAAAAGGGGGGAGGACTATGTCCCCCCTGAATGCTTATGAAGCACCTGGCCATTGTGTTGGCTGTAAACACCGAGATACAACGGCCTCGCAGCTGCCGCTGGAACCCCTGGCACGCCAGGCGGACTACTCTGATTTTTGGGGCATTAATGAGGAATGCCAGCTCTCTAGAAGACCGAAGGCCTTAAGCTCGGAGGTGACCATGAGCACTCGAGCAGAGAGATGATGCGTCCGCCGTCAGGGGCAGTGAGGGCTGGGGCGGATGAAACCGCATCCTGTCCACACCAAGGAGGGGGTTAGCCACCACTCTAGGGAGCCTAAGGCGTTCGAGGGAACGGTGACTACCATGACCATTGGCTCCCTGTCCAAGCGGTACGCCGAGGTGGGCCAGACTTGGAGAGGACGGAGGCGGAGCTTGGCGTGTTTGGTTACAAACTTGCGGGCAACCATGGACCCAGGAGACTGAGACAAGAACGAGCTGAGGTCGTTGGGAAAGCCTTCAGACCTCAGATGATTGATGCCATCGCCTAAAACCGCAGTTGCGATAAGCAGGCTCCGGCTAGGCAGGAGACCAAGATAGCCCCTAGGAAGCCCAACCTCTGCGTGGGAACCAGAGTGGATTGCTCTATAGTAATCATCAGGCCTTGATCTGTGAATAAGACCGTGACGATGCCCACGGCTGAGTGGGTTGTGTGTCAGAGTCTCCTCGGATAAGCGAATCGTCCCAATACGGAAAAACGCATATCCGACATAGCTACGGTAGGCGGCGACTATGGCCGTAAACCGGGAGTATTCACCGCTGGCTATAAAGCGGAGGCATCTCCCATGCGGAGGGAAGATGGCATTGCAAAAGTACGCGTCCTTCCTATCCAGGGCGGCATAGTAGCCCCCCGGAGGCAAGGATGGAATAATGGTTCCCAGGGATACCATGCAGAACTTCAACCTTATCCCAAACCGGTTGAGTCCATGCAGGACCAGGAAGGTCTGACCTGTGGTCGAGTGGGGGACTAGGGCATAACGGGAGTAAAACCGCTAGCCCCTTTTGTCCGCTGAAGGGGGACAGGGCTGGAGCAATTTTAAGGTGGTACCTATGCTCCATCGTGCGCAGGACCCAGCGACCTAAAAGTAACTGGGGCCATGCCAGGAGAAAGCGGGATCAGGATCCCGTCCTGCGACTGGTACACCGCCCTCCGGTGAACCTTGGAAGGTCCGTCTTTGGTCCCAGTGGTAATTGCGAGGGACCTCGACTTTGGCTTTTTAGGGGGCCTGACGTTTGTCTGCGACCACCTTGGCCTTGCCGTTTTCCAGAGTTCTGCCTCTGGCTAGGCACAGAGTATGGCGGCTGGGGCCATAAAGGCCTGCGTTTGGTCGCAGGCGTATACATGCTGAGACGCATTAGGACCCTATTGTCCAGCAGGCTTCGCAGTCTGGGGCTGTCTCTGCCGCGAAGATGCCTTTACCAACAAAGGGTAAATCCTTTCCCCCGTCCTCCAAGACGGCAGCGAACTCTAGGTGGGAGGTTCGAGGGAGAAACTCCTCCACCCAGGTGCTATAAGTATCGCAGCTAAGCAAGGCTTGTTGCTTCGCACCCCAGAGGTGCAGGGCCCCTGCAGAATACACCTTGCATTCGCCAAGGCTCTTTCCGCTTCGGGGCTGGCGCCCGCTGGCCATGATATCAGGATCGTGGTCCTGAGCATAAAATCCGCGCATATGGGGTGACACGGATGCGTGTCCGGACGGCCATGGAGGTACTAAAAGAGGGCACGGGCCGAGTCCCTGACTCACTCGGACCTTGCCCAACTCGGCACCGGGGACCGGCATCGGGAGGCGTATCGGTACCTGGAACGAGATCCAGACCCGCAACCAGAACGGTGTCGGGAGGTCGACCGAGATCTCGAGGCTCGGAGAAGAGCTACAGGAGTCAAGGTACCTGCCCCGGTGCCAGATGTCGGAACGGTGCCGATAGCGGGTCGGCGAACGGGATACCGACCGGTGCAGTGAGTGTGACCCGTACCGAGGAAAACAGTACCGGGACTGCCAGTGGTGTCCGGTGTGCCGACAGGACTTGGCGCGTCTGCGGGACCGTGATCATAGACGGTGCCGCTCTGCTGTACTGACAGGGGACAGTCCCTTGAAGAGACTGTATTACCCGTACCGGCGGTGCCCGGGTCAGGCAGCACTGACTCCGTCATGGCACTGAGAGCCCTCGCCGTTGGTAACATCTCCGGCGCGCAGGGAACAGCAGGCTCAACCACAGTGCGTACTGGGGAGCTGTCAGGCACCGGATTCGACGGCCCTCGTGGGGCCGGGATCCATGGTACCGAGGTCATCAGAGCTTCGGTAGGTGCCGGTGCCGGGAGAACCGAGTTAGATAAGCCGTCTGGCTGGGGTGCCGTCAGCACTGAAGCAGCGGGAGTAATACGCTCAACCACGGCGCGTGCCGGGGAGCCGTCGGACACCGGATTCTACGGCCCTTGCGGGACCGGGATCGACGGTGCCGAAGCAGGTGTCGGTGCCGGGCGATCCGACTTAGACTAGCCCTCTGGCCGCGGTGCCGTGGGCACGGAAGCAGCCGGAGAAGTAGCTCGACCACGGCGCGCGCCGGGGAGCTGTCAGGCACCGGATACTATGGCCCTTGCGGGACCGGGATCGACGGTGCCGACGTCATCGGTGCCGCAGCAGGTGTCGGTGCCGGGCGATCCGACGTAGACGAGCTCTGGCTGCGGTGCCGTTGGCACGGAAGCAGCCGGAGCAATACGCTCAACCACGGCGCGTGCCGGGGAGCCGTCAGGCACCGGATACTATGGCCCTTGCGGGACCGGGATCGACGGTGCCGACGTCATCGGTGCCGCAGCAGGTGTCGGTGCCGGGCGATCCAACGTAGACGAGCTCTGGCTGCGGTGCCGTTGGCACGGAAGCAGCCGGAGCAATACGCTCAACCACGGCGCGTGCCGGGGAGCCGTCAGGCACCGGATTCTACGGCCCGTGTGGGACCGGGATCGACGGTGCCGACGCCATCGGTGCCGCAGCAGGTGTCGGTGTCGGGCGATCCGACGTAGACGAGCCCTCAGGCTGCGGTGCCGTTGGCACGGAAGCAGCCGGAGCAAACGCTCAACCACGGCGCGTGCCGGGGAGCCGTCAGGCACCGGATTCCACGGCCCTTGTGGGACCGGGATCGACGGTGACGACGTCATCGGTGCCGGAGCAGGCGTCGGCGCCGGGCGATCCGACTAGACGAGCTCTCTGGCTGCGGTGCCGCTGGCACGGAAGCAGCAGGAGCAATACGCTCAACCACGGCGCGTGCCGGGGAGCCGTCAGGCACCGGATTCTACGGCCCTTAAGGGACCGGGATCGACGGTGACGACGTCATCGGTGCCGTAGTAGGTGTCAGCGCATGGCGATCCGACTAGACGAGCTCTCTGGCTGCGGTGCCGCTGGCACGGAAGCAGCAGGAGCAATACGCTCAACCACGGCGCGTGCCGGGGAGCCGTCAGGCACCGGATTCTACGGCCCTCGTGGGACCGGGATCGACGGTGCCGACGTCGTCGGCGCCGGGCGAGCCATCTTAGACGAGCTGTCTAGCTGTGGTGCAGCTGACACAGAAGCAGCAGGAGCAGTAAGCTCTACCACGGCGCGAGCCGGGGAGCTGCCAGGCACCGGATTCCCTGGTCCTGGGGGACTGGAATCGACGGAGCCGAAGTCATCGGTGCCTCTGCAGGCCGGATAACGCAACTGAGGCGAGCTCTCTGGCTGCGATGCAGGTGGCACGGAAGTAGCGGGAGCAGGGGCTCAACCACGGCGCGTGCCGGGGAGCCGCCAGGCACCAGCAGGAATCGTAGACTCTCTCGACCTCGGAAGAAGGGAACGGTGCCGAGTCGACATCGGTGCCGGCGACGGTCGGTGCCGGAAGGCCTTGGTGGTACCGGCGGGGTCCGGTGCCGAGGAGGCGCTTCTGCCCGCCGCTTGAACATCGCTCCGCGCCCAAGGTGGAGGGGCAAGTGAAAGTCCCGCACCTTTTTGTTCTCGGCTTAAAAGCCTTGCAAATGGGGCACTTATCTGTCAAGTGTGATTCTTCAAACAGGAGTCATGTAGATCTCTCTTCGGCCGCGGCTTCTGGTAAGCCGGGCCCCTTTTGAAAATCTGGTGAGCCATGCATGGCTCCGGCACTGGGCTCATGGAAGGGCTACTTCCTGAACCCCGCTAACTAAACTAACCATGTTAGCAAAGGAAAAACGTATAACCATACAAATATATATATATAAAAGTGTTATAACTGCATAATTATATACGAGAAAACGAGTAGCTAGGGAAGTGGAGGTCAGCTAAGCCGCGCTCCACTGTTCCAACGACCGACACGGGCGGTAAGAAGGAACTGAGGAGCGGGTGGGCCGGCAGGAGTATATATGGAGCGCCATGGTGGCGCCACTCTAGGGGGCGACCTGCCGGCCCACTGAGTGGCTAGGGTAAAAGTTTTCCGACGAATGTGCACGCGCGGCGCGTACACCTAACCTAACTGGAATGGATATGAGCAATCACTCGAAGAAGAAATAACACTTCCCAGTTCCCTCGCTCCACGCCAGTCATGGTTTTACAGATCTCGCTCATATCCCCCCTTAGCCGCCTCTTTTCCAAGCTGAGCCGGCCCCGTCTTTTCAATCTCGCCTCACATGGAAGCCGTTCTGCACCCTTGATCATTTTTGTGGCGCTTCTCTGTACAGTTTCCAATTCTGATATATCCTTCGAGATGGGGTGACCAGAACTGCCCCCAGTGTTCAAGGTGTGGGCGTACCATGGATTTATAGGGGGGCAATATGACCTTTTCTGTCTTATTCTCTCTCCCTTTCTTAATGGTTCCCAACATTGTTTGCTTTTTTTGATGGCCGCTGTGCAGTGAGTGGATGTTTTGGATGTGGCGTTGGGATTCTGTTTTCCAACGTGGGTATTTTGCATTTATCAACACTGAATTTCATCTGCCATTGTCTTGCCCAGTCACCCAGCTTCGTGAGATCCTTTTGTAGCTTTTCGCAGTCTGCCTGGGACTTAACTATCATGAGTAGTTTTGTGTCATCTGCCAACTTTGCCACCCGTTTTTCCTGTTCATTTATAAGTACGCGAAGCAGCGCTGGTCCCGGTACAGATCCTTGGAGGACTCCACTGTTTACTTCTCTCCACTGTGAAAACTGACTATTTCTACCTCCTATTTCATATCTTTTAACCAGTTACTGATCCATGAGAGGACCTTCCCTCTTACCCCCATGACAGCTCTTTGCTTAAGAGCCTTTGGTGAGGCACCTTGTCAAAGGCTTTCTGACTGTCTAAGTCAGGGGTAGGCAACCTATGGCACACGTGCCGAAGCTGGCACGCGAGCTGATTTTCAGTGGCACTCACGCTGCCCGGGTCCTGGCCACCGGGCCGGGGGGCTCTGCATTTTAATTTAATTTTAAATGAAGCTTCTTAAACATTTTAAAAACCTTATTTACTTTACATACAACAATAATTTAGTTCTATATTATAGACTTCTAGAAAGAGACCTTCTAAAAACATTTAAATGTATCACTGACATGTGAAACCGTAAATTAGAGTGAATGAATGAACACTCGGCACAGCACTTCTGAAAGGTTGCCGACTCCTGGTCTAAGTACACCATAGCCACCAGATCCCCCTGGGCCACATGGGTTGACCCCCCTCAAAGAATTCTAGTAGATTGGTGAGGCGTGATTTCCACTTACAAAAGCTGTGTTGACTCTTTCCCCTACAAATCATGTTCATCCATGTGTCTGGTAATTTTGTTCTTTACTAGAGTTTTAATCAAATTTGCCTGGTACTGAAGTGAGGCTTATCAGCCTGTAATTGCCAGGATCACCTCTGGAGCCACTTTTTAAAATCAGTGTTACAATAGCTATCTGCCAGTCGTCTGGTACAGAGACCGATTTCAGCAATAGGTTACATACCGCAGTTAGTACGTCTGCACTTTCCTATTTGACTTTCTGACGAACTCATGGGTGATACCATCCAAACCTACTGCTGTCTAATTTATTGAATTGTTCCAAAACCACCTCTACTGGCAGGTCAATCTGGTACAGTTCCTCGGGTCTGTCACCTTAAAAGAATAGCTCAGGTGTGGGAATCAGCCCCAGACCCTCTGCAGCAAAAACCGATGGAAAGAATTCATTGAGCTTTCCCAGAACAGTCTCGTTTTCCTTGAGCACTCCTTTAGCCCCTCGATTGTCCAGGCTTCCTCCTTCTGATGTACTTACAGCAAAGATTTTTATTTTAGTTTTAATTTTTGCATCTTTTGCTAGTTGCTGTTCAAATTCTTTTTTGGCCTGCCTAATTATACTTTTATACTTGACTGGACACCGAGTTTCTTGTTCCTTTCTCTTTTCCTCAGGAGCACTTGACTTCCAATTTTCAAAAGATGTCTCCTTGTCTCTAATAGCCTCTCTGACTCTGTTGTTTAACCGTGGCAGCATTTATTTATTTACTGTTTTGCTCCTCAGAGAGAGAGGGTGTGTTTAAGTCTGAGATATATATACAGTTTAAGCCTCTTTTATGCTGGGTTGTTGGGGTTTTCCATGCAGCTTGCAGGCATTTCACCCTGGCGACTGTCCCTTTTCATTTCTATTTAATTAGCCTCCTCGCTTTTGCGTAATTCTCCTTTTTGAAGTTATATACGACTGAGGTGCTTTTTATTTTCGTATTTCCCCCCTACAAGGATGTGAAATTTAAGTCCATTTCATCGCTGTTATCGAGTGGTTTAGCGACACTCACCTCTTGGACCAGATCCTTAGATCTAAATGAAGAATCGCCTCTCCCCTGGTGGGTCCCCGGCCCAGCTGCTCCAAGAAGTTGTCATTTAGGGTGTCTAGAAATTTTCTCTCTGCCTCCCGGGCTGAGGGAGCATGTGCCCAGTCAGTCTGGGGCTAGCTGAAATCCCCCTTCTAATCTCCCTGAGTCACTATCACCCTCCTGGTAGGTGGTCAGTCGTATAGTCCTGCGGCTGTACGCTTGTTATTCAAGCAGAGAATTGCTATCGATATAGATTCGATGGGACACTTTGATTCATGTACTATATGACTTGATGTTTTCTTTCACGTGTAGCGCCGCCCCACCCCCCACCAGCGCCACCCACTCTGTCATTCTGAGATACTTTTAATCGCTCTTCCCATGCCGCAGGGATTAGCGTCAATCCACCAAGTTCCTGGTACATCAATCGCCTCACAGCGCCAGGCACTTAACTTCACCCCGTTTAGTATTTAGAGTCCTTGCATTGATCAGATGGGTCGATATTTACTTGCCTGCCTTCCTGTGGGGTAATCAAAGGGGACACTCACGTTTGACGGTTTGTCTTCAGTTCCGACCTGTTCTTTATCAACTTCTCTCCTCTCCTCCTTACTAGGAGCGAGAGATTCCCTTTTCATGACTCATCCCCTAAGGGTGTGTCCATCCAACCCCATGCACCTCGCTTTCGTCGGCCCTTAGTGTCAAAACTCCTCTGGACTCTTAGAAGATCAGGGTTGGAAGGGACCTCAGGAGGTTCTAGTCCCACGCCCTGCTCAAAGCAGGACCAACTCCAACTAAATCATCCCAGCCAGGGCTTTGTCAAGCCGGGCCTTAAACACCTCTAAGGATGGAGATTCCCCCACCTCCCTAGGGAACCCATTCCAGTGCTTCAGCACCCTCCTCGTGAAATAGTGTTTCCTAATATCCAACCTAGACCTCCCCCACTGCAACCTGAGACCATTGCTCCTTGTTCTGTCATCTTCCCCCACTGAGAACAGTCTAGATCCATCCTCTTTGGAGCCCTCTTCAGGGAGTTTTTAATTTGACATGACAGGAATCTGGCTCCAGTTTGGTTTAGGTGGAGTTCATCCTCCCTGTCAGCCGTGGCTCCAGGAACCAGCGCTCCAAGAGTGTGCCTGGGGTAGCAAGCTGCAGGGGGAGCGCTGCTGGTCGCTGTGAGGGTGGCAGTGAAGCTGCCTTCGGTGGCTTGCCTGCGGGAGGTGCCTGGTCCCGCGGATTTGGCAGCTTGCCTGCAGGTCTGGTGGTCCCGCAGATCCATCAGCAATTCGGTGGTGGGAACGCCGAAGCCGCAGGTCCGGAGGACCTCCCACAGGCGCGCCGTCGAAGCCACGGGACTGGGGATCTCCCACAGGCAAGCCACCAAATCTCTGGGACCGGGGACCTCCCGCAGGCGCACTGCCGAAGCTGCGGGACCGAGGACCTCTCGCAGGCGCGCCGCCAAATCCGCGGGACCGGGGACCTCCCGCAGGCGCGTCGCTGAAGCCGCGGGACCGGGGACCTCTCGCAGGCGCGCCGCCAAATCCGCGGGACCGGGTGACTAGGAATGTTCTTAATGTTTCCTCTGAATACTGTGCTGGTGCCTCAGTGTCCCCATGGCAGTTCTTAAGTATCTGGCAGAGTAAAGGGCCAGTGCACCTAAATGCCTGACACTCTGTCTCCTGGCAACTGATGGCCTGGGCCCCCCCTCTGCAAAGGTGCCAGCTGAAGGTGTTGGAGACAAAGGGATCAGGTGACCTCCTGGCCCGGGAAAGGAGCTGAGCAGAGAGGAGGGGCTGGGGGGTTTGTTAGTTGGGAGCTGGTTGGGGACGAGGAGTGAAGTGCAGACGTGGGGGGTCTGGCTCACTGCCCCCCAGAACGGACCCGGCCGAGGGGTCCAGATCGCTGTATCTAAAAGCTCTGTTTTAGACCCTGTTCCTGTCATCAAATAAACCTCTGTTTTACTGGCTGGCTGAGAGTCACGTCTGACTGCGGAGTGGGGGTGCAGGACCCTGTGGCTTCCCCAGGACCCCACTGAGGTAGGCTCGCTGTGGGAAGCGCACGGAGGAGCAGAGGATGCTGAATGCTCCAAGGAGAGACCCAGGAGGTGAAGACTGTATGAGCTTCTTGCCCTGAACAAGTCTGCTCCAAGGGAGAGGAGGCTCCCCAAAGTCCTGACTGGCTTGGTGGCGAGCAGTTCCAGAGCATCGCCCGGGGACTTCGTGAGACCGGGGACCTCCCGCAGGCACATAGCCGAAGCCGCAGCACCAGGGACCTCCCGCAGGCACGTCGCCAAAGCCACGGGACTGGGGACCTCCCACAGGCGCATCGCCAAAGCTGCGGGACCGGGGACCTGCCACAGGCGCATCGCTGAAGCTGCGGGACCAGGGACCTCCCACAGGCGCGTCGTCGAAGCCGCAGGACCAGGGACCTCCCGCAGGCGCGTCGTCGAAACCGCGGAGCCGCGGGACCACGGACCTCCCACAGGCGTGTCGCCAAAGCTGCGGGACCGGGGACCTGCCGCAGGTGCATCGCTGAAGCTGCGGGACCGGGGACCTCCCGCAGGCGCGTCGCCAAAGCCGCAGGACCAGGGACCTCCCGCAGGCGCGTCGTCGAAGCCGCGGGACCGGGGACCTCCCACAGGCGCGTCGCCGAAGCTGCGGGACCGGGGACCTGCCGCAGGCGCGTCGTCGAAGCTGCGGGACCGGGGACCTCCCGCAGGCGCGTCGCTGAAGCCGCGGGACCGGGGACCTCCCGCAGGCACGTCGCCGAAGGCAGCCTGGCTGCCGTGCTTGGGGCGGCGAAAAAGCTAGAACTGCCCCTGCTTCCTGTACAGGTGCCTCCTTTCCCAAAAAGTTCCCCAGTTCCCTAAGAAACCTAAACCCCTCCTCCCTACACCATCGTCTCATCCACGCATTGAGACCCTGCAGGTCTGTCTGACTGGCCGTGAGCGTGGAACCGGGAGCATTTCAGAGAATGTGCCCGTGGAGGTCCTGGACTTTGATGTCTTACCTAGCAGCCTACATTTGGTCTCCAGGACGCCTCTCCTACCCTTCCCCATGTCGTTAGTACCTACATGTACCACAACCACCGGCTCCTCCCCAGAACCGCGCGTGAGTCCGTCCAGATGTCTCGAGAGGTCCGCAACCTTCACACCCAGCAGCCAATTCACCCTGCAGTTCTCCCGGTCATCACAAACCCAACTCTCTATATTTCTGATGCTCGAATCGCCCATGAGTATTACCTGTCTCTTACCTCGCCTCAGCGTGAGAGGACACCGTGATCATCTGGAAGGAGGGTCCCAGCTACCGGATTGCTTCCCTCTGCCCCAGCTAGATGTTCTCCTTCCCCGAGACTTTCATCCTCCTCCGCAGCACAGGGGGTGTCAGACCAGGGGTGGGGGAAAGTCTGGGTCCCTCTCTGTCTCCCTCAGCACCGCCAGTACAGCCACTCGGGTCTCCAGAGCCCGACCTCGGTCTCGGAGGGTCATGAGTGGCTGGCACCGAATGCCCACGTCCGCCCCCTGCCCAGATGGTGGGTAAGCCAGCACTGCATTCAGTGCTATAGACCGGATGGGCCCTGCGCTGGGGCTGGACAGTCGCCTGCACTCATTTACTCTTGCGGGGGGTTGTGTGTTTGTGTTCTTTGTGTGTGTGTGCGGGGGGGTCTTTGCAGGGGCGGGAAGGGGATCATTGGCTTAAATTTAGAGAAAGTTTATTAGGTGTCTCTGGCTCACATGCACCCTCTCTCAAGGCCGTGTCTGGCTGCTAAATTGTCCAAAAACGGTGTCTGCACAGAGTATGCTCCCGCCCCACAGAGCTCCAACAACCACACAGAGCATGCTCCCGCCCCACAGAGTGCCCTGAAAGCTGCACGGAGCATGCTCCCGCCCCACAGAGCTCCAACAACCACACAGAGCATGCTCCCGCCCCACAGACTCCCTGAAAGCTGCACGGAGCATGCTCCCTCCCCACAGAGTACCCTGAAAGCTGCACAGAGCATGCTCCCGCCCCACAGAGCTCCAACAACCACACGGAGCATGCTCCCGCCCCACAGAGCTCCCTGAAAGCTGCACGGAGCATGCTCCCTCCCCACAGAGTACCCTGAAAGCTGCACGGAGCATGCTCCCGCCCCACAGAGTGCCCTGAAAGCTGCACAGAACATGCTCCCGCCCCACAGAGCTCCCTGAAAGCTGCACGGAGCATGCTCCCGCCCCACAGAGCTCCAACAACCACACGGAGCATGCTCCCACCCCACAGAGTGCCCTGAAAGCTGCATGGAGCATGCCCCCACCCCACAGAGCTCCAACAACCACACGGAGCATGCTCCCACCCCACAGAGTGCCCTGAAAGCTGCATGGAGCATGCCCCCACCCCACAGAGCTCCAACAACCACACGGAGCATGCTCCCGCCCCACAGAGTGCCCTGAAAGCTGCACGGAGCATGCTCCCGCCCCACAGAGTGCCCTGAAAGCTGCACGGAGCATGCTCCCGCCCCACAGAGCTCCAACAAGCACACGGAGCATGCTCCCGCCCCACAGAGCTCCCTGAAAGCTAAACGGAGCATGCTTCCGCCCCACAGAGCTCCCTGAAAGCTGCACGGAGCATGCTCCCACCCCACAGAGCTCCCTGAAAGCTGCACGGAGCATGCTCCCTCCCCACAGAGTGCCCTGAAAGCTGCACGGAGCATGCTCCCGCCCCACAGAGCTCCACAACCACACGGAGCATGCTCCCGCCACAGAGTGCCCTGAAAGCTGCACGGAGCATGCTCCTGCCCCACAGAGCTCCCTGAAAGCTGCACGGAGCATGCCCCCGCCCCACAGAGCTCCCTGAAAGCTGCACGGAGCATGCTCCCTCCCCACAGAGTGCCCTGAAAGCTGCACGGAGCATGCTCCCGCCCCACAGAGTGCCCTGAAAGCTGCACGGAGCATGCTCCCACCCCACAGACTCCCTGAAAGCTGCACGGAGCATGCTCCCGCCCCACAGAGCTCCAATATGCACACGGAGCACACTCCTGCCCGGGGCGAAATCAACTTAAGGGACTTACTGGCCCGCAGGGCAGCCGGGGGTTCTGAGCAACGGGAGGGGGGCTCAACAGAAGGGGCGGGGCTTCAGGCAGAAGGGGCGGGGCTAGGGCCCTAGGCTGCCCAGCTGGGCTCGCTACAGCTGCCCCTGCGGCTGGCACCAGGCACCAGAACTCAGAGCCCAGATGCCCTCGCCCCGGGGTGACCGGCTGGGAGGCAGAGGGGAGAGGAGCAGGGGGGCAGGAGAACAGGGCGACCTCTCCAGAATCTGCAGCCGAACCCAGGAGTGGAGGTCAAAGGTCCCAGCCCACAGGATGAAATTTCTATTTCCTCCCCACACCTCCGTTTATTTTTAACAACCTAGCAAATTAAAGGCAAAGAACCACGTCGACGAGCGTTACGGCGGCAAAGTCAAACCCACAAAAGGTGAGGGAATTCCAGGGTTAATAATAGGAAGTTAACTCTGCCCCCCACCGCCCCCTCGCTCCGAGCAGCACCGGGGCCTGCACTAGGATCTAGTCTCGCATCCGACTCCTCTGCAGGATCCCAAACTGCAGTTAGCGCACAGCGCCCCGAGATCAGGGTCCCCCCGCTGCTGCCTGGACGTGCCCCCCCATCCGAGATCAGACACTCGCCCTCCGAAAATGCGATACCAGCCCCAGCGAGTGCTCGGTGAAGCTACAAAGAATCTGCCCCGCGCTCTCTGTGCTGCCAGCTAGCGCCCCATGGAGCGCAGGACAGAGCCCCCCGTCCCCCCTCATCCCCCACTGGGGGAACATCCCTGTCCCCCTCCCAACCCATTTTGAAAGGGCAGATGCTCATGTGGGCTGTGTTCCTGAGGGAGGGCTTTGTGGGGGAGCAACTGCCCCCCGGCAGCAAATCCATGCTTCCTGCACTCCCTCTGAACCCCACAGACGTGCCCTGCCCCAAATATCCACCTGTTGTCCCCCCCACAGGGGACCCTGATCCCAATACACTTCCCCTCTGCCCCCCCGTACAGGCCCCACACCCTCCATCCCCAATACACTCCTCCCCACATCCACTGTACAGACGTGTCCCCTTCCCAACCAGCCTACACCTGCCCACCCCATCCCCCATATATAGACCCTCCCCCACCCCAGCCCACACCCCCAACCCCAATGCACAGGTCCTCCCCCACCCCACACAGCCTAAGCCCCCCAGCACCTATATGCAGTCCCTCCCCCCACCCCACACAGCCTACACCCCCACCCCAATGCACAGCCCCTCCCCCCACCCCACACAGCCTACCCCCCCATCCCCAATGCACAGCCCCTCCCCCACCCCTCGCAGCCTACACCCCCCATCCCCAATGCACAGCCCCTCCCCCACCCCACACAGCCTACACTCCCCCACCCCAATGCACAGCCTCTCCCCCTACCCCACACAGCCTACACCCCCCACCCCCAATGCACAGCCCCTCTCCCACCCACACAGCCTACACCCCCCAACCCCAATGCACAGCCCCTCCCCATCCCACACAGGATACACCCCCCAACCCCAATGCACAGCCTCTCCCCCCACCCCACACAGCCTACACCCCCCAGCCCCAATGCACAGCTCCTCCCCATCCCACACAGCCTACACCCCCCAACCCCAATGCACAGCCCCTCCCCCACCCCACAGCTTACACCCCCCAGCCCCAATGCACAGCCCCTCCCCCACCCCACGCAGCCTACACCCCCCAGCCCCTATGCACAGCCCCTCCCTCACCCCACACAGCCTACCCCCCCAGCCCCAATGCACAGCCCCTCCCCCACCCCACGCAGCCTACACCCCCCAGCCCCAATGCACAGCCCCTCCCCCACCCCACACAGCCTACACCCCCCAACCTCAATGCACAGCCCCTCCCCCACTCCACACAGCCTACACCCCCAGCCCCAATGCACAGTCCCTCCCCCACCCCACACAGCCTACCCCCCCAGCCCCAATGCACACACACACACACACACACACACCCCAGAACAGTCTGACCGCAAACCCATTAATCTCTCTCTCACAGACACACGTGCTATTCTGGGGCCTATCAGCCCCCCTCCCCTCAGCCCTGCCCCCCCCCGGAGAAGATACCAGCCTGGGAGGGGGAGGTGGGGTGGGGGGGAGAAAGAGGAAACGGGGGGACGGATCAGTGGGGGAAGGGGCTTCAATGCAGGGAAAAGGGAAGGAGAAATCCCCCTTCCCCCCCAGCTCAATGGGTCGGCATGGGCCGCGCTCATCTTCCCCCCCCCAGCTCCTCGCATGGCTCGGGGGGGCGCTCCGAGCCGGAGGGCGGCGGGGGGAAGGAAGGGGGGATGCGGGGAAGGAAGGAGGGAAGGATGCAGGAAGGAGGGATGGAGGGAAGGATGCAGGAAGGGGGATGCGGGGGGGGAAGGAGGGATGCGGGGAGGGGGGGATGCAGAAATCAGCACCTTGTTGGGGGGAGGCAGCGGAGTGGCCCCCCCCAGCCCTGGTCCCTCGGATCCTGCTTCTTCCCCCCGCTACGACCCCGGATCCTGCCCGTCTTCCGACGACACAACGCGCCTCCGTCCCCCCACCCCCCCCGACGCTGCTCCCTTCCCTCTTCCGCCGCCCCCCCGCCAGGAGCCCGACCCCCCCGCACCCCGCTCCCGCCCGGCCCCTGCTCCGGGCGCTAATCAGGGTTTCCAGTCACACTGCGGTGCAGGGGCCTGCGCGCTGCTCCCCGCCCCCCCGGCCCAGGGCACGTCCCCCCCCGGCACCTCCCCGCACCCCCAGGCACTGCCCCCAGTTCCTCCCACCCCCGGCACCTGCCCCTCCCCCCGGTTCTCCCCAGCCCAGGGCACCTCCCCCCTAAACCCAAGCACCCCCCCCGTTCATCCGCCCCCCCGGCAGCTCCCCCCAAACCCAAGGCACCTCGCCCTCCCCCCCCCAGGGCATCTCCCATCCATGCTTCCTCCCCCCAGCCCAGGGCACCCCCCTAGTTCCTCCCCAGCCCCAGGCACGTCCTCTGGCCCCTACGGCACCTTCCCCCCAGCCCAGGGCACCTCCCTCCCCCCAGCCCAATGTGCCTTCCCTCCACCCACCCCCTGCTCTCCTGCCCCCCCATTCCAGCCCAGGGCACCTCCCTCCCCCCAGCCCAATGTGCCTTCCCTCCACCCACCCCCTGCTCTCCTGCCCCCCCATGCCAGCCCAGGGCACCTCCCTCCCCTCCATTCCCACAGGCCCCATCCCCCTCCCCCAGCTCCAGGTCCCTCTCCCCCCCTCCCGTCCCCAGCACCCTGACCCCAAGCAGGGTCCGTCTCGCCCAGCCCTTTGCCTCAAGCTCTCAGAGTAACTGGGCTGCTCCCCAGTCCTTCTCCCCAGCCCCAAGGGCAGATTAGTCACTGGTGCGGCCCCCATCCCCAGAGGAGCCGGGCGACTCATTCTCCTCACAGCCCCGCAGGAGGCAGGGCAGCACCACTAGCTCCGTGTACAGGTGGGAAACTGAGGCAGGGGGAAGGCAAAGGGGGAGCCTAAAATCCCACCAGAAAAGCAAAGCCTGGCACCCGGCTCGCCCAAGCCCAAATCACTGGTCTCCGCTTCCTCTGGCGACCTTGGGATTTTGAACCCAGGACCAGAAACAAGCCCCTAGTCCCATGCCAGCTCAGGACTGGGTCCTGCTCTCTCACAGTGCTCCCTAGCTCGACCGCCCGATATGGGCGGAGGCAGGAGTCACCGGGTGACGTTCCCCGGCCGAGGGCTACGGAGGCAGCCACACTGGATGACACTATCGTCGCCGTAAGCTGGGTCAAATTTCCCAAAGCGCCCGTGTGGCTTTGGAGTTTTGTTTGATGCGGGCCCCCTGGGGCGGGAGTGGGACACAGGCCCCTAGGGGACGGGGTCACAACACTCTTCGGGCACCAGCCTGCTGGCTGAAATGGGATGTCCCGCTCACTCAAAACCAGCGAGCAGGCAAGCCTGGGCTACCTACCTCCAGGAGAGCATCCCATCCCATCAACCAGGGGCCACCAGACCGTCCCTAGCTCTGCGTTTCACTCCGGCTCAGCTTGCTGGCTTTGGAGGAGCCGTCTCCATACAGGAGCCTCCTGGGCCCTGTTCTCCCATAATCCTGCTCAGAAACGTCACCAACTCACTCTTAAAACCAGCTCAGCGTCTTGTCCCCACCCCGAACCTCCCCCAGCCCCGTCTGCGGGTTAGAAACCTGCTCATTTCCAGCCTAAACTTCCTCACGGTCGGTTCTTGTGCCAATGGAAAAGGCTCCTCCACTTCTCTGGTGTTTCCCCCACCTGATCCCCTTCCCGGGGCTGCTCTGCACTAGGAACTCACGTCCGTGCGGCTGCGTCCCTCCGGTGCGAAAAATCCACAGCCCCGAGAGACGGAGCTAGACTTAGCGACCCTCCGGCCCTGGGTCCGACTTCTTCTGCCTCACCAGCATAGGTCGAGGCTACATGGCACCAGGCGGGAGCGTTGTAAGTGTAGACAGGCTGTTAGGTGTCTAACTCTCCCCACACACCGGGGAGCTGAGGATCACACTAGGCCGTGAGCTTGTCTGCACTCAAAGCAGTGCAGAGCCACCATAGCCACGACCTATGCCAATTCTGCCCTCAGCAGAGGTAATCCATCACCCCGAAAGCCAGGAGCTAACTCGACTGAATGCGTCCAGCGGCGTAACACTGTCTACACCAGAGCTGCGTGCATCCAGCCCCATCTCTCAGAGGGGAGTGGGTTTTTCCCCGTAGCGACGCCGCTGTCAAACCCCCGAGCAGACCAAGGTCGCGGGTTGGGTAGCGTCGCGCCAAAGTACCTTTTGTGCAGCCAGCCCTTATCCGCCTTTGAAAATTACTTCCCGTGTGGACCCCACCCCAAAACAAGAGGGGACCCTCGCCAGACCCAGGAGATTCTCTTTGAATTGTTGTTGTTGTTGTTGTAATCACGTCCCCAGCTGTGTCGGATGACTTTTTAAACACACACAGAATGGGTGCGTGGGAAGGGGGAGGAATGAAACAGTTTTGCCACCTCTCACCCATCTCTGGAGAGGGAGACACCCTACCAAACCCATGTCCCTGAGGGGACCCCAAGCAGCCAGGAGGTGGGAACAGCTTTTGGCTTCTGCTTGATTGGGCAGGATTCAGACCGGGGCCCTGCCCGCTCCGGGCATGTCCCCACACCCAACCCCCCAGGAGAGTGACAAAGTTCTTGGGACACAGGAGCAGCATCTCCCACACACTGACACCCCGCTCGCACCCCCAGGCCAGCTCCCCTTAGTCAAGCGCAATTGGTGCGAAAGCAGCCGCGAGAAGCCTAAGACCACAACATCCAAATCCAATCGTTTGCCACCCAAAAACCACTTCAGCTATTATGAATATGGATGAGGACTGCTTAGTGGCTGGCACAGGCCTGCCGGCTGATCGCATTTGGGGCTACCATAAAGACACATAACAGATTCAGACTCAACCTGATTCAGAGATAAGTTGTTGTTTTTTCTCCTGGAGAGAATCCCAGCCCAATCTGGCGATCAGAGCTCAGGTGCTGGCATCTGGGGCCCCTTCCCGCTGGTTTCCTACAGAACCACGGTCCAGCTCCTGCCCCTCAGCGTGGAAGGGACTGAACCAAGGGGGCATCGCCCTGAGCAAGTCTCACTCACCCAGCGTCCAGTGTGTTTCATAAAGCCCCAGCTCCTGGAGTCAGGGGATTAAGCGAGTTGCTCTGCGGCCACTTTTTTAAGCGAGAGTCATTTTCTCACGTGCGTGGCTGCAGAAAGGCGCTTGGAAAGCTGACTCGAGCAGAGCCTGAAGCCTCAGAAACCACAAGGCACAGAGAACACACTCAAAAATTGTACTGCTTTTTTTAAAAAAACTCTTGGGCTTGACAACACTGCATCCTCCTCGTTTCTTTTTCACCTTCTTTAAACCACAACCAAGCTGCTTTTCTGACTCCTTGGGAGCAGCACACCATGGCTGATGAGCCCTCAACTGACCCCCGTTTATCCCATCCGTGACGGCAGCCCACTTTCCCGCAAACACTTTGACGTTTCTCCCATGGGGACACGTCAATCTCCTCAGCCTCCTCTTGCTGGTAAATCATGGGTCAGGCCACAGAAATCAAGAGATTGGCTGTCAGATCATGAGATTTGAAAAAAAATCAATAATATAAGAACGGCCAGACTGGGTCAGACCAAAGGTCCATCTAGCCCAGGATCCTGTCTTCTGCCAGTGGCCAATGCCAGGTGCCCCAGAGGGAACGAACAGAACATTCTCAGCTTCTGGCAAACAGAGGTAGGGACCCCACCCCTGTCCAGCCTGACTAGTAGCCATTGACAGACCTGTCCTCCGGGAACTTCTCTAGTTCTTTTCCGACCCCTGTTCTAGTCTTGGCCTTCACAACTATGACAAAGTTGGGGATTTGTGTGGTGTTGTACATGAATCACAGGTGCGCGCCTCAGTTTCCCTGTGTGCTGCGTGTTTAACAAGATGGTAGGAGAGGGTTTGTTGGTGCAGAGGACCAGGGGTGACCTCACCTGCTGGCTGGGACCCCCGGACAAGGGCCTAGAGAGGGGGAACCCTAGCGACTGGTGACCAAGGGACCCACCCCAGCTTGGAAGGCAGCCAGTTCTGGCCAATGGAAGGACAAAGGGCTGAGGAGCGAGGACCCCGTGAGCTGTTTACCTGGGACAAAGACAATGGACAGAGGAAGGGCTTGGGGCCGGGGGTATCAGATGCCCAGCTGGGAAGCAGGGGGGCTCGGGGCTGGAGAGGGGGAGCAGGCAGATCCCCCCTGGCTGCAGGGAGACTGGGATGTGCTGGGCTGAGGGAGGCCAGGCCTGAGGTCAGAGAGTTTCCTGTGTTGGGTTCAATTCTCAATAAACCCTGCTGTGTTACGCTGGAGGAGAGTCGCTCCGGGCTAGAGAACAGGGGGCATTGGCCCCTTTGGGGGTGAGGAGGTCCCGGGGGGTCCAGAGTGAGGGGACTCCCTGAGGGGGCCTGTGGCAGAGACAGACGTCCTGAGGCTCAGAGAGGTGCGGCTCCAGGAGGTGGAGAGGCCCGAACCCGTGAGAGAGTGGCCCCCAGAGAAGGGCTGTTGCTCTGAAGGGGGGCTCCCCTCACAGACTGCACAGGGCCAAGAGTGGGCACGACCTGTGAGTCCATGACAAGATCATCCTCCGGCGAGAAGTTCCACAGGTTGACTGTGTGTTGGGTGAAGAAATACATCCTTGTGTTTGTGTTAAACCTGCTGCCTGTTCATTTCACTGGGTGACCCCAGTTCTTGTGTTCTGAGCAGGAGTAAATAACACGTCCTGATTTCCTTTCTCCACACCAGCCATGATTTTATAGACCTCAACAATATCCCTCTTTAGTCGCCTCGTTTCCAAGCTGAAAAGCCCCAATCTTCTTACTCTCTCCTGATACAGAAGCCGTTCCAGACCCCTAATCATTTTTGTTGCCCTTTTCTGAACCTTTTCCAATTCCAATCTAGCTTTTTGGAGACGGGGCGACCACTCCTGCACACAGTATTCAAGGTGTGGGCAAACCATGGATTGATATAGAGGCAACATGATAAACACTGGGCTCATTTAATTCGTCTTGTTTTCAGGTCCTGTTTGGGTCCTGTTTGTAAACGTCTCTCTCCCACCCCCTAATTCCTGATTCTCCTTAAATCCCAGGACTCCAGCACCTGGCACTTTAGGAAACTCAAAAGACCACACAGGGCTACCCAGAGGATTCAGGGGGCCTGGGGCAAGGCGGGGGAGCGGACATAAAAAAAGGTGCCATCCGCTGCAGTGCTTGTACTCACCAGGCGGCGCTCCAAGTCTGTGGTGGCGGCAGGTCCTTCACTCACCCCGTGTCTTCGGCAGCACTGAAGGACCAGCCACCGAAGTGCCGCCAAAGACCCGGATCGCCGCCAGGTGAGTAAAAATTAAAAAGGTGCCTCTAGCCAGGGAAGGGATTCTCGGCCAGGGTTCGCAGGGCCCTTGTGGGACCCGGGGCAAATTGCCCCACTTGCCCCGCCCCACCCAGGGCAGCTCTAAAACCACAAGACTCCCAAACAACCTGCGCCCCTCCCCTCTAAAATCCCCTGCAGATTCACCTCTGCCTCGAGTCTCATTCCATGTCTTGCGGCTGCGCCTCGAGACCCCGACTGAGATCAAGGCCCCCGTCACACCAGCTGAGATCGGAAGCCCCACCATGTCAGGAGGGGTGTTCTGCTCCTTCCTCTCCCCCTCCCTTATGTTTAAAAATACCATCCTCCTTTTTCGTCTGGCACCAGCTCCCATCCCTCGGTTCTCGTTTGGCATTCCCCCGCCAGATTAGAGAGCCCCATAGTGTCCCGGGAAGGCACGTCCTCAAAAATCTCCTTTGCTGGATACCGACGAAACCCCAGCAACGCGCAGCCTACGTCACTACGCGCAATGCCAACCACCGTTGTCTCACAGGGCGGGGAAGGACTTCGAGACGTCATCTAATCCCGTGCCCCACCCTCACGGCAGGACTATGTATTCCAGTGGCTTTCACCAGGGGGACGCACCCAGGGGAAGCCCTCTGCATACCCCCAAGTTCGTAACAAGGGCGAGGGGAAGAGGCACTTGCCTCAGGCGCGGAAAGCGGAGGAGCACAGCTCTACCGCGATGGGCGGCGCTTCGGCAGCAGCTCTCCTGCTGCCACTTCTTTGGCGGAAATTCGGCGGCGGGTCCCTGAGTGCCTCTTGGAAGGAAGGACCTGCCGCTGAATTCCTGCCACAGCTTCATTCATTCTTCAGCGGCAATTCGGCAGCGGGTCCTTCTCTCTGAGAGGGACTCAGGGCCCTGCCGGCCCTTTGCCTCGGCCGCAAAAAATTCCTTGTTACGGCTCTGGCGTCAAGTCCTCTAGAGATTCACCTAGTTTTACACCCAGCGACCCAAAAAGCCCTGGCGGAGTTCGCACAAACTAACCTTTCATCCGGGCCCTGGCTTGTTCGTACGGCTCTGTGCACTCCACACTGAAACGGCAGCCCGGTACTTCTGTTCCAGTGGATTTCTTTCACAATTTTATGCTAAAAATGAGGACGTCAGACACTTTTCAGCACTAGGGTGGCTGGGACACGTCTGTATTTCGACGCTGGGTTTTGGAAGGAGGTCGTTTTTTTTGGGGGGGGGGGAACTTGGGGTACACAAGACAAATCAGCCTCCTGAAAGGGGAGCAGCCATCTGCAGAGGTTGACAGCCACTGGTCTGGATCTCCCTGACGGGGGTTTGTCCAGCCTGCTCTTAACAATCCCCAACGAGGGCAATCCCACCACCTCCCTGGGTGATTTATTCCACAGCTTCACCACCCGACAGTCGGGACGTTTCTCCTAATGTCCAACCTAAACCGGCCCGGCTGCAATTTAAGCCCGTTGCTTCTCGTCCGATCCTCAGACGTTAACGAGAACAATTTTTCTCCTTCTCGTAACTATGTTTTCTGTACTTGCAAACTCTTCTCCCGTCCCCCCTTCAGCTTCTCTTGTCTGGTACTTTGTTGGCAGGCTCCTTGGGGCAGGTTCTGTGTCTGAACGTGCCCAGCGCAACGGGGTCCTGGCATGTGACCCGAGCGCCGAGCCCCAGGCACTGCCGGTAATACAAAGAAACAACAATCCGCAACTCCCGACCCCCTCCGCATGGGCCCTGAGACTCACAGGCGCTGACTTCTAGTTTGCGCCACCCCCGCTGCAGCCTGAGGCTCCGCCCCCTCGCTCCGCCCCTCTCCTGAGGCCCCACCCTCTTCCCCACACCTGTTCCGGGGCGGGGGTGGGGTAGGGGGGGTGTTCAAATGGGAGAAGAGACATGCAAGTGCCCCCCCCATTTTGCCCAGTTTGGAGGATCTGACTCCCCCTTTTTGAATTGTTGGCGAGAGAAGAGAGAGTGCAGCCGATGGGTGGGAATGGGGGGCAGAAAGAGGGGATGGAGTGGAGGCCGCGGGGAGAGGCCGTGTAGCTGGTTAGTGGTGGGGCCGGATCTGTTGTGGTTTGGGCACATACTCATCTGAGGGGGAGAAAAGGCGGGGGGAGGGGGGCAGAGGATCAAAACGTAAATGAGTTAATTAAACCGCCAATGAATTATCCAGCCAATTGGTTCTGGGGCCGGCGAATGAACCAGAGGGAAGCGGCTGGGAGGCTCGATATCGAAATAATCCATCAGTGGGGCTGGGGGGCATGTCTGGAGGGTGCAGGGCGAGGGGCCAGCGCTGGCACCAGTCAGGGGAGGCTGCAGGTGGGGCAGATGTTTCCCCCAGGGTTTCTACCCTCGCTCTGGGTTCCAGACGCTGTGGACCCAGCAGGACCCGGCCTGATCCGCACGGGGTCACAACGCACCGAAACCCAGGGCCACTGCAGGAGAGGATCGGGGAGACAAGCGCGGACCAGAACGTGGTCCCTGCCGGGGACCGGAATCTGTCACACATGCGCTCAGAGACCTCGCCCCCTTCCCCCAGTCACCATGGACCCTCAGCGCTAAGGGGAGCCGCTCGGGAGATCTGGTGCAGGGCAGATAGTGGGTTTAGGGGGGTCAGGAGTCCCGGAGACTAGGGTCAATGAACGTGGGGTTACAGGCATCAAGGCTGGGCACTGGGGGCTGGGAGTTCAAGGGTTAAGGGTTTAGGTGTTTGGGGGGTCAGGCATTCGGGTTGGGGGTTAGGAGGGTGGGGGTTGGCAGGGGTTCGGGTTATCAGCGGATGGTTGTGGGGTTTGGGACATCTCCCTAGGGCACCAGGCGCTCCCTCACACGTGTCCCCACATGCTGGTACACAGGGAACAACGGCGAGCACAGGTCCTGCCGACGGGTGGCTTCATTACACACACACACGGCCATGGCCCAGGAGCTTACGGCAAGCCCACAGGACCCCCAGCAGGATTGCCTGGTTCCATGTTCTCTGCACAGCGATCCCACGAAGAGCGATCCGCACAACACGTCATCCACATCGTCACCCGCAGCACATTAACCACACGACAACCCAAAGTACACGGTAACACGCAGCACATGTTAGCCACACGCAATTTCTTGGGCTCGATCTCAGACACCTGTTAGCTACAGGGTCACCCACAATATATTATCCACACAGTAACCTCAGTATGCATTATCCACACACAATACATCGGGATCAGTGTCGGACATGTATTTGCTACACAGTAACCGCAGTACGCATTATCCATGCACAATACATCGGGATTGGTGTCGGACACGTGTTAGCTACACAGTTACCGCAGTACGTGTCATCCACACACAATACATCGGGATCAGTGTCGGACACGTGTTAGCTACACAGTTACCGCAGTACGTGTCATCCACACACAATACATCGGGATTGGTGTCGGACATGTATTTGCTACACAGTAACCGCAGTACGCATTATCCATGCACAATACATTGGGATTGGTGTCAGACATGCGTTAGCTACACAGTAACCACAGTACGTGTTATCCACACACAATACATCGGGATTGGTGTCGGACACGTGTTAGCTACACAGTAACCGCAGTACGTGTCATCCACACCCAATACATGGGATTGGTGTTGGACACGTGTTAGCTACACAGTAACCGCAGTACGCGTTATCCACACTCAATACATTGGGATCAGTGTTAGCTACACGGTAACTGCAGTACACGTTATCGACACACAATACATCGGGATTGGTGTCGGACACATGTTAGCTACACAGTAACTGCAGAAAGCATTATCCACACTCAATACATCGGGATTGGTGTCGGACACGTGTTAGCTACACAATAACCGCAGCACACGTCATCCACATACAATACATAGGGATTGGTGTTAGCTACACTGTAACTGCAGTACACCTCATCCACACACAATACATAGGGATCGGTGTTAGCTACACGGTAACTGCAGTACACGTTATCCACACACAATACATCGGGATCGGTGTTAGCTACACGGTAACTGCAGTACACGTTATCCACACACAATACATCGGGATCGGTGTTAGCTACACGGTAACTGCAGTACACATTATCCACACACACTACATCAGAATTGGTGTTAGCTACACGGTAACCGCAGTGCACGTCATCCACACACAATACATCGGGATCGGTGTTAGCTACACGGTAACCGCAGTACACGTTATCCACACACAATACATCGGGATTGGTGGTAGCTACACGGTAACTGCAGTACACGTTATCCACACACAATGCATCGGGATCGGTGTTAGCTACACGGTAACCGCCGTGCACGTCATCCACACACAATACATCGGGATTGGTGTTAGCTACACGGTAACTGCAGTACATGTTATCCACACATAATGCATCGGGATTGGTGTTAGCTACACAGTAACCGCAGTACACGTTATCCACACATAATGCATCGGGATTGGTGTTAGCTACACGGTAACTGCAGTACACGTTATCCACACACACTAAATCGGGATCGGTGTTAGCTACACGGTAACCGCAGTGCACGTCATCCACACACACTACATCGGGATTGGTGGTAGCTACACGGTAACCGCAGTACACGTTATCCCCACACACTACATCAGGATTGGTGGTAGCTACACGGTAACCGCAATACACATTATCCACACACACTACATCGGGATTGGTGGTAGCTACACAGTAACCGCAATACACGTTGTCCACACACAATGCATCGGGATTGGTGTTAGCTACACGGTAACTGCAGTGCACGTTATCCACACACACTGCATCGGTATTGGTGGTAGCTACACGGTAACCGCAATACACATTATCCACACACACTACATCGGGATTGGTGGTAGCTACACAGTAACCGCAATACATGTTATCCACACACAATGCATCGGGATTGGTGTTAGCTACACAGTAACCGCAGTACACGTTATCCACACACACTAAATAGGGATCGGTGTTAGCTACACAGTAACCGCAGTACACGTTATCCATACACAATGCATCGGGATTGGTGGTAGCTACACGGTAACTGCAGTGCACGTTATCCACACACACTGCATCGGGATTGGTGGTAGCTACACGGTAACCACAGTGCACGTTATCCACACACACTACATCGGGATTGGTGGTAGCTACACGGTAACCGCAATACACATTATCCACACACACTACATCGGGATTGGTGGTAGCTACACAGTAACCGCAATACACGTTATCCACACACAATGCATCGGGATTGGTGGTAGCTACACAGTAACCGCAGTACACGTTATCCATACACAATGCATCGGGATTGGTGGTAGCTACACGGTAACTGCAGTGCACGTTATCCACACACACTGCATCGGGATTGGTGGTAGCTACACGGTAACCACAGTGAACGTTATCCATACACAATGCATCGGGATTGGTGGTAGCTACACGGTAACCGCAGTACACGTTATCCATACACAATGCATCGGGATTGGTGGTAGCTACACGGTAACCACAGTGCACGTTATCCACACACAATGCATCGGGATTGGTGTCGGACACATGCGTTATTCACACACCCTCTGTTCCGCTCGATCGCAAACATGTGTTATCCACACGCAAATCCCCAGCTCCCGTGTTCCCCGCACACCGATCCCCAGTTGTTCCCCACTCGGCGGCCACCTGCCAAACAGGGTGGGGCACGTCCAACCCCACTGCGATACCGGTCCCCAGTTCCGCTCCCCATCACCTGCCATCTCTCCCTCTCCTTTACTGCCAGACCCCCGGCCGGCTGCTCCCTTGTACCAACAACAACTTGGCAGGACACAGTGCATCCCGTGGCGGAGTGCGGAGACCTTGGCCCAGCACTACCCTAGGAGGGGAGTGGGGTCTAGTGGTTATAGCGGGGAGGGGGGCTGGGAGCCAGGACTCCTGGGTTCGATCCTGGCTCTCAAAGGGGAGGGGGTCTAATGGTTAGAGCGGGGGGCTGGGAGTCAGGACTCATGAGTTCTAGCCCTGGTTTGAGCTCCTCGACCTCACACACCCAGGTCTGTGTGCAAGAGGACAAGACAACACCTGTGTGGAGGGGGGGTGCAGCAGTGCGCCTCCCCCCATTACCAACCCCACCCTCCTCAATGGGAGACGGGAGAGATGCCAGGGAGGAGGTTAGCCCCAGACCCAGGAATCAGCATCTGACCCGTGCCACGCGGAGGGTGGAGCGAAGAACCATCAGAGAAGGGAAGGTGGGGGGGTCCTCAGGATTTAGATGAGCGAGGGGTTGGTGGAGCAGTTACCGAGCCCTGCCTGGGGAGTAGCGGGTTCTGTAACTCGGACCACAGCCAGGCCTCCCACTTTGTACCCTCCTCAAAGCTGTGTGGCCAAACACGTGACAGGTTATACGGAGAGACCGTGACAAAGCTGGGGAGAGAACCCGGGAGTCCTGGCTCCCAGCCCCCTCGCTCTAACCACCAGCCCCTACTCCCCTCCCAGAGCCCGGGAGAGAACCCAGGAGTCCTGGCTCCCAGCCCCTTCGCTCTAAGCACCAGCCCCCACTCCCCTCCCAGAGCCAGGGAGAGAACCCAGGCGTCCTGGCTCTCAACCCCCCTGCTCTAAACACAGCCCCCACTCCCCTCCCAGAGCCGGGGAGAGAACCCAGGAGTCCTGGCTCTCAACCCCCTCTGCTCTAACCACAGCCCCCACTCCCCTCCCAGAGCCAGGGAGAGAACCCAGGAGTCCTGGCTCTCAACCCCCCCTGCTCTCACCACCAGCCCCCACTCCCCTCCCAGAGCCGGGGAGAGAACCCAGGAGTCCTGGCTCCCAGCCCCCCCCTGCTCTAACCACCAACCCCCACTCCCCTCCCAGAGCGAGAACCCAGGAGTCCTGGCTCTCAACCCCCCCGCTCTAACCACAGCCCCCACTCCCCTCCCAGAGCCGGGGAGAGAACCCAGGCATCCTGGCCCCTCCGCCCCACTCCCCTCCCCTGGCAGTGCTGAGGCAGAACAGGAGGATTCCAGGCTGGCAGAGGGGGCTGGAGGGGCTGGGCAGGAGGCAGAGGGGAGGAGATGTGGGGGGGGGGGATTCCCTAGCTGTGAGGCCCATCCTCCCCTCGCCCCCCACCCCGTCTCAATGTCAGCGGCTGGAGCAGGGCTGCCTGGCAAACAGGACGTGAGGAGCCTGCAGATGCCGCACGATGCAGAGAAACTTCTCCCAGAACACGGCTCCCCCCGCCCCCGCCGCCCAAGCTAGGCAGTGCGGGCGGGGGGAGGGCAGGACGCCTGGGTTCCAAACCCCCTTCCCCAGTTCTTGTCGGATACCAAACACCCGTGGCCAGTGGCCTTCTCACCTGAACACCCTGCCCCACCGCTTCCTCCCCCCCAGAATTGGCAGCCCCCAATGGATACACCCCCCCATCAATCTCCCCCAGGCACTGTGCCAGGGTCAAGAGCATTTAAATAGTAGGGCCGAACGATAAAGGGGTTCCAGCAGCCCCCATTCCCGACCCACAGCCCCCTGCTAGCCCGGCCCTGCCCGCCCCCAGCCCTGCCGGTGTCCCTCACTCCCAACCCGCAGCCCCCTGCTAGCCCAGCCCTGACACACACCCCGGCCCTGCCGGTGCCCCTCACTCCCGACCCGCAGCCCCTGCTAGCCCAGTCCTGGGCTCCCCCAGCTCTGCCGGTGCCCCTCACTCCTGACCCGCAGGCCCTGCTAGCCCAGCCCTGGGCTCCCCCAGCCCTGCCGGTGCCCCTCACTCCCGACCCGCAGGCCCTGCTAGCCCAGCCCTGGGCTCCCCCCAGCCCTGCCGGTGCCCCTCACTCCTGACCCGCAGGCCCTGCTAGCCCAGCCCTGGGCTCCCCCCAGCTCTGCCGGTGCCCCTCACTCCTGACCCGCAGGCCCTGCTAGCCCAGCCCTGGGCTCCCCCCAGCCCTGCCGGTGCCCCTCACTCCCGACCCGCAGGCCCTGCTAGCCCAGCCCTGGGCTCCCCCCAGCCCTGCCGGTGCCCCTCACTCCCGACTGGCAGCCCCTGCTAGCCCAGCCCTGGGCTCCCCCCAGCCCTGCCGGTGCCCCTCACTCCCGACCCGCAGGCCCCTGCTAGCCCAGCCCTGGGCTCCCCCCAGCTCTGCCGGTGCCCCTCACTCCCAACCCGCAGGCCCTGCTAGCCCAGCCCTGGGCTCCCCCAGCCCTGCCGGTGCCCCTCACTCCCGACCCGCAGGCCCCTGCTAGCCCAGCCCTGGGCTCCCCCCAGCTCTGCCGGTGCCCCTCACTCCCAACCCGCAGGCCCTGCTAGCCCAGCCCTGGGCTCCCCCAGCCCTGCCGGTGCCCCTCACTCCCGACTGGCAGCCCGCTGCCAGCCCAGCCCTGGGCTCCCCCCAGCCCTGCCGGTGCCCCTCACTCCCGACTGGCAGCCCCTGCTAGCCTAGCCCTGGGCTCCCCCCAGCTCTGCCGGTGCCCCCCACTCCCAACCCGCAGTCTCTCTCCCCAGGCTGTTAGCCCCAGATTTGCCTCTTCTCACACTTGTGTCTCTATGGACACATACATTACCCCCCCCCGCCACTCACAGCTGCCCCCTGCTGGAGGGTGAGGCCAGCTGGGGGCGGCTCCTGCACCGGGCCCAGGGACTGTTCCCCAGAGCAGAAATCGTCCCCCCCCAGGTCAGCCCCTGCCACCTCCCCAAGATCCCAAATCTCCCTTCCCCACTGCCCCTGGGACCCACCAGCCCTCCCCCCCCGGCCTCTCTCCCCCATCTCCTCTTCCCCCAGCCAAGACCCTGAGCTCCCCTCCCCCACTGCAACCCCCCCATCTGGTCCCAAATATCTCAGGCCTGCCTGATACACAGTGCCCCCAACACACCCAGCTCCCTGCTGTCCCCCAGTCCTTCCCACTAACCCCCCAACAACCTCTTACCCCCCAACCCCTCCCCAAAACCTCCCTAGCCACCCTCAACAGCTGCCCCTCCCCCACCCACTGATCGGGGGGGCGGGATTCCCGCCCCCCTGCCTGCTCTGTTCCCTGGCACCACGGGGTTGGTTGGGGGGGTCCCTGGGACTGGGGGGGCATCTCTCATCTCAGCCAGATCCCTGGTGAAGGGGGTCTCAGAGGCGCTTGCCGGGGGGCGGGGAGTCAGGTTGTGACTGCAGCAGTCGGGGGGGGCTACTGTTTAACTAATGGGAGAGGAATGGGGGGCGTGGGGCCCGTTGCCCAGCAGTGGGAGGGGGAAGCCCGACTGTTTGGGGGGGGCAGAGACAGGCCCACTGCAGCATCGCCCCCCCACACACCATGTTTCCATTTTCTGTCCCAACCCCATTTTCATGAGCTCCAGTTGCCGTGGAAACAGCTGCTGAGTAGCACATTGGTTTCTCCCTGGCGACTGCTGCATCCCCCCTGCCCCCTCACCCCAACCTGCCCCCCCCATCCTCCCCTGTGTACCCATCCCCCAGGTACCCCCAACCCCCCATCCTCCCCTGTGTACCCCTCCCCCAGGTATCCCCAACCCCAATCCTCCCGTGTACCCCTCCCCCAGGTACCCCCGACCTGACCCCCCCACCCATCCTCCCCGTGTGCCCCTCCCCTAGGTACCCCCGATCTGCCCCACACACACCTGCCAATCCATTGGATCCGAGACAGAAAATCTGCCCCCCCGACCTGAGGATGCACTTCCACTCAGCCCAGCCCCCAGGCTCCCAGACACATGGACTCCCCCACCCCCAATCCAGCCTCTGAGACACGGTCCCCCCACCAGAAGGCCTAAGAACCCCCAGCTGCCCTTCCAGTCCCCCATCCCCCAGAACTGACTCAATTCCACCATCACCACCCTGACAGACCCCCCCTCAGATGTCTCAGTGTTCCCCCAGCTCGCCTCCCCTACAGGTCACCCCCCCAACAATAGGTCAGTCCTCCTCTCCACCAACATGGCACCCCTCAGCTCATGGGCCGTACCCCCAGTCTCCCCCATGTCCCAGCACCCCTCAGCTCATGGGCCGTACCCCCAGTCTCCCCCATGTCCCAGCACCCCTCAGCTCATGGGCCATACCCCCAGTCTCCCCCATGTCCCAGCACCCCTCAGCTCATGGGCCATACCCCCAGTCCCACCCCATGTCCCAGCACCCCTCAGCTCATGGGCTGTACCCACAGTCCCTCCGCCATGTCCCAACACCCCTCAGCTCATGGGCTGTACCCCCAGTCTCCCCCATGTCCCAACACCCCTCAGCTCATGGGCCATACCCCCAGTCTCCCCCATGTCCCAGCACCCCTCAGCTCATGGGCTGTACCCGCAGTCCCTCCGCCATGTCCCAGCACCCCTCAGCTCATGGGCTGTACCCGCAGTCCCTCCGCCATGTCCCAGCACCCCTCAGCTCATGGATTGTACCCCCAATCCCCCATACACAACCGATCACACCCCCCCAGCTGGCCCTGATCCCTCCCCAATGGGTCACACACACCCCTGGCATCCCACCACTCCCCCACCCCAACCCTACAGGACAATCCCACCCCCGGCCACACACCCAGCTTCCATCCTCAGTGGGTCCCCTCGCAGCATCCCCCATCTCTCCACCATGGATCACTCCCCCACTACAGGCCAGACCCCTCCCCGCCAGCAGGCTCAGCACCCCTGGACGGATCACACTCCCCGAGCATGTGTCCACAAGCCCTGATCTCCCCCCCACCCCGCAACCTGAACATCCTGCCACCCCCCACACACATCCAGTTCCCCGCTGCTGCACCAATGAGAAGCAAGACCAGGCTGCCCCCTTCTGGAAGCCCAGGGACCTGGGGCAAGAGGGGCCACAGCTCACGGGGGGGGGGGAGCGGGGGGGCGGGGTGCTGAGGCAGCAGGAAGGAGGAAGCAACTGGCAGGCTGGGGGGGGGGGATGCTGAGGGTTGTGCGGGGGGGTGTTGGGCCAGCAGGGGGTGCAACACAGAGATAGTCGACTGGGAGGGGGCGAGGAGCAGCCTGGGGATGCTGGGGGCTGGGGGGGACAGGGGCCTGGTGGGAAGTCCGGGGATGCGGGGGGCGGGAGGGGGGTTAGGGATGCAGGTGCGGGAGCCCGGGGATGCAGGTGGAGGGGTGGGGGGCAGGGATGCAGGAGGCGGGGGGCAAGTGGGAGCCCTGGGGGTGCAGGGGGCGGGGAGGGGAGAAGAGGGGGGTGCAGGCGGGGGCCCCGGGGGTGCACGGGGAGGGGGCTGCCGGTCTCCGCTCCAGGCGCAGGAGCCGGGCACTCACCGGGGCGGCGGGGGGAGCATCCCCCTCCCCTGGGTCCTGCGTTGGGGGTCCCCGGCCCCGGCCGCTCAGTGGGCGCTCGCCATGGGCCCGGGGGCGGGGGGCGCGGAGCGAAGGTGGCGGAGCAGCTCCCCGGCCCCGCCGCGCAGCGCTGGATGCGGCAGAGTCTGGCAGGGCCGCGGGGACGGGAGGGGAATGTTAATGGGGGGGGAGGAGAGCGAGAGAGACCGAGGAGGAGCGGGGGGGGAGAGATCGAGGAGGGGAAGAGGGGGAGGAGAGAGCGAGAGAAGGAGAGAGACCGAGGGGGGGGGGAGAGACCGAGGGGGGGAGTGGGGGAGAGAGAGACGCGGGGGGGGAGAGAGAGAGACGAGGGGGGGAGAGAGACCGAGGGGAGGGAGAGGGAGAGAGAGGGAAGGAGAGAGACGGGGGGGGGAAGAGAGACAAGGAGGGGGGGAGAGATGGGGCGGGGGGGAGGAGTGAGAACAAGGGAGAGAGACGGGGAATGAGAGGGAACCGGGAAGGGGGGAGAGAGAGAGGGAAGGAGAGAGACTGAGGGGGGGAGAGACCGAGGAGGGGGGGAGAGGGGGGGAGAGAGAGGGGGGAATGAGAGGGAACCAGGAAGGGAGGAGAGAGAGAGAGAAGGAGAGAGACCGAGGGGGGGAGAGACCGAGGGGGGGGGAGAGAGACCGAGGGGAGGGAGAGGGAGAGAGAGGGAAGGAGAGAGACCGAGGGGGGGAGAGATGGGGCGGGGAGAGCTGGGGGGAAGGAGTGAGAACAAGGGAGAGAGAGGGGGAATGAGAGGGAACCGGGGAGGGGGGGAGAGAGGGGGAGAGAGAGACCGGGGGGGGGGGAGAGAGACCGAGGAGGGGTGGGGGAAGCGAGACTGAGGGGAGGGAGAGGGAGAGAGAGGGAAGGAGAGAGACCGAGTTGGGGAGAGAGATGGGGTGGGGAGGGGGGAAGGAGTGAGAACAAGGGAGAGAGAGGAGGAATGAGAGGGGGGCAGAGAGAGAGGGAGGAATGAGAGGGAACCAGGGAGGGGGGCAGAGAGAGAGGGAAGGAGAGAGAGGGGGGAATGGAGAAGGAGAGGGGGGGCTAAGCACACAGAAGGTGGGGGGGGCGGAGAAAGGAGTTGAGCCTGCAGATCTGGGTCCCCCTCAAACCCTTCCACCCCAAAGGCCGTTAATGTCTGGTGGTGCTAGGAGAATGGGGGGAACCGGGCCTGTCAGACCCCTGGTTGCTGCCACCAGTAATCCCCCCCCAGCCCAGCGCCCTGTTCCCTGTTACCCAGAATCGCCTGGGGCCCTGCCCCAGTACCCCATTCCCTGTTACCCAGAATCCCCCAGGACCCAGTGCCACATTATCTGTTACCCAGAATCCCCTGGGGCACCCATTTTCTCTTACCCGGAATCCCCCAAATGACCTCCCCCATCCATGTGACCCCAGGCCAAGAGCCCCCCCTTCACGGAGAGGACAGGGCTGCTCCGGATTTACACTGAGTCCCTGTTGCAGCCCCAGGCAGAGCTGCAAAGAGCAGCCACGCGGCGCAAGGTGTGAGCTGGAGCTGTTGTTGACGCAGAGCATAAATTAGCAGGGCCAGGTCCCGTGGTCAGGCCCAGTCCAGGGGCAGAGTCAAGCACAAGAGGGCAGCTGGCTCTGGGGGGGGGCACAATACAGCATGAAGCCCTGGCACCGTGGGAGGAACGCCTGGGACCACCATAAACCGCAATAAACGAACAATGCAGGATTCAACAGGGGGCACTCTCCCCTCGAAGTCACTGCTGACCCCAATGCCCCGGTGTGGCACTAGGGGTGCTGTGCTGCAGGAAGGGGGGGGTTGCTCCAGGTGTAGGGGCTGCTGTGCTGTTGCTGTAGGAAGGGAGGTGGGGGGCTCAGTCTCCAGTGCGGAACTCGGCCTGTCAGACCCTGGTTGGTGGCACCAATAAATCCCCCAGAACCCAACGCCCCAGTCATCAAGAAAGATGTGGAGAAATTGGAGAGGGTCCAGAGAAGAGCAACAAGAATGATTAAAGGTCTTGAGAACATGACCTATGAGGAAGGCTGAAGGAATTGGGTTTGTTTAGTTTGGAAAAGAGAAGACTGAGAGGGGACCTGATAGCAGTTTTCAGGTATCTAAAAGGGTGTCATCAGGAGGAGGGAGAAAACTTGTTCACCTTAGCCTCCAATGATAGAACAAGAAGCAATGGGCTTAAACTGCAGCAAGGGAGATTTAGGTTGGACATTAGGAAAAAGTTCCTAACTGTCAGGGTAGTTAAACACTGGAATAGATTGCCCAGGGAGGTTGTGGAATCTCCATCGCTGGAGATATTTAAGAGCAGGTTAGATAAATGTCTATCAGGGATGGTCTAGACAGTATTTGGTCCTGCCATGAGGGCAGGGGACTGGACTCGATGACCTCTCGAGGTCCCTTCCAGTCCTAGAGTCTATGAGTCTATGAGTCCCTGTTACCCAGAAACCCCTGGGGCCCACCCCATGCCTTCTTACCCAGAATACCCCAGGGCCCAGCCTGTGCCAGTGCCCCGTTCCCTGTTACCCAGAATCCCCAGGGTCCCAGCCTGTGCCAGTGCCCCGTTCCCTGTTACCCAGAATCCCCAGGGTCCCAGCCTGTGCCAGCGCCCCGTTCCCTGTTACCCAGATTCCCCAGGGTCCCCAGTCTGTGCCAGCGCCCCGTTCCCTGTTACCCAGAATCCCCAGGGTCCCCAGCCTGTGCCAGCGCCCCATTCCCTGTTACCCAGAATCCCCCAGGGCCCCAGCCTGTGCCAGTGCCCAATTCCCTGTTACCCAGAATCCCCAGGGTCCCCAGCCTGCCCCAGCGCCCCGTTCCCTGTTACCCAGAATCCCCAGGGTCCCCAGTCTGTGCCAGCGCCCCGTTCCCTGTTACCCAGAATCCCCAGGGTCCCCAGCCTGTGCCAGCGCCCCATTCCCTGTTACCCAGAATCCCCAGGGTCCCCAGCCTGTGCCAGCGCCCCGTTCCCTGTTACCCAGAATCCCCAGGGCCCCAGCCTGTGCCAGCGCCCCGTTCCCTGTTACCCAGAATCCCCCAGGGCCCCAGACTGTGCCAGCGCCCCGTTCCCTGTTACCCAGAATCCCCCAGGGTCCCAGCCTGTGCCAGCGCCCCGTTCCCTGTTACCCAGAATCCCCCAGGGTCCCAGCCTGTGCCAGCGCCCCGTTCCCTGTTACCCAGAATCCCCCAGGGCCCCAGCCTGTGCCAGTGCCCCGTTCCCTGTTACCCAGAATCCCCCAAGGCCCCAGCCTGTGCCAGGGCCCCGTTCCCTGTTACCCAGAATCCCCCAAGGCCCCAGCCTGTGCCAGCGCCCCGTTCCCTGTTACCCAGAATCCCCCAGGGCCCCAGCCTGTGCCAGCGCCCCGTTCCCTGTTACCCAGAATCCCCCAGGGCCCCAGCCTGTGCCAGCGCCCCGTTCCCTGTTACCCAGAATCCCTCAGGGTCCCAGCCTGTGCCAGCGCCCCGTTCCCTGTTACCCAGAATCCCCCAGGGCCCCAGCCTGTGCCAGCGCCCCGTTCCCTGTTACCCAGAATCCCCCAGGGTCCCAGCCTGCCCCAGCGCCCCGTTCCCTGTTACCCAGAATCTCCAGGGTCCCAGCCTGTTCCAGCGCCCCGTTCCCTGTTACCCAGAATCCCCCAAGGCCCCAGCCTGTGCCAGCGCCCCGTTCCCTGTTACCCAGAATCCCCCAGGGTCCCAGCCTGCCCCAGCGCCCCGTTCCCTGTTACCCAGAATCTCCAGGGTCCCAGCCTGTGCCAGCGCCCCGTTCCCTGTTACCCAGAATCCCCCAGGGCCCCAGCCTGTGCCAGCGCCCCGTTCCCTGTTACCCAGAATCCCCCAGGGTCCCAGCCTGTGCCAGCGCCCCGTTCCCTGTTACCCAGAATCCATAGGGTTCCCAGCCTGCCCCAGCGCCCCATTCCCTGTTACCCAGAATCCCCAGGGGCCCCAGCCTGTGTTAGCGCCCCGTTCCCTGTTACCCAGAATTCCCCAGGACCCCAGTCTGTGCCAGCGCTCCGTTCCCTGTTACCCAGAATACCCAGGGTCCCAGACTGCCCCAGTGCCCCGTTCCCTGTTACCCAGAATCCCCAGGGTTCCCAGCATGCCCCAGCGCCCCATTCCCTGTTACCCAGAATCCCCAGGGTCCCAGCCTGTGCCAGCGCCCCGTTCCCTGTTACCCAGAATCCCCAGGGTCAGCCTGTGCCAGCGCCCCTTTCCCTGTTACCCAGAACCCCCTGGGTGCCAGCCTGTGCCAGCGCCCCGTGCCCTGTTACCCAGAATCCCCTGGGTCCCAGCCTGTGCCAGCGCCCCGTTCCCTGTTACCCAGAATCCCCAGGGTCCCAGCCTGTGCCAGCGCCCCGTTCCCTGTTACCCAGAATCCCCAGGGTCCCAGCCTGTGCCAGCGCCCCGTTCCCTGTTACCCAGAATCCCCCAGGGCCCCAGCCTGTGCCAGCGCCCCGTTCCCTGTTACCCAGAATTCCCAGGGTCCCAGCCTGCCCCAGCGCCCCGTTCCCTGTCACCCAGAATCCCCAGGGTCCCAGCCTGTGCCAGCGCCCCGTTCCCTGTTACCCAGAATCCCCCAGGGCCCCAGCCTGTTCCAGTGCCCCGTTCCCTGTTACCCAGAATCCCCAGGGTCCCAGCCTGTGCCAGCGCCCCGTTCCCTGTTACCCAGAATCCCCAGGGTCCCAGCCTGTGCCAGCGCCCCGTTCCCTGTTACCCAGAATCCCCCAGGGCCCCAGCCTGTTCCAGTGCCCCGTTCCCTGTTACCCAGAATCCCCAGGGTCCCAGCCTGTGCCAGCGCCCCGTTCCCTGTTACCCAGAATCCCCAGGGCCCCAGCCTGTGCCAGTGCCCCGTTCCCTGTTACCCAGAATCCCCAGGGTCCCCAGCCTGTTCCAGTGCCCCGTTCCCTGTTACCCAGAATCCCCCAGGGTCCCAGCCTGTGCCAGCGCCCCGTTCCCTGTTACCCAGAATCCCCAGGGCACCAGCCTGTGCCAGCGCCCCGTTCCCTGTTACCCAGAATCCCCCAGGGCCCCAGCCTGTGCCAGCGCCCCGTTCCCTGTTACCCAGAATCCCCCAGGACCCCAGCCTGTGCCAGTGCCCCGTTCCCTGTTACCCAGAATCCCCCAGGGCCCCAGCCTGTGCCAGCGCCCCGTTCCCTGTTACCCAGAATCCCCCAGGGCCCCAGCCTGTGCCAGCGCCCCGTTCCCTGTTACCCAGAATCCCCCAGGGCCCCAGACTGCGCCAGCGCCCCGTTCCCTGTTACCCAGAATCCCCCAGGGCCCCAGCCTGCCCCAGCGCCCTGTTCCCTGTTACCCAGAATCCCCCAGGGCCCCAGCCTGTGCCAGCGCCCCGTTCCCTGTTACCCAGAATCCCCAGGGTCCCAGCCTGTGCCAGCGCCCCGTTCCCTGTTACCCAGAATCCCCAGGGCCCCAGCCTGTGCCAGCGCCCCGTTCCCTGTTACCCAGAATCCCCCAGGGTCCCAGCCTGCCCCAGCGCCCTGTTCCCTGTTACCCAGAATCCCCCAGGGTCCCAGCCTGTGCCAGCGCCCCGTTCCCTGTTACCCAGAATCCCCCAGGGTCCCCAGCCTGCGCCAGCGCCCCGTTCCCTGTTACCCAGAATCCCCCAGGGTCCCAGCCCGTCCCAGCGCCCTGTTCCCTGTTACCCAGAATCCCCCAGGGTCCCCAGCCTGCCCCAGCGCCCCGTTCCCTGTTACCCAGAATTCCCAGGGTCCCAGCCTGCCCCAGCGCCCCGTTCCCTGTTACCCAGAATCCCCTGGGTCCCAGCCTGTGCCAGCGCCTCGTTCCCTGTTACCCAGAATCCCCCAGGGTCCCCAGCCTGCCCCAGCGCCCCGTTCCCTGTTACCCAGAATCCCCAGGGTCCCAGCCTGTGCCAGCGCCCCGTTCTCTGTTACCCAGAATCCCCAGGGTCCCCAGCCTGCCCCAGCGCCCCGTTCCCTGTTACCCAGAATCCCCCAGGGTCCCAGCCTGTGCCAGCGCCCCGTTCCGTTACCCAGAATCCCCCAAGGCCCCAGTCTGTGCCAGCGCCCTGTTCCCTGTTACCCAGAATCCCCAGGATCCCAGTCTGTGCCAGCGCCCCGTTCTCTGTTACCCAGAATACCCAGGGTCCCAGCCTGTCCCAGCGCCCCAATCCCTGTTACCCAGAATCCCCCAGGGTCCCAGCCTGCCCCAGCGCCCCGTTCCCTGTTACCCAGAATCCCCAGGGTTCCCAGCCTGCCCCAGCGCCCCATTCCCTGTTACCCAGAATCCCCAGGGCCCCAGCCTGTGTCAGTGCCCCGTTCCCTGTTACCCAGATTCCCCCAAGGCCCCAGCCTGTGCCAGCGCCCCGTTCCCTGTTACCCAGAATCCCCCAGCACTTTTCCCAAAAGCCAAGAACAAAGTCCTGGCCAAACTCTGTCTAGTGAGAACAGGGCTGACCCAATACACGCACATCACAATTGTGTGGATGGGTAAGAGGGTGCCTCTGGTGGGAGGGGAGGGGGCTGCTTCCCACTGGGTAGAGGGGGCCGTGCACACTCCCTGCTGTGTAGCTGTGCTCTGGCTGTGTGTGTGGAGTGGTGTCTAGGGCTGTGTTGTGTATCCATTCATGCACGTGTGTTAGGAGGGGGTCGCAAACTTCATCGAACCACGACTCCCATCTGACCACAACTTTGCTGCATGTCTCCATATGGGGGGAGGGAGAGGGGGGCAAAGCCCGAGCCCCTCAGCACCAGGTCAGGGAGCAGCACAGGCCTCAGCCCTGGGCCCCAGCACATCTAATGGTGGCCCTGGTGACACCATGAAAATGAGGTCGTGACCCACTTTGGGGTCCTGACCCACAGTTTGAGAGCCGCTGAGATAGCGTGTGGCTGCACGCGTGTGTGTGTGTATACACACATGCTCTGTTCTCTGCACACTGCTCTGGGTGGGCCAAGGGGAGCTGGTGGGTGGGTGTTTGTGGGTGTGCTGTGTGTCTGTGAGCGTGTGCACTGGCACAGGACTGGGGAGGTGTGCGGGGGGGGGGACTCTGTTACTCTCAGCCCCTTCCCCCCGCCCTCATGCCTCTGTCCCCTCCTCCATTACTCCCAGGCCCCATAACCTTCCACCTCCCACCCTGTCCCCTGCACCTATTTACCCTTTGCCCCCCATCCACCCCCGCTCTGAGCTCAGACACCCCGTTCCTGGGGCCCTACAACCCCCTGCCAGTGGGTCGAATTCGGTGCCAGCCCAGCCGAGGGCACCCTGGCCCCGGGACGCGATCACACCGTGCCCCCCAGCCCCCCAAGGGGCCGGGCCCCTGGGTTAGGGTCTGCGCCCAGGGCAGCCGCCCCATGGCTGAGGAAGCAGCGACACCTGGTGGGCAAAACGCTCCTCTGCAGCCACCACCAGGATCCGGCGTGCAGTGAGTGAACAGTGGCGCAGTGTCATAAGCCCTCACTTCCCCCAGGGGGCGCCAGGGGGCACTGCAAGGAAATGGGGCAGGGCCTCCCGGGGGGGGGGCTGGCCCCCAGTGCTACACTGCGACGCTAGGGGGCACTGTGCTGCACTCCCTTCCCAGAGCTGGGGATAGAACCCAGGCGTCCTGGCTCCCAGACCCCCCTGCTGTGCCCAATGCGCGCGCACGCACGCACGCACACACACGGGATCAGCGCCGTGGACTTTCACTGCACAAGGCCCCCAAGGCTCGGAGCCCCCTAACACCATCCAGCTAAAATTCATCCCCAAATACCCCTCTACCTACTCAGCCATCTATCCCCCTACACCCATCTAGCTTTTCCCTACACTCATCTATCCTCCTACACCTATCTACCCCTGTACACCCATCTAGCCATCTATCCCCCTACACCCATCTACCTGCGTACACCCATCTAGCCCCCTACACCTATCTATCCATTCCCTACACCCATCTATCCCCCTACACCTATCTACCCCTGTACACCCATCTAGCCATCCCTCTACACCCATCTACCCCTGTACACCCATCTAGCCATCTACCCCTGTACACCCATCTACCCCTGTACACCCATCTATCCCCCTACACCCATTTACCCCATACACCCATCTAGCCATCTATCCCTGTACACCCATCTAGCCATCTATCCCCCTACACCCATCTATCCATTCCCTACACCCATCTACACCCTACACTCATCTATTCCCTATTCCCATCTATCCCCATGCACCCATCTATGCATCTATTTCCCCATAAACCCATCTATCCTCCTACACTCACCCATCTATTCATCTATCCCTCTACATCCATCTATCCCCATACACCCCCGTAGATATCTATTTAGCCCTCTACACCCAACAATCCATCTATCCCCCTACACCCACTCATCTATCCATCTACCCCCATACACCCCTGTATCTATCTGTCTATTGCCAGAACCTGAGAAGGGGCGACAGGGGATGGATCACTTGATGATTCCCTGTTCTGTTCACTCCCTCTGGGGCACCCAGCACTGGCCACTGTCAGGAGACAGGACACTGGGCTAGATGGACCTTTCGGCCATTCTTAGGTTAGACAGGAGCAGAGCCCCACGCTGAGCAATACGTGGGGCGGGGGTGCATAGCCCTCGCCCCCTCCCCGCGCGGGGGTGGGAAGAGAAAGCAGCGCCCCTCACCCCGGCACTCAGAGAAGAAATGCCTGGCAGGGGCAGGCTGGAGTCCGTGGGTCTGCCCGGGAAGCCGAGGATTTGCCGGGGAAGGGGCGCGGGGCAGACAAGGGAAGCTCTCAGCCAGGGGCGGGTGGAACTGGGAACCCCCCACAAACACCCCCCCACCCCAACACACACACACACACACACACACACACACACACACACACACAGGGGTTACCGCTGTGCCTCGGGGGGGGGGAAGGCTCGCTCCAGAGAGTTGCATTGTGTGTGGGGAATACACGGAATAACCCCACACACACACACTTCGTGGGGGGTGTCCTCCCTTTCTCCTCCCCCCTCCGGCGCCTGGGCTTTCCCCAGGGCGCAAGCAGCCAGCTCTGGGGAGGAGCGTGGGTTCCTCTCCGGCCCCGCCGGAAGGGGGCGCCGGGTGAGTCCTAGCGGCGGGGGGACTGATGACGGGGGTGCGCAGGGCGCAGGCGCTGGTCTCCCCATATAAGCTATAAACGCTGGGCCAGAGGAGACGCGGGGGTCCATGGGGGTCCCCTACCCGGACAACTAGGGTGGGGACCTATGGGGCAGGTCTGGAGGGAGTCCCGCAGGAGGGGGGTGGTGCTGATCTCGCGGGGCAGGTCCTGAGTGTTGGGGCGGGGGGGAATCCCGGACGCTAGAGGGGTCGGGGGGACGCTAGGGGGAAGCTGCTGGGTCACTTTTGGCGAGCTGGGCTTTCTGGGTCTGCCCATCCGCCGTGTCAGACACAGCCCCCGCCGACCCCCCAAAAAACACTCGGGGTTGCACGAGGACATCGCTGGAGCGGTGGCAGGGGGCGCCCACGACCCGCCCACCGGATGCTTGGAGGGGGACGGCTAGGGGGGTCCCCTCCCTCCATGGATCAGTGCGGGGGAAGATTTGGTGGAGAGCGAGCCCTGGAGAGTCTCCCCCTTCCCCCCGCCGCTTGTCTGCGCGAGTTTTAGGGATGCCCACCCTGGTCTCATCTGAAAATAGCTCACCCCCTTGTGCGCCTTTCCTGCGCTCTGGCTGCGCACTATTTTCGGATGAGCCACCATCCCCCAGTGTTTGCGACGAAGGGGGTGTGTTTCCTGGATCTGTAGCCCGAGGCAAATTTTTTTGGCCCAAGGGCCACATCAGGGTTGTGAAACTGTATGGAGGGCCTGGTGGGGACGGCTGTGCCCCCCCAAACAGCCTGTCCCCTGCCCCCTATCCTCCCCCTCCTCCTTCCCACTCCCGACTGCCCCTCTCAGAACCCCCGACCCATCCAACCCTGCTGCTCCTTGTCCTCTGACTGCCCCTCCTGGGACCCCTGCCCCAATTGTCCCCTCCCGGGAGCTCCAACCCATCCAACCCCCTCCCCACTCCCCACCCCCTGACTGCCCTGACCCCTATCCACACCCCTGCCCCCTGACAGGCCCCCCAGGACCCCACCCAACTCCCCCCACTCCCTGCCCCCTTACCATGCCGCTCAGAGCAGCAGGAACTCGCAGCCCCACTGCCCAGAGCACTGACGGGGGTGGGGGGCAAGCTGAGGCTGCGGGGGGGACAGTGGGGGAGGGGCTGGGAGCTCAGGGGCAGGGCAGGACAGGACAGTCCCATGGGCCGTACTTTGCCCACCTCTGGTCCAGCCCCAGGATTCCAGACACATCAGGGCCACCCCCCAGCCACCCCCACCTCCACCCCCCAGCACCGAGACTGGCCTCACCTCATTGCGCTGCGCCGGAGGGCACTGGAGATGGTTCTGCACCCCCTGCAACCCTGCCGGTGCCCCTCACTCCTGACCCACAGCCCCTGCTAGCCCAGTCCCCCCAAGCCCTGCCGGTGCCCCTCACTCCTGATCCACAGCCCCTGCTAGCCCAGTCCCCCCAAGGCCTGCCGGTGCCCCTCACTCCTGATCCACAGCCCCTACTAGCCCAGCCCCCCCCAGCCCTGCCAGTGCCCCTCACTCCCGACCCACAGCCCCTGCCAGCCCAGCCCTGCTTCCCCACCCTCAGCTCTACCGGTGCCCCCCACTCCCGACCCGCAGCCCCTGCTAGCCCAGCACCCCCCAGCCCTGCCGGTGCCCCCCACTCCCGACCCGCAGCCCCTGCTAGCCCAGCCCCCCCCAGCCCTGCCGGTGCCCCTCACTCCCGACCCGCAGCCCCTGCCAGCCCAGCCCTGCTCCCCCACCCCCAGCTCTGCTGGTGCCCCTCACTCCCAACCCACAGCTACTGCCAGGCCAGCCCTGCCCCCGCCCCCCGGCCGGTGCCCCTCACTCCCGACCCACAGCCCCATGCTAGCCCAGCCACCCCCAGCCCTGCCGGTGCCCCTCACTCCCGACCCACAGCCCCTGCTCCTCCACCCCCAGCTCTGCCGGTGCCCATGCACCAGAGCTCCAGGCCACAAGACACGTGGGAGCCCAAAATAGCCCAACACCCGCCCCTCCCCCACCTCCTGCCTGGTGGGGCTGAGGCCCAGGCACTAAAAATACCCACCAGACCAGCAGTCCCCCCTGCCCCCACACACACACCAGGAATGGGGGGCACCAGCAGGGCTGGGGGGCAGGGCTGGGCGAGCAGGGACTGCGGGTCGGGAGTGAGGGGCACCGGCAAGGCTGGCCAGTAAAGCAGGCCCGCGGTGCTGAGGTCAGGCTGGGGGGCACAGCTCCCACCAAGCCCCACACAGTCATCATCCTGGCTGGATCCGAGTCCCTGATTCTGGGGATGTACATATTCAAGGGGGGGTGCCCCGTGCAAGGCTGCGGAGCATGGGGGGGCACTAGGCCAAGGCCTGGTACATAGACTCGTGGGGCAGGAAAGGATGTGGGGGGTCACTGGGTGGGGTCCGCCCCAGGCCCCCCTCTGTGCGGAAGCAGGACCAAGCAAACCTGGCCCAGCCCTGACAAGGGTGTGTCCGACCTGGCCGGGGACCCCAGAGCTCCCCCTCCCTTAGCATTCGCTATGAGGAAAACTTGCCGCCCAAACCTGCCCCGCTGCAGATCGCGGCCGTGGCGTCTCATCCTGCCGTCAGTGGGCACCGAGACCCGCCGGTCACCAGTCCCCGCAGAGAACCTGCGACAGATCCGGAGACCGGATCCAGATCTGGAGCCCTCCCCCTTTGTCCTCTCCCAAGGCTCAGCTAGAAGATTTGCTCCCGCAGCCGCGTTACACCGCCAGGAGGGAGCTCGCCCATCGCCATAATCAAACCAGCTCTGTGCCCCCGAGTGCTTATGCTGGAAAACGTATGTCGCTCGGGGTGGGGTGTTTTCTCTTCACACCTCAGCGACAGAAGTTTTGCCAAGATAAGTGCGAGTGTCGGCACGGGGCTGGGCGAGACCGTGGTCCCCTCCAGTCCTACACCCGCTTGGGGGGGGTCCCCCCTTGCCTCGGGGCTCTTCTCTGGACTCCCAAGACCTAGTGCCCCGAACCGGACATGCTCCTCGAGCCAAGCAGGACAAGGAGCTCCCGTGTTTTGCAGCCACACGCCGGGTACGACAGCCCAGCTTCTTGGCACCACGGTGACTCACTTCCAGCTGTGATTCGCCCGGACTCCGGGGTCCCGGTTCTGCCGCCCAGCTCCCTCACCAGGCCTCCATTTGCAGGTGGGCACCGGATGCCTCCTTCCTTCCCCGTGGCGTTTGGCTGGATCGTGTCGATTTCACGCCTAGAGCTCCAGGATCCTTTCGAGAGCTCGGCCCAGACGCCAGAGTGTTTCTGGTCCCGGTGCTGCTAACCCCACGGCCGCGCCAGGGCCAGCTGGGTGAAACGGGGGGTCTCCTCTCCACACAGGAGTCCCCCGCTTCCCCAGAGGGGTCATCATCTAACAGGGACAGAGCTGTGTGCTCCCGGCCTAGGGGATCCCCACCCAATGCACAGCCTCAGATGGAGCAGGACCAGTCCCCCAGCCGCCAGCACCCCCGTCTGGTGAGGGTGGGGGTGAATCCTCCGCCCGGTAACCCACTGGCAGTGCAAAGTCTCCCCCCCCCCCGCCCCCTCCCGGCACAGAACTGTCCCAGGGAAAGATGGAGCAACTCTGCCCCAGGTGGTGAACCGCACCCAATGAAAGGGCCCTGCCATGAACCAGACACTTCTCCTTCAAACCGCCCCCCCCAACAAATGAGTGTTAATTAAAGAATGCCCTCCCCCCGAGCCAGCATAGAACCCAGGAGTCCTGGCTCCCAGCTCCCCTGCTCTAACCCACCAGCCCCCACTCCCCTCCCAGAGCCGGGGAAAGAACCCAGGAGTCCTGGCTCCCAGCCCTGCCCCCAGCTCTAACCACTAGACCCCACCCCCCTCCCAGAGCTGGGGAGAGAACCCAGGAGTCCTGGCTTCCAGCTCCGCCCCCCGCTCTTTGCACGCCAGGGTGGGTGCGGCAGCAGGGGGCAGTGTCTTGCTGGGGGGGGGGGGCAGGGAGGGGGGTCCAGGACACACCAGGCCCAGCCATCACCTCTCACCAGGTTTATTGTTAAGGTCACATTAGCAGCAGCTCTGAGTTCCTGGGAGGCTATTGCAGAATGTTATGGACAGAGCCCTGCCCGCCCCCCGCCTGGGACGCTGGGTGCCCTGGCCTAGGGCTGGGGAGCTGGGGGGGTCTATGGCTTTTCCAGGGCGGTTTCCACTTGGTCAGGTGGGCCGGGGGGGTGGGGGGGTTGGGTTTTCTGTTTGTTTTCCCACACGCACACAGGCCGGGTCATCGGGGGACGGATGGACAGAGAAACACAGACGGACAAAGGTACAGACATGCAGGGGGAGGGGGACAGACCTGGACTGGGTGTCTGGGTTCTCCGAGACGGATTCCCCACACCACCGTCCCTACACTCTCGGGGGGGGGGGGGCATCCAGATGCCTGGGTTCTCCGAGACGGATTCCCCACACCACCATCCCTACACTCTCGGGGGGGGGGGGGCATCCAGATGCCTGGGTTCTCCGAGACGGATTCCCCCACACCACCGTCCCTACACTCTCGGGGGGGGGGCACCCAGATGCCTGGGTTCTCCGAGACGGATTCCCCACACCACCATCCCTACACTCTCGGGGGGGGGGGGGGGGCATCCAGATGCCTGGGTTCTCCGAGACGGATTCCCCCACACCACCGTCCCTACACTCTCGGGGGGGGGGGCATCCAGATGCCTGGGTTCTCCGAGACGGATTCCCCCACACCACCGTCCCTACACTCTCGGGGGGGGGGGGGCAATCCAGATGCCTGGGTTCTCCGAGACGGATTCCCCCACACCACCGTCCCTACACTCTCGGGGGGGGGGGCAATCCAGATGCCTGGGTTCTCCTCCCCCTCCACACCCACCCACCACGGCCAGCGGGGAATAGAGGGCAGACATGTTCATGCAAACCACCGAGAAACAAGTTGTGGGGGAGAGACACATTCCTGCCCCCCCAAGTCCAGAGCAAGCATGAAGTCCCGGGGGGGGGGGACTGACCCCCATTTCAGTCGGGAAGCCAGGTGCTTTGGGGGTCACTGCAGACAGTCCTGCCCCCCCCAGATGAGTCAGTCTTTGGGGGGTGACGCAGCCACCACACAGTGCAGGGGTCTCCTCTCAGCACTGGGGGGGGGCAGCAGGAGCTGACGGTCGGTTGAGCGCGGGGGGGGGAACGAGGCAACAGGCCCTTCCTCTTCAGGATGAGAGGCAGCTCCCCGGACACCTGGGTTCACAGTGCGTGGGTGCGGCTAAAGCCAGGCGACAGGGCCCCCCAGGAGGGGCAGGGGGTGCAGCCCCCCCATCCCACAACATGCAGGTCACTGAGTAGAGGGGGGCCAGCCTGTGCCCTCCCCTGCAAACCAGCTCCAGGGAGGGAGGGGCGTTGGGAGACAGCTCAGTCCTGGCTTCTCCTATGGCTTAGAGAAAAGATGACCCCCCCCGCCACAGCCCCCCCCAAACACGCAGCTCCTGACAGCGCCTCCCCCTGGACACGGAGAAGAGAGCAGAGCCAGAGAGACCAGCCACGATCCTGGGGAGGGATGGAGAGAGAATCCACTCAGCTCTGCCGGTGCCCCTCACTCCCGACCCGCAGCCCCTCAGCTCTGCTGGTGCCCCTCACTCCCGACCCGCAGCCCCCCAGCTCTGCCAGTGCCCCTCACTCCCGACCCGCAGCCCCCTCAGCCCTGCCGGTGCCCCTCACTCCCGACCCGCAGCCCCCTCAGCCCTGCCGGTGCCCCTCACTCCCGACCCGCAGCCCCCCAGCTCTGCTGGTGCCCCTCACTCCCGACCCACAGCCCCCTCAGCCCTGCCGGTGCCTCTCACTCCTGACCTGCAGCCCCCCCAGCCCTGCCGGTGCCCCTCACTCCCGACCCGCAGCCCCCCAGTTCTGCCAGTGCCCCTCACTCCCGACCCGCGGCCCCCTCAGCTCTGCCGGTGCCCCTCACTCCCGACCCGCAGCCCCCCAGCTCTGCCGGTGCCCCTCACTCCCGACCCGCAGCCCCCCAGCTCTGCCGGTGCCCCTCACTCCCGACCCGCAGTCCCCCAGCTCTGCTGGTGCCCCTCACTCCCGACCCGCAGCCCCCCAGCTCTGCTGGTGCCCCTCACTCCCGACCCACAGCCCCCTCAGCCCTGCCGGTGCCTCTCACTCCTGACCTGCAGCCCCCCCAGCCCTGCCGGTGCCCCTCACTCCCGACCCGCAGCCTCCTCCTAGCCCGGCCCTGCCGGTGCCCCTCACTCCCGACCCGCAGCCCCCTGCTAGCCCGGCCCTGGGCTCCCCCCAGCCCTGCCGGTGCCCCTCACTCCTGACCTGCAGCCCCTGCCAGCCCAGCCCTGCCGGTGCCCCTCACTCCCGCCCCGCAGCCCCTGCCAGCCGAGCCCTGCCGGTGCCCCTCACTCCCGACCCGCAGCCCCCACTAGCCTGGATACTCACGGCCCCTGGGGGTCTGGGGGTGGCTAGTCCGATGGGACACTCTGCACTACAATGCTGGGCTTGTCGCGCTGGGTGCTCTTGGAGATGTAGCTGTTGAGGGTTTTCTCCTGGGGGGGGGCATTGGGGGTCAGAGATGGCACCAGCCCCTTCTCCCAAGCCCCCCTCCGAGCTCCACAATCCTCCTAGCATCCCTCCCTGACCCCTTCCCCATGGTACAGCCCTGCCCGTCCACCGCCCCTCTGCCCCATAGGTGACCCCTCCCCGACCCCAAAGCCTGCCCCCTCCCGTCACTCCCCCAGCCCATCTCCCCTGCACCCCCAGGGCCACCCCATCTGCCCCCAATGCCCCACAGCACAACCCACCTCTCCCCTGCCCCCTCCCCCACCCCATTACCTCCACCAACTGGTGCCAGTGCTCGATGGGTTTGCGGGGGTTGGCCAACATCTCGGCCCAGTGCTCCCGGCCCGGCCCCTCGGCGTCGCTCCCCACCCGGCACATCCCGATCACCTCGTTGTGCCCGATGCTGGGAGAGAGACCGACTGGTCAATGCTGGACCCCTCCCCTGCCATGGGGACCCAGAGCCGGAGAGAGAACCCAGGAGTCCTGGTTCCGAGAACCCCCTGCTCTAACCACTAGCCCCCACTCCCCTCCCAGAGCCAGAGGTGGAACCCAGGAGTCCTGGCTCCAGCCCCCCAGCGAGTGGCCGTGCTCCGGGCTCACCAGTCATAGTCCATGACGGTGATGGTGAGGCTGACGTGCTCGGCGCTCTCGTGCGGGATGTCGAAGACGAGGGCCTCGTTGTAGCTGGGGTTCAGGGTGTTCTTCTTGATGGACGTCTTGCGTTTCTTCAGCCGCCGCCCCTCGCACATGAGCGAGGCCTTGACGTAGGGGTCTGGGGCGGGGGGATCAGATATGGCCCAGATGGGGAGTGCCAGCAGTCCCCCTCCCCAGCCACCCCTTCGGTGCCTCCCCCAACCCAAAAGCAGCCCCATCTCCCACCTCCTGTAGCACCCACAGCCCCGCTACAGCACAGCCCTGCCCTCCCCCAGCCCCCTCACTCCCCCGAGTGCAGACCCCAGGCCCCTGACCTGAGAAGCCGGTCAGATCCATGGCTTTGAGGTTGGAGGCCCGGATGATGGTCACGGTCAGGCGGCCGGCGGTGGGCAGGTAACAGAGGGAGAAATTCACCTCCCCCAGGTCGGCCTTCTCCTGTTGGGGGGGGCGGGGCAGGTGAGTGACCCCAGGCGCCGGCAGCCGCTGCTTTCCCCAGCCTGAATATTTCATGGCGTTTTACCAGGCTGGAGCCACTTCCTGCCCATGAATATTAATGCCCGTCTGGCCTCGGGCACCAGCCCAGCCCGCGTGTTACAGGCCCTGGCGCCCGGCCACCACCGGCCCCCGGGAACGGGCCACGGAGCGAGAGGCAGAGAAATGACTGGCCAGATTTCCTGAGTCAGAGCTGATCCCAACGCGGTGCCCCTCACTCCCGACCCGTAGCCCCCAGGCTCCCCCAGCCCTGCCGGTGCCCCTCACTCCCGACCCGTAGCCCCCAGGCTCCCCCAGCCCTGCCGGTGCCCCTCACTCCCGATCCATAGCCCCCTGGCAGCCCAGCCCTGCCGGTGCCCCTCACTCCCGACTGCAGTCCCCTGCCAGCTTGGCCCCAGGCTCCCTCAGCCCTGCCAGTGCCCCTCACTTCTGACCTGCAGCCCCCTGCCAGCCCAGCCCCTACACCAGCCCTGCCGGTGCCCCTCATTCCTGACCTGCAGCCCCCTGCCAGCCTGGCCCCAGGCTCCCCCAGCCCTGCCGGTGCCCCTCACTCCTGACCTGCAGCCCCCTGCCAGCCCAGCCCCTACACCAGCCCTGCCGGTGCCCCTCACTCTCGACCTGCAGCCCCCTGCCAGCCTGGCCCTGCCAGTGCCCCTCACTCCCGACCTGCAGCCCCCTGCCAGCCTGGCCCTGCCAATGCCCCTCACTCCTGACCTGCAGCCCCCTGCCAGCCCGGCCCCTCCACCAGCCCTGCGGGTGCCCCTCATTCCTGACCTGCAGCCCCCTGCCAGCCTGGCCCCAGGCTCCCCCAGCCCTACCGGTGCCCCTCACTCCCGACCTGCAGCCCCCTGCCAGCCTGGCCCCAGGCTCCCCCAGCCCTGCCGGTGCCCCTCACTCCTGACCTGCAGCCCCCTGCCAGCCCAGCCCCTACACCAGCCCTGCGGGTGCCCCTCATTCCTGACCTGCAGCCCCCTGCCAGCCTGGCCCCAGGCTCCCCCAGCCCTACCGGTGCCCCTCACTCCCGACCTGCAGCCCCCTGCCAGCCTGGCCCCAGGCTCCCCCAGCCCTGCCGGTGCCCCTCACTCCTGACCTGCAGGCCCCTGCCAGCCCAGCCCCTACACCAGCCCTGCCGGTGCCCCTCACTCTCGACCTGCAGCCCCCTGCCAGCCTGGCCCTGCCAGTGCCCCTCACTCCCGACCTGCAGCCCCCTGCCAGCCCGGCCCCTCCACCAGCCCTGTGGGTGCCCCTCACTCCCCAGGGACTCAGTAGGGGGTGGTCTCCCCTCAGCTTCTGCACTGGCTCTGCCCCCCAGAGCGGCGCTAGGGGGCGCTGTGCTGCAGGGGTGGATGCTGCCCCATGGCCTCCGTGGCGGGTTGTAGGGCCGGAGCTGTAGGGAGCAGGACCAGGGACTGTCTGGGGCTGGTTCCCAGCTCACCCTGTTTGGATGCTGGGGCCGGAGCTAGAGCAGTGAGTGGATTTTCTGGTGGGGAGGGCGTGGGGGAGGGGGAGACAGTAGGGGTCGCAGCTCCTCACCACCACCACCCCAGGGACCAACACAGCGCCACGGGGGAGGGGCAGGGCGCGCACACACACCCCGACCTGCTCCTTACCCTCCCCCCCTTTCCCTCACCTGAAAATCAGCTGACTTCCAGCATCTCAAACCCCAAACAGCCTCCAATTGATGACAATTGGATTTGATACCGGAGAGCGAGCGCTTTATGGGACAATAATAAAGGCAGGGTGGGGGCAGGGCTGGGCTAAGAGGGGGCTGTGGGTCAGGAGTGAGGGGCACCAGCAGAGCAGGGGGGAGTCCAGGCCTGGGCTGGCAGGGGGCTGCGGGTTGGGAGTGAGGGGCACCAGCAGAGCAGGGGGGAGCCCAGGGCTGGGCTAGGAGGGGGCTGAGTGTCGGAAGTGAGGGGCACCGGCAGAGCTGGGGGGGGCAGGGTTGGGCTAGCAGGGGCTGCGGATTGGGAGTGAGGGGCACTGGCAGGGCTTGGGGGGCAGGGCTGTGCTAGGAGGGGGCAGCGGGTCGGGAGTGAGGGGCACCAGCAGAGCCGGGGGGGAGCCCAGGGCTGGGGTCAGAGGGGGCTGTGGGTCGGGAGTGAAGGGTACCGGCAGAGCAGGGGGGAGCCCTGGGCTGGGCTAGGAGGGAGCTGCGGGTCGGGAGTGAGGGGCACCAGCAGAGCCGGGGGGAGCCCTGGGCTGGGCTAGGAGGGGGCCGTGGGTCGGGAGTGTCGAGCAGCAGCCGCTCTGGGTGGGGGAGGGGCACGCACATACCTGGCTGCTCTAATTACCTGACAGTTTCATGAACAACAAATTCAGCTGAAATATTCAAACATACCCAGGCCGGAAATCCAGGCAGAATTGGGTTGAAGGCACCAGGAGCTGGGAGGAGGGGCAGGGGTGGGTGCTGTGGGGGAAGGGCAGGGTCCGGGGGAAGCTGGATGGAGGGTTGTTAGATACCACGGCCTTCGCCAAGCTGGGACCCCACCCCCCAACTCGAGGGAGCCTCCTACCCAAGATTGCATGTCTCCCGCCCTGGCCTGGGCCCCATCCCATCTCCCTGGGGTCTCACCACACTGGCCTCCAGGGGGTCCCTCCAGACTAGCCACCTTCTTCCAGTCCGGCAGCTCCAGCAGGATGGCTGGGTGTGCGGACGGGGGGCTGGGCTGGGCAGGGGTGTGGGCTTGGGTAGAGGAGCTGGACTGGGGAGATGGATCAAATCGAGTTGGTTTGAGCGTTGGATGTTGGGTATGAGTTGAAGTGGGTTGACACAGGGATGAGGTTGAGTTGGGTCAGTCTCCCCTATATCCCCCTTTCCCCAAGGGGTCTCACCCATCAAGGTGGCCTGCAAGATGCCCCTCCAGATGGGTTCTGCTGCCGCATCTGAAGCACGTTGAGGTTGGGAGTTGAGTTGAGTGCAGCTTAGAGTGCAACTGAATTGAGTTGGGTTGGGCTGAGTTAAGGTTGGGTTTGGGTTGAGAACTGGAGTTGAATTAAGAATTGAGTCTGGGCTGGATTGAGATGAGTTGGGGTTGAATTTGGATTGGGCTGATTTGAGGTTGGGTTGAACTGGGATGGGTTGGGTTTGGGTTGGGATAAGGTCCCGTTGGGACTGAATTTGGATTGGGCTGATTTGAGGTTGGGTTGAACTGGGATGGGTTGGGTTTGGGTTGGGATAAGGTCCCGTTGGGACTGAATTTGGATTGGGCTGATTTAAGGTTGAGTTGAACTGGGATGGGTTGGGTTTGGGTTGGGATAAGGTCCCGTTGGGACTGAATTTGGATTGGGCTGATTTAAGGTTGAGTTGAACTGGGATGGGTTGGGTTTGCATTGGGTTAAATTCGGGTTGGGGTGAAGAGCTGAGCTGAATTGAGATGGACAGGGGCTGAGATAACGATTGGATCAGCCTCCCGCCGCTCACCCTTCCCACAACCCCCCCGTGATCTCACTCACCGAGCTGCCCTCCAGGATATCCCTCCAGATGGGCACCTCCTCATCCCGCTCCGCCATCTCCAGCAAGTTGTCCAGCACCACCTGCCCGATGAGGTCGTGGCGGGAGAAGCGGTCGAAGTCGTAGACACTGAAGTGCAGCTTGCGTCCCGGCAGCTCGGCGAAGGGGACGTTGAAGTTGAAGGTCTCGTTGAAGACGGGGTTGAGCGTCTTGCGGTGCACCTTGGTCTGGAATTTCTTCTTGCGGTCGGGCAGCAAGTACATCTTGACGTAGGGGTCGGAGAAGCCGTTGGCGTCCTTGGCCGGCAGGTCCAGCGCCCGCAGGATCTTCACCACCAGCTGCTCGGAGGCGTAGGCGTAGCGCAGGGCGAAGCAGATGCGCCCGCAGGGAGGACCCTCCGCCTTACGGTGCTCCGCCTCGCCCGCCCGCTGCTTGTACAGCTCCGGCTTGATCTGACCGATGCTGGTGGCCTGCTCCGGCTTGTCCTCCCCACCGTGGCCGACCACCTCCGGGCTGGAGAGCTGCTGGGTCAAGGGGCGCGGCAGGGTGTTGTACCTGCGAGGGGTCAGGAGTTGGGAGGGGCGTACCGAGACATGGGGACCCCCCAACCCACCTGGAACAGGAGCTATGGCGCTGGGAGAGCGGGTATTTCCCCTGAATGCACTCCCTCAGGAGCCCCCACACCCCAGGGCTCCCCTTGTGAAACCCCAGCTACGCCACCGGCCCCCCGAGACAGAGCTCCCCTTCGGTTCCCCCTCCCATGCCAGGCCCTCTCCTGCTGCCCCCTAGTGGGAGACGAGAGCGGCGCCGGGCCTCACCTGGGGGTGGGCGCCAGGGTGGCCACCTGCTGGTGGGAGTGTGCATTGGGCATACCGCCGCCCTCCTTGGGGCCGACCTGCCCCTCCACCGGCAGGTCGGGCGAGGTCTGGCTCAGCTTGAGGGTGGCCTCGGGGTAGGAGTCCATGTCGAGGTAGGAGCGTTCGGGCATCTCGGGGCCCAGCTCGACCCGCTCCACCAGCAGGTCGCCGTAGGGTGAGTGGTGCAGGTGGCCGTGGAGGCCATGGTCCTTGCGCGGCGCCGGAGAGGCCCCCTTGTCCCGCCAGGGGATCCAGCAGAGCTTCCAAGAGACGAAGAGCGAGACGCCGAGCAGCACAATGCCGCAGAAGGTGACGATGACGGAGAGCAGGCTGACGGAGATGTCTGTGTGGGGCAGAAGCTGTGAGCGGCGGGAGGGGACATGGGAGAGGCAGGCTGGAGACCCCGTCCTCCCACTGGTACCCCAGACCCCTGGGCACAAACACAGAGCCGTGCCCCCACCCCTAGTATCCTACCACCATCACCTGGAACATAAACACGACTACATCCCCCTGTAATATCCCATCACGGCCTGGAACGCAGACACAACCACGTCCCCCTGTAATATCCCATCACAGCCCTGGATCATAGACACGACCACATCCCCTGTAATATCCCATCACCCCCTGAAACGTAGACATGACCACGTTCCCCTGTAATATCCCATCACCCCCTGGTACGTAGACACCACCACGTCCCCCTGTAATATCCCATCACCCCCTGAAACGTAGACACGACCACGTCCCCCTGTAATATCCCATCACCATGTGGAACATAGGCATGACCACGTCCCCTGCAATATACCATCACTGCCTGGAACATAGACATGACCACGTCCCCCTGTAATAACCCATCACCCCCTGGAACGTAGACACAACCATGTCCCCCTGTAATATCCCATCACCGCAAGGGAACGTAGACACGACCACGTCACCCTGTAATATCCAATCACCCCCTGGAACATAGACACGACCACGTCCCCCTGTAATATCCCATCACCCCCTTAAACGCAGACACAACCACGTCACCCTGTAATATCCCATCACCCCCTGGAACATAGACACGACCACGTCCCCCTGTAATATCCCATCACCCCCTGGAACGTAGACACGACCACGTCCCCCTGCAATATACCATCACCCCCTTAAACGCAGACACGACCACGTCCCCCTGTAATTACCCATCACCCCCTGGAACGTAGACACAACCATGTCCCCCTGTAATATGCCATCACCGCAAGGGAACGTAGACACACCACGTCACCCTGTAATATCCAGTCACCCCCTGGAACATAGACACGACCACGTCCCCCTGTAATATCCCATCACCCCCTGGAACGCAGACACGACCACGTCCCCCTGCAATATACCATCACCTCCTGGAAGGCAGACACGACCATGTCCCCCTGTAATATCCCATCACTGCGTGGAACATAGACACGACCACGTCCCCTGTAATATCTCATCACCCCCTGAAACGTAGACACGACCACGTCCCCCTGTAATATCCCATCACCATGTGGAACATAGGCATGACCACGTCCCCTGCAATATACCATCACTGCCTGGAACATAGACATGACCACATCCCCCTGTAATAACCCATCACCCCCTGGAACGTAGACACAACCATGTCCCCCTGTAATATCCCATCACCGCAAGGGAACGTAGACACGACCACGTCACCCTGTAATATCCCATCACCCCCTGGTACGTAGACACCACCACGTCCCCCTGTAATATCCCATCACCCCCTGAAACGTAGACACGACCACGTCCCCCTGTAATATCCCATCACCATGTGGAACATAGACATGACCACGTCCCCCTGCAATATACCATCACTGCCTGGAACGTAGACACAACCATGTCCCCCTGCAATATGCCATCACCTCCTGGAACGCAGACACAACCACGTCCCCCTGTATTATGCCATCACCGCCAGGAACGTAGACACACCATGTCACCCTGTAATATCCAATCACCCCCTGGAACGTAGACATGACCACGTCCCCCTGTAATATCCCTTCACGGCCTGGAACGTAGACACGACCACATCTCCTGTAATATCCAATCACCCCCTGGAACGTAGACACGACCACGTCCCCCTGTAATATCCCAACACCCCCTGTAACATAGACACAACCACGTCCCCCTATAATATCCCATCATGGCCTGGAACGTGGACACGACCACGTCCCCCTGTAATATCCCAACACCCCCTGTAACATAGACACAACCACGTCCACTGTAATATCCAATCACCTCCTGGAATGTAGACACGACCACATCCCCCTGTAATATCCCATCACCCCCTGGAACGTAGACACGACCACGTGCCCTGTAATATCCCATCACTCCCTGGAACGTAGACACGACCACGTCCCCTGTAATATCCCATCACCCCCTGGAACGTAGACACGACCACGTCCCCTGTAATATCCAATCACCCCCTGGAACGTAGACACGACCACATCCCCTGTAATATCCCATCACCCCCTGGAAGGTAGACATGACCACGTCCCCTGTAATATCCCATCACCCCCTGGAAAGTAGACACAACCACGTCCCCCTGTAATATCCCATCACCGCGTGGAACATAGACACGACCACGTCCCCTGTAATATCCCATCACCCCCTGGAACGTAGACACGACCACGTCCCCCTGTAATATCCCATCACCCCCTGGAACGTAGACACGACCACATCCCCTGTAATATCCCATCACCCCCTGGAACGTAGACACGACCACGTCCCCCTGTAATATCCCATCACCCCCTGGAACGTAGACACGACCACGTCCCCCTATAATATCCCATCATGGCCTGGAACATGGACACGACCACGTCCCCCTGTAATATCCCATCACCCCCTGTAACATAGACACAACCACGTCCCCTGTAATATCCAATCACCTCCTGGAATGTAGACACGACCACATCCCCCTGTAATATCCCATCACCCCCTGGAACGTAGACACGACCACGTCCCCTGTAATATCCCATCACCCCCTGGAAAGCAGACACAACCACTTCCCCCTATAATATCCCATCATGGCCTGGAACGTGGACACGACCACGTCCCCCTGTAATATCCCATCACCCCCTGTAACATAGACACAACCACGTCCCCTGTAATATCCAATCACCTCCTGGAATGTAGACACGACCACATCCCCCTGTAATATCCCATCACCCCCTGGAACGTAGACACGACCACGTCCCCTGTAATATCCCAACACCCCCTGGAACGTTGACACGACCACGTCCCCTGTAATATCCCATCACCCCCTGGAACGTAGACACGACCACATCCCCTGTAATATCCCATCACCCCCTGGAACGTAGACACGACCACATCCCCTGTAATATCCCATCACCCCCTGGAACATAGACACGACCACATCCCCCTGTAATACCCCATCACCCCCTGGAACGTAGACACGACCACGTCCCCTGTAATATCCCATCACCCCTGTAACATAGACATGACCACGTCCCTTGTAATATCCCATCACCCCCTGGAACGTAGACACGACCACGTCCCCCTGTAATATCCCATCACCCCCTAGAACGTAGACACGACCACGTCCCCTGTAATATCCCATCACCCCCTGGAACGTAGACACGACCACGTCCCCCTGTAATATCCCAACACCCCCTGGAACATTGACACGAATAGGACCCTGGCACCTTCCCAGCCGTCACCGAATGCAGACATAACCCCGCCCCCTGCAGCCTGCCCACGCCCCCGTGCCCTTACCCGAGTCGGTGGGCGGGGGATGCCCCCGGTTCCGCAGCAGGTCGGTGAACTCCAGGCATTTCTCGTGTTGCTCCAGCGCCCGCAGGGAGAAGCAGAGGTCTTTGAGCAGGGTGAGTGCACTGCGACACACGTCCTCCTCGTAGTCACCTGACATGGTGCCACACCATCTGGCCACCGCAGGGAGAGAGCCGGTGAGCTGCCCCCGGGCCGGCCCCGCCAGCCCAGCTGAGAGCCCCAGGCAGCACAGCCGGGGGGCGCACACCCGCCCCGCCTCACACACTCGCACAGGCACAAACACAGGCACCTTTGCACACCCACACCCACACAAACACATGTGCATTTGCACACTCACACCAACACATATGCTTGCACATGCACACCCATGCAAACGTGTGTATCTACATGCCCATACGCTCGCAAACACATGCATTTGCACACCCATGCACATATCATGTCTGTATTTGCACAAGTGTGCCCATGAATACATGTGCACACACATACTCGCACAAACATGTGGGTATTTGCACACCTAAATATGTGTATTTGCACGCCCTCACCCACACAAATCCAAGTGCATTTGCACATCCATGCCAGCACATCATGTGGGTTTGCACACCGTGAACATGTGTGCATTTGTGCGCACCCGCCCCCCCCCCACACACACACAAACACCTGCCCACAAGTTTCCACCCACAGGACCATCCAGTCTCACGTGCGCTGGCACTTGGTCGCCCTCCTATGGTCTGAAGCAGCTACGCCCACGTGCGAAGCCTTGTGCACTGCCACACACCAGCCGACTGGACATGCATTCACGCACAGACACATGGGCACACTCCCCCTGGCCCGCAGACCAGCACGTGCCCCCTCCCGCCCATCCTCCCCAACCCCCCCCCAGGCCGGGTCCCCTCCCCCCTCACCTGCTCAGCAGCCTCCGTCTCCTGCTGGCTCGGGGTGCAAGTGGGGTGGCTGGTCCTGGCAGAACCAGATGCAGGGCGTCGGCCCGGTGAGGGGCTGGGGGTCAGTACCAGTTCCGGGGAGTCTGCGCTAGACGGGGGCAGGCGCCCAGGTCTCCCATGCTGGACGCTGCCAAAGCCATGTGGGGTGGGGGACAGGCCCTCGAGGGTGCCCCCTCCAGGCGGCTCCAGGATCAGTGGTAGAGACCAGCCACCACCATGCTCCACGGGAGGGGGGGGGGGCCTCACAGGGCCTGGGGTGCAGGCGCCCAGCTGGGAAATCAGGGGCCAGGTGTTTCCATGGGGGTGGGGGGTGGCTCAGAGATTCTTCTCCTGGGGGCAGGGGGTCTTGGTTGGAGCCTTGGTATGGGGGTGGATTGCCCCAGATTCACAGGCACCTGTTGGGGAGGGGGGAGATCATTAGATGGAAGCATCTGCACCCCACCCCCCTCTCCAGACCCCAACCTTCCCACCCCCTCTTCCAGCCCCATGACTCCATCCTCCAGCCTGACCTCTCCTCTCTACCTATATCCCCTCTGGCCCATCCCACCCCTTTCTTCTCTGCTCGGCCCTGGAGACACTCCCCTCCCCAGAGCCCAAAGTCACGCAGGGTTGGAGAGACAGGAGCTGGGAGCCAGGACTCCTGGGTTCTCTCCCCGGCTCTGGAAGGGGAGTGGGGTCTAGTGGTTAGAGCAGGGGGGCTGGGAGCCAGGACTCCTGGGTTCTCCCCCCAGCTCTGGGAGGGGAGTGGGGTCTGGTGGTTAGAGCAGGGGAGCTGGGAGCCAGGACTCCTGGGTTCTCTCCCTGACTCTGGAAGGGGAGTGGGGGCTGGTGATTAGAGCAGGGGGCTGGGAGCCAGGACTCCTGGGTTCTCCCCCCGGCTCTTGGAGGGGAGTGGGGTCTAGTGGTTAGAGCAGGGTGGGGCTGGGAGCCAGGACTCCTGGGTTCTCCCCCCAGCTCTGGGAGGGGAGTGGGGTCTGGTGGTTAGAGCAGGGGAGCTGGGAGCCAGGACTCCTAGGCTCTCTCCTGCCTCCTGCTGTCAGGGGGACGGGCACTGGCTGTGTCTCCAGAGAGAGACGCCCCCCCTACAGGGTCACTCCCGCTGCCCCCCCACCCCCGCAGCAGCCTGGCCACCAACCAGCGCGGTGCCAGCGTAGGTGTCACAGCAGCAGCCACACTGGGCTCCGCTCAGGTTCTCGCCTGCCCTGAATACCAAGTACCAGGCCAGATTCCTCCCCGTCATCGCCCGCTCCAGCCAGCCCCCTCCCCGCCCAGCGCTCCCTGGTCCCCCCAGCCAGCCTGAGCCCTCCCTGGCGCAGAAGATGAGGGCAAGGCAGAGCTGGGGGGGCCCTGGGGGGCAGTGGAGCTTGGGTTAAGGACCATATGGGGGGTGTTGGGATCAATGGGGGGGGGGAGCCTGGCTGGCACAGAAGCACCAGGCCTGCTCGTGTCACCATCTTTTCCCCGTCCCTGCCCCAAGGCCAGGCCAGGCAGCTGCTCCTTGTCACATCGCGTCGGGGCGCCTGGCCAGAGCCGCTCCCGCCCGCCAGCGCACACGGCTTGGCCACGCTCCCACACGCGTGTGCCGAGACGGGCCGGGAAAGGTGCAATGCACACACACCTACACATCCCTCCGGGGCACACGCTTGTGTGACATGGGCCAGGAGCCGGGGGGCACCCGCGTGTGAAGCTCGCGAACGCCCCGGCCCCACCCCAGGCCCCAGGCTGGGATTTCTCCGCTCCGGCTCCCCCTGTCAGTCCCACGGCTTCTGCCATCGCTCCCCCCGCACGGTGAGTCACCAGCGCCGCACGGGGGGGCTCGGCCAGGGAAACCCCTGTAGACAGACGTGGGCAGTCAGAGCAAAGCACAGACACCCCCCCCCCGGCCTCGCCCCCAGGGGTCAGGGATTTAACGCTGCTGCGGATTCGCCTGAGCCCCCAGCGTGTCAGAGGCTCGCCGGGGGTGGGGAGTGCAGGGGGGATGCAGAGGGACAGGGGCATGTGTGGCGTGGGGCGTGGACGCAGCTCTGCGAGAACCCAGGAGTCCCAGCTCCCAGCCAGCCCCGACTCCAGTAACCGGAGCTGCTGTGGGGCACACCCAGCCATGCCCGGTCAATACATCGCCTGGCGCTGCCAGGAGCCGTGATCACACACACACACACACACACACACGCGGATCCTCCAGTGGCCCAGCAGTTGGGGGGGGGGCAGGGTAGGGGCCAACCCCTCCAGCAGCGGGGCCAGAACCGATTCCCAGCGTTCAGGCCTGAGAGGTTCGTAGATAAGGAAGGTCAGGGAGGCTGGTGAAAGGCAGCCAGGCCTGGCCGTGGACAGAGTGGCAGGACTCCTGGGTTCTCTCCCCAGCTCCAGGAAGGGAGTGGGGTCTAGTGGTTGTGGTGGGGGGGACTGGGAGCCAGGACACCTGGGTTCTATCCCTGGCAGCTGGAGGAGAGTGGGGTCGGGGGGAGGGGGCAAGACTCCTGGGTTCTCTCCCCGGCTCTGGGAGGGGAGTGGGGGCTAGGGGGTTAAAACGGGGGGGGGAGGGCTCTATGCCTTCCCCACCCCCAGTACTGAACAGTTCCCCTGGCCTGGCGAGTCCCCAGCCCCAGCTCCATGAACAGGCCTCAACCCCTCACAGCAGAGACCTAGGATGCGGCTGTGGGGCCCAGCACCCTCCCACCATGAGCCAAGAGGGGCAGGTGAGTGCACCCCCCAGGGCGTGTCACCCACTATCCTGCCACACGCCAGCCCCAAGGGGGGTTTCTCTTGCAGGGACCCAACCGGGGAACCCCAGAGCGTGAGCAGCCGGGGCGTCGCACACTCACCCCCTCCCTCTCACACACCGGCACGCCCTCGCTCTCTCGCACACCCAGCGTGAGCAGTGCTGGTGTCACACGCGCACACAGAGTCTTTGTCTCGCGTGCAGCCAGCCAGAGTGGCGCTGGTGTCACACACTTGCCGGGGCGCTCGCACACTCACGTCCGGGGCTGGCTCCAGTTCTGCTCCTAATCACATTAGTGTGTTGTTGGCACAACAGCCGCCGGGGAGGCTGCTCCCTTGTCTGAGAACCGCCCCCCCTTCCGCCCGACAGGCGACTGCCTCCTAATTACACCCTGCGCTGGGGGGGAGGGAAGGGGAAGCCCCCTGCAAGCAGCTACGCCAGGAGCATCTCCCACAGCCCCCATTCCTGTACATCTGCCCCCCGCCAGGGGCCAGGAGACCTGAGCCCCTCTCCAGCCCCCCTCAGCATTCCCCCCCCCACACAGCTCCCTCCCCCTGTTCCTGGAGACAAGCGGGAGCACACGGGGTACTAGGAGACTCTGCGTCCCCCTCCCACACATTTCCCAGGTCTTGCCCGAACCCCCACCCAAACCTGCAGACCCACCAGACCCCAGCACCCACTGCCCCAGGTCTAGAGAACATCCAGCCCCCCATCACACTGCTTCTCACTCCTATCCACTAGAGACCCTGCACCCCCATCCCCCCTCAATGCATCCCCAAATCCTCCCCCTCCTGCACCCCAGCCCCCTCAATGCACCCCTGAATCCTCCCCCTCCTGCAGCCCAGCCTCCCTCAATGCACCCCCAAATCCTCCCCCCTCCTACACCCCATCTCCCCCTCACAGTATCCCCAAATCCTCCCCTCCCTGCACTCCCAGCCACCCTCAATGTGCCCCCAAATACTCCCCCTCCTGCAGCCCAGCCCTCTCAATGCACCCCAAAATCCTCCCCCTTCTGTATACCAGCCTCCCTCAATGCACCCCCAAATCCTCCCCCCTCCTACACCCCATCTCCCCCTCACAGTATCCCCAAATCCTCCCCTCCCTGCACTCCCAGCCCCCCTCAATGTGCCCCCAAATACTCCCCCTCCTGCAGCCCAGCCCTCTCAATGCACCCCAAAATCCTCCCCCTTCTGTATACCAGCCCCCCTCAATGCACCCCCAAATGCTCCCCTTCCTGCACCCCCAGCCCTCACCTCAATTCACCCCCTGAATACTCCCCCTCCTATACCCCCAGCCCCTTCAATGCACCCCCAAATCCTCTCCCTCCTACACCATCTCCCCTCACAGTACCCCAAATCCTTCCCTCCCTGCACCCCCAGCGCCCCTCAATGTGCCCCCAAATCTTCCCCTCCCTGCACCCTCTCTCTCTGCCAGCCCAGCTCCCCCTTCAACCCCCTCCTGCACCCCCATCTTCCCCCTCAATGCACCCCAGTTCCCCTCTCCCTGCACCCCTGAAATCCTCCCCTCCTGCACCCCCAGCTACTCCCGCAATGCACCCCCAGCTCCCTCCCCTGCACCCCATCTCTCTCTGAAAATCCAGCTCCCCCCTGAGCCCCCATCCCTGCGCCCCACGCTGCCCCTTCAGCGCACCCCCAGGCCCCGGGCTGGATTCCCCACCCTCCGCTCCGGTCCCTACCTGCCGGGGCCGCCCGCCCCGCCGACCGACCCGAGCCGGCTGCGCGGGGACGATGCGCCTCCGCCCGCCTCCCCCGCGCCTGGGAGCGCAGCAGAGCCGAGCAGGTGCCGGGTCCCCCCGCAAAGCCCGCGCCGGCCGCCAGGGGGCGCCCGCGCCCGGCCGGAGCCGCCGAGAGAACGGGGGGGGGCGGGGGAAGCTGCGGAACCCGAGCGCTCCAGCCAAGGGGGGGAGGCAAGACAGGGGAATGACACGGAGTGGGGGGGGGGTTCCCGCATGCCCGCCCCCCCCACATCCCACCCCAGAGCCAGGCGAGGGGTTCCCTGATACCCAGCCCCCTGCACCCACCCCAGAGCCAGGCGAGGGGTCCCCATATACCCAGCCCCCTGCACCCCACCCCAGAGCCAGGCGAGGGGTCCCTGGATACCCAGCCCCCTGCACCCACCCCAGAGCCAGGCGAGGGGTTCCCTGATACCCAGCCCCCTGCACCCCACCCCAGAGCCAGGCGAGGGGTTCCCTGATACCCAGCCCCCTGCACCCACCCCAGAGCCAGGCGAGGGGTCCCTGGATACCCAGCCCCCTGCACCCCACCCCAGAGCCAGGCGAGGGGTCCCTGATACCCAGCCCCCTGCACCCACCCCAGAGCCAGGCGAGGGGCCCTGAATACCCAGCCCCCTGCACCCACCCCAGAGCCAGGCGAGGGGCCCTGAATACCCAGCCCCCTGCACCCACCCCACAGCCAGGCGAGGGGTTCCCTGATACCCAGCCCCCTGCACCCACCCCAGAGCCAGGTGAGGGGTCCCTGGATACTCAGCCCCCTGCACCCACCCCAGAGCCAGGCGAGGGGTCCCTGGATACCCAGCCCCCTGCACCCCACCCCAGAGCCAGACGAGGGGTCCCTGGATACCCAGCCCCCTGCACCCACCCCATAGCCAGGCGAGGGGTCCCCGTATATCCAGCCCCCTGCGCCCCACCCCAGAGGTGGCTGCATGCTGGTCATGGGATCTGTCTGAGGTTCCACAGTGGGGGCGGGGGGGGAGGAGATCCTGGCAAGAGTTAGGGAGAGGCCCCTGGTCTGTTACACGCACACGCATGTGCCAGGCATGTGTGTCCCTGCCTCTGGCACACACACCCCGTGGGGGACCCACCCATCGCTATCTCTGAGCCACCAGGGGTCATGGGACCACAGTGCAAAATCCCTGGGGCAGGGGGAGTCTCTCTGCCCTACGATCCCCACGGGGCCTGGGCAGCGCCAGACATGGGGGTTCACCACAGCAGGATGGCAGCTGGGGGGTGGGGAGTGAACCATGGGGTGAGGCTGCAGGCCTTGCTCGTGTGACTAAGGGGCTGTGGGGGCCACATCTGACGGGGGGGTATCGGACTAAAGGCGGCCTCGTGCGCACACAATCACACCTACCCTCACACGTGTGGCTGAGGATTCAGGACGGCATGCATGGAGCGCGGGCACCCACGCCCGCACTGCTACACACCCCTGGGTGTGGCTCCCAAAGGCGGGGGAAGGGGGGCACCCTCCAAGCCAGAGCAGGATCTGGGGCAGCCCAGGAATCTGGATGGGGGGGGACCCAGACCGGCAGGGGAGGGGGGGATCTGACCTTGGCAGGGGCACAGGCTGGGGGCTTTAAAGACAGGCAAGGGGGAGGTGCTAATGGAATGAACTGAGAGGAGGGACCCCCATAGGTGGGGACTTGGCCAGAGGAACCAGGTGAGTGTGCGAGTGATGGTGCACAACACACGTGTGCGAGGCAGCCGTGTTGCTCCGGCAGAGTGGGGAGCCGCCGGCCCGGCAGATCACGGCCTATCTCCGTCTCGGTACCAGACGCTGATGCCAAGCGACAGCAGGGCCTGAGGGGGCAGCCTGCATGAGAAAGAGCAATTACCCAGACCTGGGGCTCTGGGGGGGGAATATCGGGGGGTAGGGGCTGGCAGGGCACAAGCTCAGATCCAACCGAACAGCCAGGACCAGACGGATCAAACCACCCCACCCCCAATCCGACAGAGGACCCAGGTGTCCTGGCTCTAACCCCACTCTAACCCAGCAGACCCTAGACCCCCACTTCCCAGAGCCAGGGAGAGAACCCAGGAGTCCTGGCTCCCAGCACCTCCCAGCCTAACCCACTAGCCCCTCCTCTCCCCCTCAGAGCCAGGGAGAGAACCCAGGAGTCCTGGCTCCCAGCCCCGCCCCCCCCCGCTCTAACCACTAGCCCCCCTCACCCCTCTCAGAGCCAGGGAGAGAACCCAGGCGTCCTGGCTCCCAGCCCCCCTGTTCTAACCCCCAGGAGTCCTGGCTCATAGCCACACCCACTCTGCTCCAGCAGCCAGGGAGAGAACCCAGGCGTCCTGGCTCCCAGCCCCCCTCCCCACTAGTCCCCACCTTTCCCGCGCCCCCTCCCACCCCCCAATTCAGCCCCAGATCCTCCAGGAAGATTGGCAGCAGGGGGGTGAGGACCTGCCATCGCCATGGAAACAGTCTCCGTGGCAATGGGCCTATTCAGCATCTTTCCCCATGCTGCGCCAGGCAGCAGGGCCAGCGGACGGGGGGGGGGGGCAGGGTCAAGGGGGGGCAGCGAGGTGGGGGGGTTGGGGAGGTCAGGAGAGTTTGGGGGCCCAGGGGCAGGTGGCAGGGGCAGCAGGAAGCTCTCACCTGTCTGGTGGGGGGTCACTTCTCAATGTAGCCCTTCCCCCCCAGTCCCTGTCTGGATCACACCCCCACCCCTACTCCCTTGCCCGCGCCCCACCCCAGAGGTGGACGCAGCGTCCTGGCTCCGGTCCCTGAAGATACATTAACGGGGTCCCAGTTGCCCCGTGTCCCCGGCACCCAGCCAGACAGGCCATTTAATTAAAAGCAGACAGCAGCGCAGAGCCCAGGGCTGCCAGCTGGGGGGTGGCACCGCAGGCCCCATGAACCAACCCTGCCCCCCAGAATCCCAGCCATAAGCAGCCCCCTCTGCACCCCATGGCACTACCTGAATGGGAGCCCCCAGTCACTAGGGGGCCCCAGCCCCAGGGCAGGGACTGGCTGGCTCAGGGGGGCAGGGAATGGGGCAGAAGCCTGTCCCCTCTGAGGGGGGCACCAGCTCCCATCCGGCCCCAGGGTGGGAACTGACTGGCTCAGGGGGGTGGGAGATGGGGAAGGAGCCTGTCCCCTGGGGGGGTGCGGGCTCCCATCCGGCCCCAGGGCAGGGACTGGCTGGCTCAGGGGGGTGGGGGATGGGGCCTGGGGCCCAGGGCCTGTTCCCTCTAGGAGGCACCAGCTCCCACCCAGCCCCAGGGGGGGACTGGCTGGCTCAGGGGGGCGGGCGATGGGACACGGGGCCCGTCCCCTCTAGGAGACACTGGCTCCTATCTGGCCCCGGGGGGGACTGGCTGGCTCGGGGGGGGGGGCCAGGGAATGGGGCAGTGGCCTGTCCCCTCTGGGGGGCTGGGCACTGGCTCCCATCCAGCCCCAGGGCAGGGACTGGCTGGGTCAGGGGGTGGGGAAGGGGGCCCGGGGCCTGTCCCCTCTAGGGGGCACCAGCTCCCATCCAGCCCCAGGGGGGGACGGGCTGGCTCCGGGGGGCTGGGAATGGGGCAGCGGCCTGTCCCCTCGGGGGGGGAGGGGGCGCTGGCTCCCATCCGGCCCCAGCATAGGGACTGGCTGGCTCGGGGGGGCAGGAAATGGAGCCCAGGGTCTGTCCCCTCTAGGGGCTGCCGCGTCCCACCTGGCCCCAGGGCAGGGACTGGCTGGCTCAGGGGGTGGGGAATGGGGCTGGGGGCCTGTCTCCTCCATGGGGCCCTGACTTTGATCTGGCCCCAGATCCCCCCAGCTGGCAGGGCCCCAGCCATTCTGCGGTTCAGTCTCCTGCTTCAGCTTTTAACTTAATTAGCCAAGTCTCCAATTAATCTCCTGAGCTGCAGAGAGAATGAATGCGGGGGAGGGGGTTGGGGCGCCTGCCAGTTTGGGGAAGGGGGGGAGCTGGAATACGGAGGCCCTGGCAGCTGGAGGGGAGGTTGCGGGGAGCTCCGTGGCGGGGGTAGCTGCTCGCAGGGGTGCTGGAGGAGTGGGGGTCACTGGGGTGGTGGGGCTGCTGTAGAAAGCTCTAGGGGTGCGGGGGGTGAGTGAGGTGCACAGCGGGCGCATGGAGATTTGGGGGGGGGCTGTGTATTCCTGGGCCCTATGGACACCCATCCCATCCTTGTCCCCCCCTGAGAGTTTAAACCCCCCCTCACTTTCCTCCAGGCGGGCTCATTAAGGAGGAGGCGCCGACGCTAATTACCCAGCTGTGAATATGGGTGTGAAGGGGGCTGGGGGGGGCGGGAACTCCATGAGTTCGAAATGCAGCAATTGCCTGGCTCCATGGAGCACAAAGTTTGGAGCTAGGACTCCTGGGTTCTCTCCCTGGCTCTGGGAGGGGAGTGGGGGCTGGTGGGTTGGAGCAGGGCGGCTGGGTGCCAGGACTCCTGGGTTCTCTCCCTGGCTCTGGGAGGGGAGAGGAGGCTGGTGGGTTAGAGCAGGGGGCGCTGGGAGCCAGGACTCCTGGGTTCTCTCCCTGGCTCTTGGAGGGGAGTGAGGGCTGGTGGTTAGAGCAGGGGGCTGAGAGGCAGGACTCCTGGGTTCTCTCCCTGGCTCTGGGAGGGGAGTGAGGGCTGGTGGTTAGAGCAGGGGGCTGAGAGGCAGGACTCCTGGGTTCTCTCCCTGGCTCTGGGAGGGGAGTGAGGGCTGGTGGTTAGAGCAGGGGGCTGAGAGGCAGGACTCCTGGGTTCTCTCCCTGGCTCTGGGAGGGGAGTGGGGGCTGGTGGTTGGGGTGGGAGTTAGGACTCCTGGGGTGTCCCCCCCCCACTTTTCTCCGTGGCTCAGTGCTGGACGATGGGAGGGTCCAAGTTTGTGGTCGGTTTTCTCTCTGGTTACCCTCCCCCAGCGCCCTCTTTCACAAGACAGGTCTCATATTAACTGGGACCCCTTGCTGCTGGCTGCCCCCCACCCCGGCTACCCGTCCATTAGCAGACACCCTATCAAACAGGGGCCTAACCTGTGAAGCTCCCCTCCCCCATCCCTGGGCACCCCCCCCCCAAGTTCCAGCTCTCCCCAGGGGTACCCTGAACTCCGAGCTCCTGCCCCAGGGTCTCCCCCTGCCGGCCCCAGGCGGGGGGGAGGCTAAGATTCGGGTGGGTTCTTGCCCTGGGAATTGGGGATGCTCTGTGACCAGGGCAGGGGGACCCCCCTCAACTCTGAGAGGGGGGATAGAGCCGGGATAGGCTGGGCAAATCACATGGTGCTGACCGACCCCACTCCTGCCACGTCCTGATTGGATGGATTAATTTCCCACTAAAACATTCCTGCTGGTGGGTGGAATATTGGCGGGCGGGGAGGCTAGGGAAAGGCCCGGACACCTGGGTTCCATGCGTGGATTGCCCCCTCCCACCCCCATGTTTCCTGGTTGGGGAGGGGACAATGGCCTGCAAGCCCCCAGCTGAGCAACATCCCCCTATCCTGCCGCAGGCAGCAGTATTAGGTTGTTACCCTCTCTGGTAGGGGGAAGATGGGGGCAGGTAGGAATGAGGCGTACTTCTGAGGGGGGGGACACAGCACCATCCTCTTGGATGGGGGTCGGACAGACACACAATCCTTTCCCCATCCCCCCGCCCCTCCAGACACACTCTCCCGTGGTGCATAAACCCCACATGCACGTGCAAAGCCACCTTGCACACATGCTCACAAACTCACGCTTGCCGTGAACCGTATCCCCATTGAGTTTATATTTGCAAATAAAATCAGTAAAATACATCGGTTCCTCTATACACAGGTCAGAGTCTGAGATGGGGGCCACCGGCTGGTTGGGGGGGGGAGTAACGACATTGCGGGGGGATCAGTGGGGGAGTGGAAGAGGAGACAGCGGAAAGGGGATATTTGGCAGCCGAGGAGGGGAGACTGAGGATCAATTGGGGGACGGGGGGGTGAACGCATCGGTGGCGGGGGGAACAGACAGGGTGATGGGGGGACAGATGACAGCAGGAGAATTTTGGGGGAGAGGGAGTTTAGGCAGCTGCTCCCATCTGGAAATTGGCACGTTTTATTACATTCAGCCTCAGAGTCTCTGCTGGGGGGGGGGTGGCTGGGAGCCAGGACTCTGGGTTCTCCCCCCAGCTCTGGAAGGGGAGTGGGGTCTAGTGGTTGGATGGGGGGCCTGGGAGCCAGGACTCCAGGTTTCTCTCCCCAGCTCTGGGATTAGTGAGGCTGGGAGCCAGGGACTCCTGGGTTCTCTCCCTGGCTCTGGGATTAGGGGGTGGGGGTCTGGGAGCCAGGACTCCTGGGTTCCCACTGTAGCTAATTCCCTAGGCAAGGGTCTGAAGGGGGAGGGGGGCAGAAGCCTGGCTTGTATTGGGGGTGGGCAGATGAAATTATACCTGATACCCAGGTGCTACAGGGCTGGGCGCTGGGGCAAAAAGAGCATGAGGATCCTGCCCCCCCTTCACAAGGGGGGGTCCGGGAGGGAGCAGTCAGTGAGAGGTGTCTTCCCCCATCAGCCCCTTCCTGGGAATCAGCCCCGAAACCCGGAGACAGACAAGCTGGAGAATTCAGCACCCCAGGCCTCGTCCCCTCCTGCTCCAGGGCCACAAGGTGGTACAGCGAGCCCTCCTCCCCGAGCCAGGGCAAGAACCCAGGAGTCCTGGCTCCCGGCCCCCACGACTCTAACCACTAGACCCCACTCCCCTCCCAGAGACAGGAGAGAACCCAGGAGTCCTGGCTCCTAGTTCCCCCTGCTCTCACCACTAGCCCCGCCCCCCACCCAGAGCTGGGGAGAGAACCCAGGTGTCCTGCTGCACTGTCGGGGAGGCGCTGAGTCCCAGCACGGGGGGGGAGGGGGGCAGGGGAGGGGCAGTCGGGGGGGGTCTGGAAGACATTCTAGTGTGTGTCGTTTCGCTCCCTCGCGGGGTTGAGGGGGGGCCGGCGCAGAGAGTCCGACGAGATGAGACGAGACGAAAGCCCTTATTGGTGGCCAGGAGGCCATGGGGGGGAAGAGGAGAGCCAGGGGGCCACAGTGGGGGGGGCACGTGGGGGGGCCAGCAGGGAAGGACCCAGCTTTGCAATCCCTGAAGTGGTGAGAAGTGGAAGGGGAGGACCCCCCTGGACGGAGCTTCACGCTGGGGATCACAGCAGAAAAAAAACAGAGGGTCCCCCCTCCCAGACACCCGCCTCCAGCAGTCACAACAGAGCCGCCCACGGTCCAGAGCAGTCGATCCCTGTGGTGCCACCCCAGCTGCAGGGCAGGTGTCCCGGGTCCCCAGCGACTCCCCAATTCTTTGGCAGCTGAGCATCGGCCAGGGGAGGGGAGCCCAGGGGCCCTGGTGTCCCCCCCCCCACAATTCAGGGGAAACAGAACTTCAGAGACCAGTGGGGGGGGATTAGAAACAGGTGAGGGTCCCCCTGGCCAACAGTCCCCCCCTCTACCCCAGTTGGGATCACCCTCAGGAGCTCCCCCATCTTGTGCCTGTCGCCCCCACCCTCAATCCTGTTGCTCCCCAATTCACCCCTCCCCCTTGGAGCACTAGGGAGGATGGTTCACCCCGAACCCACGGACAGCCCAGCAAGGCACAGGCACATGCAGCCCCTGACACGTGCGTGAGAAAGCACGACCCGGTCTGTGTGGCAGGGCAGAGCAGGGGCTAGTGTGCAAGGTGGTGGGGGAGGGTACAGTGATGGCGCACATACAAGCAATGGCAACTGTCCTCGTGCAGGCAATGGTGCAAGCCAATGCTCCAAATGTGCACGTGCGAGTGATGGTGCAAGTTGGGGCCCAGCTAAGTATGCTTGTGTGGGCAATGGTGCAAGCTGGTGAGTAGCTGAATGTGTCCATGACTGATGGCACGAGCAGATGAGCATGAGGACAATGGTGCAAGCAGACATGAAGCTGAATGTGCAGACAAGCATTGGTGCAAGCCCACGTGCAACTAAGTGTCCACATGAGCAATGGTGTGATATGGCAGCAAGTGTGCACACACAAGTGACAGTGTACACTGATCTCCGTGTGCAAATGTGCAAGCTAGCGCACAGCTGAGTGCCCATGTGCGACAGCTGATACATAGAGCATGGGTGCACTAGTGATGATGCAAAGAGGTGCACAGGTGAGCATGCACGTGTGAGCAATGGTGCAAGCCAGTGCATAGGCAAGTGTACACGTGAGCAACAGTGTGAGATGGCAAGTGTGCATGCACAAGCGACAACATCCGCTGATTCGCAGTGTGCTAATGGACAAGCTAACACCTAGCCGAGGGTACACGTCGCAACAGACGGCACACAGAGCGCACACACACTAGTGATTATGCTGGTGGGGGCACAGGGGAGCACGCACACATGAGCAATGGTGCAAGCCGGTGCACAAGCGAATGCGCACACATGAGCAATGGTGCAAGGCGGCATGGAGCCAAGCCATTACACAATGTTCTCTTCCTTGCCTGCCAGCCCCCTCTATGCCCCCCCCGGGATCCAAGGCCCCTTTCCAAAGGGAGGTGTTGCTGGGGGCCCCTCACTCTCTGGAGTTGGGAGGGGGCATCGCCACCCGGCTTTTCCTTGCTCCTGGCGTCATCCATTCGGGCCTGTGTGTCCTCGGGGCAGCTGGGGTGGGCTCCCCTCTCTCCTGGGGGGGCTAGGGGGCTAGGGGCTCCCCTCTCCTGGGGCGGGGGATTCTCTCATCACCTCTCCAGGAAGAGCTTGAGGGCGCGGCCAATGTTCATGCGGTGCCCGACCCGGGTGACGCCCAGGTCGATGTAATCCTCCTTGGTGAGCGAGGGCAGGTGGGAGCCGTCGATCTCGTTGTCCAGGAAGCGCTCGCGGTGCTCGCCCAGTTTCAGGTACTCCAGCCAGTCGGCCACGTCGAATTTGGTCCAGAAGGGCAGGGGCTTGGCGCCGAAGGGCTTGTCCGTGGCCGGGGGCAGGAAGTGGGTGGGCGAGAGGGAGCGGCTGCCGGAGGGGAAGTCGGGGAAGGGGCAGGGGCCGGAGGGGGGGGAGCCGCGCAGGTCGTAGATGCCGCCGTAGAGGGGGACGGAGGGCAGGATGGGCAGGGAGGAGGGCCGGGGGGCCAGGCTGATCTTGTGCTCGCTGGGCAGGGCGGCGGGGCTGGGGGCGCGGCGCAGCGCCGGGCGGATGTCGAACTCCACGCTCTTCGGGGGCTTGGCGCCCGGCCCCGCCTTGGGCCAGTTGTGGAACAGGCTGCCGGGCGGCTTGGAGGGGCCCGACACGTCCTCGGGGAGCCTGGGTGGGGAAGGGGAAGAGATGGTCAGGGGGTGCTCCTCCCCCCCAGCAGTCCTCCCCCCTCCTTCACCATGCAGAGGCCAGGGCGGGACGCCCTCATGCCCCCCAGCTTTGCACGAGCAGCCATGGGGCAAGCAGCACACTTGTGGCACACGATGACGGGGGCTCATCTGCAGAGCAGAGAAATTCACCACCTCTTGCACCCACGTCAGGGAACGGGTCTGGGACGGGGATCTGCCTCGTCTACCCTCCCCCCCGCCTGCCCCTGCTGGGACTCGGCCCAGGGCCCCTTCCAGCCCAGCTCCCGGAGGAGACTAGGGCTAGAAGCCAGGACTCCTGGGTTCTCTCCCTGGCTCCAGGGGGGGAGCAGGGTCTAGTGGTTAGAGTGGGGGCGGGGGGCAGAGGGGCTGCGAGCCAGGACTCCTGATTTGCCAATCTTTGTCATGTCTTCTCCCCAGGGTTACTCCCGTGGGGTTGGAGGGGGTTGCACCCCCAATACCCTGCCCCACAGGTGGGGGAGGATCCCCATCTCCCACAGGTGAATTCTCCCAGTGCAGACAAGCCCTCGGACACACAATACAATGGAGCAAATTAAAGGCAGCAGCACAGCCCTGGTGAGTGGCTGGGGAGTTGGAGCAGGAGGAGGCCTCTGTGGGGGTGCAGCGGGGGGGGGGTACAGATTCCTTCGGGGTGGGGGCTCAGTGGAGTCCCACGGGGGGGGTCTGGGACAGAAGGACCCCCTCTCAACCCAGGAATCGCTAGGAAACCGGGCACGAGGAGTGGCAGGATGTGGGAGGGCACTGGGGGGGCGTTGGGCATATGTGCAGGGCCTGGTGCCCACCACCCCCGAATCCCTGACCCACAGCAGCCTCCTGGGAACCCAGCCCTATGGGTGAGTGCGTGCGTAGGAGGGAAGGTGAAGGGGTGGACACATGCAGCGCCTGGCACGAAAGGGTCCTGTCCCCCCCCGTCCCCACACACATACACACACATGTGCCGGGCATGGCGGAGCGAGAAACCAAAACAAACCCAAAGCAAACATGAGTGACGGGCACGGCGGCGTGAGGCATGCACGGGGCGCCCCCGGCGGTGCTGCTGGCTTCCTCCATCCATCCATCCATCCGGCCTCCTCCGGACGCTACCTTTGGCGCTGCAGGGAGCCGGGCCGGTCGGCGCCGAAGGGGCCCGCGCCGTCGGGGGGCCGGGCCCAGGACGCCCCGCTCATCTGCTGCAGTTTGGAGCTCAGCTCACTGATGATGCTGGCTTTCATGGCCGAGACGGGCGAGGGCTTGGCCGCCCCGCCCTCCTCCCAGGGCAGGGTGGGCGAGCGGCGCTGCGGGGCGGGCGGCTCCTGGGCCGGGGCGGGCGTGAGGGCGAAAACGCTCTCGGCGCAGGCCGCCACCGAGATGGTGGAGCTGGTGGGGGTGGCGGGGTCGCGGCGGGCGGGGAAGGGCCGGGAACGCAGCTTGCTGGGCTTCTCCGCCGGGCCCCCGAAGGCTTGGCCGTCCAGGTAGGTGACGTAACTGTCCAGCAGCTCCACCCCCTCACTGGACAGCCCCGACATGCTGGACAGGGTGGAGACGGAGCTGATGGTCTCCAGGTGGTGGTCGCTGCTGCTCCGGCTGTCGATCTCCTCAATGCCTGAGTCGGTCACCGCCTCGGGGGGCTCGGGCGCCGGGATCTGGATGGAGGACACCACCGAGGAGAAGTTGACGTGGGGGGCCTCCCGGGGCTCGGGCGCCCCGCCCTGGGTCAGCGTGGCCACCTCGCTGTCGTAGGAGGTCAGGCTGGAGGTGGTGGAGTCCAGGGCAGTGGTGGCGGGCGGCGGTGGCGCGGGCACCGGCTCCGGGGCGGGGACGGCGGGGGGCTCCCGGCCCGCCTTGGGGGAGTCGGGCTTCTCAAAGCTGTTGGAGAACTCCAGCGGCGGGGGCAGCGGCTCGGTGAAGAGGAACTCATCGTCCACGTCGACGGAGGGAGCCGGCGGCGGGAGGACCAGCAGGGGCAGCCCGTTCTCCTCCACCCCCTGGGCCGGCGCCGGCTCGCTCTCCTCCTGGGGCCGGCAGTTCTCCACGAAGCGCACATGCAGCTTCTCGCCCCCGGCCCCCTCCTCCCCCCGCTTCTCCCCCGCCCATGGGCCGCCCTTGGGCTCGGAGGGGGCCTGGCGCCGGGGGCTCTCCGGGGGCGGCTCGCCCGCCGGCGCCCCCCACAGGCGCAGGATGGAACCGCTTCCTCCAGAGGGCTCCGGCGCCACCTCCCCGAACCGGGGCGAGGATGGGCGGGACCTTCGCTCCTCCGCCTCCGCCCGGCCTTGCTGCAGCTGCTGGGAGTGCGATTCCTGCAGCGCCCGCTCCCGGGCCACCAGCGCCAGGCCCAGGGGCGAGCCCGGGTCCAGGATCTTGCCCGTCAGGGGGTGGATGAGGGGCAGCGCGTTCCCGCCGCCCGGCCGGGGCTGAAGCTGGGGCAGGAAGCTGGAGCAGACGGTGGTGAAGGCGCTGGTGGTGCTGGTTCCCCCATAGCCCTTGGCGGGGCGGGGCTGGTAATAGGTACCCGGCGGCAGGGGCTGGGCGTAATTCAGCTGCAGGTAGGGCTCGGCCGAGAACATGCCCTCGTCGATGCTCTTCGAGTGCCGGAGCCGGGGCGCTGAAGCCGGCTCGGGCGCCTCGTCCTCTGGCACCTCGGTGGAGAGGAAGAGGGCGGAGCGACGGCGGGCCTCGCTGTGCCACTCCCGGTCCCGCCGTGCCGCCCCCACCAGGGCCGCTCCAAACTGGCTGGTGAAGTCCATGCTGTTGTGGAGGGGCAAGGCGGGCACCGGGGCCGGCTCTGGCTGCCCCTCGGCCTCCATGCTGCTGCCCTGGCTGCTGCGCCCGCTGCTGCTGGTGGAGGGGGCTTTGATGACGATGGTGGGGATGGCGATGGAGTTCTTCTCGGGGGCGGGCGGCGCCGGGGTGGGCGGCGTCGGGGGCGGCTGAGTCTGGGGGGCAGCCCCTTGCTGCCTCTGCTCATCCTCCACCTTGGTCTGCTTCACCAGCGGGCCTTTCCGGCGCAGCGGCTTGGCCGGGATGTACATGGCGGCGCTGGCCGCCCGGGCCGGCAGGTTGTAGTAACGCAGCTCCGGGTGTGGATGGTGCCCGCGCCAGCCCCGGGTGGGCCCAGCCTCGGCCCCACGCTCCAGCTCCTGGCGGTACATGGCCAGCTTCTCGCGCCGGGCCGGGCCCTCGAAGGCAGGCGGCTCCTGGCGCAGCGAGGCCGGGTAGAGCTTGGCCTCAGCGGCCGGGTTGAAGGTGGAGCGCACGGCAGGGGTGAGGCGGCCGGTGGCGGAGGGGGGGGCGCTGTAAGGGGGCTCGGGAGGGGAGGTGGTGGGGGGCGGGGGGATGTCCTCCGAGCCGGGGACGGACAAGCTGCGGCTGAATTTCATGGCTGGGGGAGCCAGGTAGGGCTTCTCGTCCTCCGCCGAGCCTGCGAATGGACAGATGGACAGTGGTCGGCCAGGACTCCGGAGTCCCAGCTCCCAGCCCCACTTCTCTAACCCGCTGGGCCCAACTCCCCTCCTAGAGCCGGGGAGAGAACCCAAGAGTCCTGGCTCCCAGCCTTCCCTGCTTCAACCCACTGGGCCCCACTCCCCTGCTAGAGCCGGGGAAAGAACCCAGGAGTCCTGGCTCCCAGCCCCCCCTGCTTCAACCCACTGGGCCCCACTCCCCTCCCAATTCTGGGGAGAGAACCCAGCAGTCCTGGCTCCCAGCCCCCAGCTCTAACCACTAGACACCACTCCCATCCCAGAGCCATGGAGAGAACCCAGGAGTCCCGGCTCCTGGCCCCCCGGTTCTAACCACTAGACTCGACTCCCCTCCTAGAACTGGAAAGAGAACCCAGGAGTCCTGGCCCCCAGGCCCCCCTGCTCTAACCCATGAGACTCCCTCCCCTTTTCTGCATAACAAACAGAACTCAGGAGTCCGGCAGTGACAGACGCCCGTTGCCCCAGCCCCGCTCCCCACCCAGCCCGGCCCACCTCACCGATGGATTTCTGGCGCAGCATGAGGCCCTGGGGGGCACCGGGGGGCAGGTACGATGGGCGCTCGTAAGTGGGCTGCCCCATCCGATGCGGCTCGAAGTTTGCCTGCAGAGACATTGGGGTGGGGGTGTTAGTGGCAGGCAAGTGAGGGCACCACCCAGCACAGGGAAGGGTTAAGGTGGCACCACAGGGCAGGGTGATGGGGGGGTTAAGAGGCCAGGATAGGGGTAGTGGGGGGGTGATGGGCAGGGGTAGGGAGGTGGGTAGGAATGACCCACTCCCCTCCCAGAGCCAGTGAGAGAACCCAGGAGTCCTGGCTCCTGGCCCCCCTGCTCTAACCACTAGCCCCCACTCCCCTCCCAGAGCCAGTGAGAGAACCCAGGAGTCCTGGCTCCCAGCCCCCCTGCTCTAACCACTAGCCCCCACTTCCCTCCCAGAGCCAGGGAGGGAACCCAGGAGTCCTGGCTCCCAGCCCCCCTCCCCTGGGGTGCCCCCTCAGCGAGGCCCAGCCGTAGGGCCCGGGGGGGCCATGCCCGTCCTACCTCAGAGGTGAAGTAGCCCTTGGGCCCCCGGGCCTTCCCCAGGGAGGGGAGCCCTCCGGAGCTGGGTCCCTCCCCCACGCTGATCGTCTGCTGAGCTGCAGCCAGGATCTCATCCAGCTTGTCTGCGAGGGACAGAGAGATGGAGGGTGAGGGGGGCTGGCTGGGGGGGCGGAGGGCAGTGGGGAGCCTATCCTTGCCCCCACCCCAGGCCCAGATCCGGGACCTGGGGAATCAATAAACACACACTGCAGCCAGCTTGGACTGGAGACAAGAGACCATATGGATTGTCTGGCCACTCCCGGCACCGCTGAGGTGGCATGGAACCCAGGAGTCCTGGCTCCCAACCCCCCCTGCTCTCACTACCAGCCCCCACTCCCTTCCCAGAGCCGGGAAGAGAACCCAGGAGTCCTGGCTCCCAGCCCCACTGCTCTAACCACCAGCCCCCACTCCCCTCCCAGAGCTGGGAAGAAGAACCCAGGAGTCCTGGCTCCCAGTCCCCACCCCCACCACACGCTCTGACCCCCTGGACCCCTCCCTTACTCAGTGCCATCTGATAGACCGTCCTCTTCTTCTCTGTGGCCAGCGCCGGCTCGTAATCTGCAGGGACAGGAGGAGGGAGACAGTGACGCGAGGGACGTGGGGGCGGGGGGGGTCACTCTGAGTAGCGGGGGGGGGAGTGAGACGGGGGAGCAGCGGAGCGGGGAGCGTGAGCTGGGGGGGCTGGTGCGTGGAGATTGGGGGAGCATGAAGCAGGAGGAGGGAGTGCAGGGTGGCTGGGGGGGCACAGACACAGGCAGGTGTGTGGGGGAGCGGCCAGTGGGGGGGCACCGAGGCTGGCGTGAGGAAGCAGTGGAGGAAGTTCATGGGCGGGGGGTTGGGGGGGGCTGTGCCTGGCCCCAGCTCACACTCACCACTCCTCTTCTTCCAGGGGGAGACTGGGGGAGACACCGAGAGGGGACAGCATTAGAGCAGGGGCTGGGGGGCCCTGGTCCCCCACAGCTCTGGGGCAGACCCCTCTGCCCCCCGAGCCGCCAGGGCACACAGCCTGGGAAAAAACTGGGGCCCTCACCCCTGTCCCACCCACCGGGCCGGGCATCCCCCTCCCACCAGCCTTCCCTGCTGCCCCCCATCTGCACCAGGGAATCGGATAGGGTTCCCCGGAAAGAGATGGGGGGCACTGCCCGGGGGGGGGGGGGACATACCTTTCTCCACTGCCAGGTGCCAAGGGGGTCCCGAGTCCCAGAGAGCCAGGGGGTGGGAGAGACAGAGAGTGTGAGAGTCCTGCCCCAGAGCCCATCCCCCACCACAGACCCCTGCCCCAGCGGAGATCCCTCCCTCCCCCACACCAGAAGACCCCTCCCCCCCAGAGACCCCTCCCGGAACCCTCCCCCATCCCATCACAGACCCCTCCCCCACCTCTCTGGATACCCTCCCCCGTCCCACCACAGACCCCTCCCCCACCCCTCTGGGGACCCTCCCCACCAGACCATTCCCCTGCCCACACCACAGACCCCTCTCCTATCCCTTTGGGACCTCCCCCACCCCACCACAGACCCCTCCAGGGACTATCAGCCCCGTCCCCCACTTCCAACTCAGAGCCTTCTCACATACCTCCCAATTCCCCCACCCCCACCCCCCGCCCTCCCCCTTACCCATCTCCTCCAGCTCAGAGGTCATGGATTTGGAGCGCAGGGAGATGGCTGGGGGGGGAAGTCGTTTCGTCTGCTGGGGAGCCGCTGTAGAGGGGCAAAGGGGCTCCCAGGTGAGGGGACAGAAGGAAAGACACTGAGATCCACCCCCCACCCCCAAGCACATGAGAGAACCCAGGAGTCCTGGCTCCCAGCCCCCCCGTGCTCTAACCACCTGACCCCACTCCCCTCCCAGAGCTGGGAGAGAACCCAGGAGTCCTGGCTCCCAGCCCCTCCCTCCGCTCTAACCCCTAGACCCCACTCCCCTCCCAGAGCTGGGAGAGAACCCAGGAGTCCTGGCTCCCAGCCCCCCCCCCGCTCTAACCACCAGACCCCACTCCCCTCCCAGAGCCGGGGATAGAACCCAGGAGTCCTGGCTCCCAGCCCCCCTGCTCTAACCACCAGCCCCCGCTCTCCTCTCAGAGCTGGGGGTGGAACCCAGGAGTCCTGCCCCCCGTGTGGAGAAGGTATTGGGGGGCGGGGGACACAGCACCTTTCTTTCTCATGGCCTCTTCCATCTCAGGGTTCCTGGTTACCATGACGACCTTCACCATCAGGTTGTTGCCCCCCTGGCGAATCATGTTCACAACCTGCCGGTGCCCAACCTTCACCACGTTCTGCCCGTTGACCTGGGGAGCAAGGGACAGGGTCAGGGGAGACAGTGCCCCTCACTCCCAACCTGCAACTCCCTGCCAGCCCACTCCTGGGCCCCCCAGCTCTGCCGGTGCCCCTCACTCCCAACCTGCAGCCCCTGCCAGCCCAGCCCTGGGCTCCCCCCAGCCCTGCCGATGCCCCTCACTCCCGACCCGCAGCCCCTGCTCGCTCAGCACCCCCCTCTTCATCTGTGCCAGTGCCCCTCACTCCCAACCTGCAACTCCCTGCCAGCCCAGCCCTGGGCCCCCCAGCTCTGCCGGTGCCCCTCACTCCCAACCTGCAACTCCCTGCCAGCCCAGCCCTGGGCTCCCCAGCCGTGCCGGTGCCCCTCACTCCCGACCCGCAGCCCCTGCTCGCTCAGCCCTGGGCTCCTCCCAGCCCTGCCGGTGCCCCTCACTCCCGACCCGCAGCCCCTGCCAGCCCAGCCCTGGGCTCCCCCAGCCCTGCCGGTGCCCCTCACTCCCAACCTGCAACTCCCTGCCAGCCCAGCCCTGGGCCCCCAAGCCCTGCCGGTGCCCCTCACTCCCAACCCGCAGCCCCTGCCAGCCCAGCCCTGGGCCCCCCAGCTCTGCCGGTGCCCCTCACTCCCAACCCGCAGCTCCCCGCCAGCCCAGCCCTGGGCCCCCCAGCCCTGCCGGTGCCCCTCACTCCCAACCCGCAGCCCCTGCCAGCCCAGCCCTGGGCTCCCCCAGCCCTGCCGGTGCCCCTCACTCCCGACCCGCAGCCCCTGCTCGCTCAGCCCTGGGCTCCCCCCAGCCCTGCCGGTGCCCCTCACTCCCGACCCGCAGCCCCTGCCAGCCCAGCCCTGGGCTCCCCCAGCCCTGCCGGTGCCCCTCACTCCCAACCCGCAGCCCCTGCCAGCCCAGCCCTGGGCTGCCCCCAGCCCTGCCGGTGCCCCTCACTCCCGACCCACAGCCCCTGCTCGCTCAGCACCCCCCTCTTCATCTGTGCCAGTGCCCCTCACTCCCGACCCGCAGCCCAGCCCTGGGCTCCCCCCAGCCCTGCCAGTGCCCCTCACTCGTGACAGGAGGGGGTGGGGAGTGACTCTCCCGTCGCTCTGAGGGGAGCGACCCCCCCCACCATTACCTCGATCAGGAAGTCCCCCATGCGGAGGCCGGCGCGCCAGGCCACGCCCCCCTCATCCACGGATTCCAGGTACTGCAGGGCGGGGAAGGCCGGGGTGGGCGTGAACTCCTCGATGGGGGTCTGCGCTGTGGGGAGAGCGTGGGGTCAGTGGCAGGAAGGGGAAGGATGTTTGGGGAATCCCCCCCCGCCAGCCTTCCCCCTGGACAGCTCCTCCCGCTGCACCCTGCGCCCGGGACAGACCCCCTCTTGGCCCCCCCGAGGCTCCCTTCTGGGCTGCTCCCCTCCCCCCCAGTTACCCTCTCACCCTTGGCTCCACGCAGGACGAAACCGAACCCCTCGTTGTCCTTCTTCTGCAGCAAAACCGTCTTCTCCTTAATGATGTAGTCACTGCAAAAGACGGGGGCACATCAGGGGGGCACATCACGGGGGGCTCATGAGCGCTCATCGCCTCCGCCCCACAGCACAGCTATGGACCTCACTGCACACCAGGGACACTGGCTGCAGCCTGGAGCCTTGCTGCATGCAGTGCGCTCTCACTGCGATCACCCCCTCTCCACATGCAGCGCGCTCGCATTGCAAATGCATGGAGCACAGTGTCCACTGCAGGGACAGACCTCACACGCCGGGAGCTCACACTGCGCTGACAGACCCCACATGCTGCATGCAGTGCACTCCCAAGACCTCCCAGCTGTGTGCAGTGCCCTCTCACTACAGTCACAGACCAGCGAAGTGTGCTCGCACTTCAGTCAGGTGCCCCCGCTGGGTGCAGTGAACTCTAACTACAATCACATATGCAGTGAGTTCACACAGCAATCACAATCCCATCATGTTCCAATGTCCCCACCTCACACTACAATCACAGCCCCACACATGCGGTGTGCAGGGTGCTCGCAATGTGATCACAGCCCCTCTCCCGCACTGCATCCCAGTGCCCTTACCCTGAGACTGTAGGGAAGATGGGGTCCATGCTGCCCACTGCTGGGCCAGAAGCAGTTGTGTGCAGAGCGCTCGCACTGCACACAGACAGCATGTGCTGCATACAGTGCGTTCACTGTCATCACAGAACCACACTGCAATCAGACACCCACCCCTTTTCGCACTGGAATTACATGTCCCCCTCTAGCTGCAGTGTGTTCTCACTGCAATCAAAGATACCACACACCACTTGCAGTGAATGCTCCCTGCAATCAGGCCTCCCCGCCCCACACACTGTTTGCAGTGCACTCAATCACAGATGCCAGACATGTTTTGCAGTGCACATTCACTGCAATTACAGACCATCTGCTGTGTGCTGCTACTGCAACCACAGATCCAAGGAGGGTCCAGTGAACTTTGCTATCACAAGACCTTCCCCCTCCTCACTGCTTCCATGGCTAGCACAGCTCCCCCGGGGCACTGCCAGCCCACACTGGCATCACCCGCCTTTAACTGCCAGTAGCCTCACCCCTAGCTGTGTCCCTAGGGGACCCCCAATCTGCATTTCCCTCCTGCCTGAGCAGGCCCCCAAGCAGCCACCTCCAATACTGGTTGCACATCCTGTGCACCGACCCATGCATACTTGCGACAGACACCCCTTCCCCCATCCCAAGACTTGCGCATTCTTGCCTGTTCACGCACACCCCTACCCCCACATAAGGCCACACACTCACATCCCTCCCTAGAAGCTCACACACACACACAGCTACACACAGAGAGCTGGCTACGTACACACACACACACACACACAGAGCTACACAGAGAACTGGCCACACACACAGCTGGCCATGCACACACACACATACACAGAGCTGGCTACACACAGAGAGAGCTGGCTACATACATACACAGCTACACACACACAGAGATGGCTATGTACGTGTACACACACACACACACCGAGCTGGCCATGCACACAGACACATACAGACTGGGCTACACACACAGCTGGCTACACACACACACACACACACACATACACACACAGCTGGCCACATACACGGCCAGCTGGCCATGCACACACACACACACACAGCTACAGACAGACAGAGCTGGCTACACACACACAGCTACACACACACACACACAGGCTACACGCACACAGCTACAGACATACACACACAGCTGGCCACACACACACACAGCTGGCCAGCTGGCCATGCACGCGCACACACACACACAGAGCTGGCTACACACACACACACACAGAGGCTACATGCACACACAGCTACAGACAGACAGAGCTGGCTACACGCACACACAGCTACACACACACACAGGCTACACGCACACAGCTACAGACATACACACACAGCTGGCCACACACACACACAGCTGGCCATGCACGCGCACACACACACACACACACACACAGAGGCTACATGCACACACAGCTACAGACAGACAGAGCTGGCTACACGCACACACAGCTACACACACACACAGGCTACACGCACACAGCTACACACACACACAGGCTACACGCACACAGCTACAGACATACACACACACAGCTGGCCATGCACGCGCGCACACACACACACACAGCTGGCCATGCATGCACACACACACACACACACACAGAGCTGGCTATGTACGTGTACACACACACACCTGAGCTACAAACACACAGACAGAGCTGGCCATGCACACAGACACATACAGAGCGGCTACACACACAGCTGGCCATGCACACACACACACACAGCTGGCCATGCACACACACACACACACACACACAGCTGGCCATGCATGCACACACACACACGCACACACACACACACACACACAGAGCTGGCTACACACACACACAGCTACACACACACACAGAGGCTACATGCACACACAGCTACAGACAGACAGAGCTGGCTACACGCACACACAGCTACACACACACACAGGCTACACGCACACAGCTACAGACATACACACACACAGCTGGCCATGCACGCGCGCACACACACACACACACACACAGAGGCTACACGCACACACAGCTACACACACACACAGGCTACACGCACACAGCTACAGACATACACACACAGCTGGCCACACACACGCACACACAGCTGACTACGTGCGCGGCGCGCACACACACCGGGCTGCGCAGAGCCCAGGCCGCTAGGCCCGCGGGTGGGTGAGGGGCGGAGGGGGCAGTGATAGTGCTGGGGCCGCAGGGGAGGGAGGCGCGCAGCGCTGCGCCGAGGCTGCGCGGTGCCTGCGCTGCGCGTCCCCCCCGGTGCGCAGCGAGCGAGCGGGCGGGCAGCGCGGGGGATGAATGACTGGAGTGAATGGAGCTGGCTGTGAATGGCGGGCGGGCGGGCGGAGGGAGGGAGGGGGCGCTGCGCTGCGCGGGGGGGGCCCTACCTGTAGATGTACCAGACGCTCCGGCGCCGAGGCCCCAGCGCGGGCCAGCTGGAGGAGAGCGGGGGCTGGGTCCCTGCATCGCGCCCCGCCATCGCCAGGAGCGGGGGTGGGGGCGGCGGCGCGGGGGGGGGGCCCGGCGGCGCGGGAGGGGGGGGCGCACAATACTCACATCATGGCCCCCACCGGCTGCGAACTGGGGCCGGAGCCGGGCGGGCAGCGCCGGGACTGGGGGGAGGGGGGGGTTGGGCTGAGTGGGGGGGGGGGCAGGACGCGCAAGGCAGAGACGCTGCTGCGCCGCCGCTGCGCTCCGGCTAGCCGGCTCCGTTAACCCCTTCGGCTCCGGCGGGCACCGACCCGGCCGCGGGGAGGGGGAGGCGCAGAGCCGCGGCTGGGGTCCCCGGATATCCTGCCCCCCCATAGAGCGAGCCCGTCCCGGCGCCGGGCGAGGGGTCCGCGGATATCCTGCCCCCCCGCCGCCCCACAGAGTCAGCCCGTCCCGGCACCGGGCGAGGGGTCCCCAGAAATCCAGCTCCCCCCGCCCCCCCACAGAGTCAGCCCGTCCCGGCGCCGGGCGAGGGGTCCCCAGAAATCCAGCCCCCCCGCCTCCTCCCCCGAGCCAGCCGCGTCCCAGCGCCGGGCGAGGGGTCCCCAGAAATCCAGCCCCCCCGCCTCCCCCCCCGAGCCAGCCGCGTCCCAGCGCCGGGCGAGGGGTCCCCAGAAATCCAGCCCCCCCATAGAGCTAGTCGGGCCCCGGCGCCTGGCGAGGGATCCCCGGATATCCAGCCCCCACCCCAGAGCTAGTCGCGTCCCAGCGCCGGGCGAGGGATCCCCGGATATCCAGCCCCCCCGCCGCCCCACAGAGCTAGTCGCGTCCCGGCGTTGGGTGAGGGGTCCCCAGAAATCCAGCGCTCCCGGCCCCCCCCCACCCGAGCCAGCTGTGTCCCGGCCCCGGGCGAGGGATCTATGAGTCTATGAGGGATCCCCGGATATCCAGCCCCCCCCGCCCCAAAGCCAGCTGCATCCCAGCACTAGGGGAGGGGTCCCCGTAAAACCAGCCACCCTAGAGGGTCATAGCTCGGCCCCAGGCGAGGGGTCCCAGGATCCCCAGCCCCGCCCCACCCCAGAGAGGTCGCATCTCTGCTCAGCGCTGCGGGGGGGGGGGGGTAGAAATGTGCTGGACTCAGGCATCCACCCACACACTGGCTGTCCCCATCTGGCTCCCCTCTGTCCCCGTCACAAGCTCCCAGCCCCACTCACACGCCGACCTGCACTTTCTAGCCCCTGGTCCTTACTCTCCGGGCTGATCCCAAGCCTCCCGCCCTCAGAGCCCCCCCAACCCCCAGCCCGACCCCCACCGCCACACATCTCCATCACAGGGGGGCAGGACAAATACCAGAGCTCCCTGCCCCCCGCTCCTGCCCCCCATCTCGCTGTGCCCCCCACATGCCCCTCCCCCCAAACACACCTTGTGCCCCTCACCCAGCTGCCGCCTACCCCGACCCCCCAGCCAGCCCCTACTCACCTCCTCGCTTCCCACCCCCAACTCCACTCACCCAGACACCTCGGGCCCCATCTCACCACCCTGCTGGGTCAAAGCATCGCCTGCGTGGTCATGGGTTGGCTCCCAGATGCCCCCCGCGCCCTGGCGCCGGGTGAGGGGGCCCTGGGGGAGAGGTTCCCCACAGGGTCAGGGCAGGGAGAGGAGGGGGTGTCTCAGCCTGGAGCCCAGCTGGAAAATCCTTTTCATCAAATGGGTGAACACAAACTGGGTCACACGCCCCATGGTGCAAGGAAGGGTGGCACACGCTGGTGCAAAGGGGGTGTCCGGGGCAGGGTCTCCCCAGGGGGCATCTGACTCCAAGTGACACCCCCCTCGCTCTCCAAAAGGCCCAACCACCTCACCCCCCCCCCCCGCAGCCCTAGATTCGGCAGCAGCCCGAGCGTCAGCTCGCCTCAAGGACGTTTGCCAGGATGTGGCGCGGAGACGGTGCCCGTGCCCGAAACACCCGAGCTGGGATGTGAGAGTCCTTGGGGGGGGGTTGGGGGGGGAGGAGTGCAGAGCAAATCAAGGTGAATGCACAGCTTGGTGGTGGGGCAGGGTGAGCAGGGGGCTGTGGGTTGGGAGTAAGGGGCACTGGCAGAGCTGGAGGGGCTGTGGATCACGAGTGAGGGGCACTGGCAGAGCTGGAGGGGCTGTGGATTGGGAGTGAGGGGCACTGGCAGAGCTGGAGGGGCTGTGGATCACGAGTGAGGGGCACTGGCAGAGCTGGGATGGGGGCAGGGCTGGGCTAGCAGGGGGCTGCGGGTCAGGAGTGAGGGGCACTGGCAGAGCTCGGGGGGGCTGGTGGAAGCAGCGTTTCTGGCTCCCCTTCCAATACCAGGTTCGGGGGGGGGCTCCCTGCTGTGTCCCATCTGTGCTGGCAGATGGCGAGCGGCCCATCGGGCCTGCCAGGGAGGGGGGAAAGGTCCCCGATGCCCTTGGAGGACAGGACACAGTGGGGCAGACAACCCCTCACTCCCAGAGACGCCCCCCACAGTCATTCCCCTGCGCTCTGGGCCATGCCCCCTCCCCACTCTCTGCAGCCTGTGGGGTGATCTGGGGATAGAGCCCAGGAGTCCAGCGCCCCTGGTCCCCGCACAGACGCCTGGCACCTGCCCTGACCCCCAGAGCCTGGGTTCTGTCCCCAGCATGGTGGGGGTGTGGGCGTCTGCACTATGGGGCGGGGCTGCCTCCTTGCCCTGAAATATGGAGCCCGTGTTCTCCCGGTTCCCAGCCCGGGGCCCCTTCTGGGATTGGGGGGGGGGGTCTGAGGTGCCGCACAGAGCAGATACCATGCTGGGCTCCCAGCCAGATAGAAAGGGACAGTGCCCCCCCGACCCCTAGCCAGACACTCCAGTACTGACCCCAAACCCCCAGCACCCCAAACCTCCTGACTGACCTCCCCAGAGCTGGGGTCTCTCCTCGCTGTCCCACAGACCCAGCCCGGCCTGCGATCGGCCCAGGCAGACAGGGCCTGGGAAGAGGGACTGGGGCGGCATGAGGGGGGGGTGACCCCA